>NW_024070189.1:134608-312818 GCF_014754425.2 Oryx dammah | reverse complement strand
ACACACACACACACACACACACACACACTGTAGCTTGTCTTGTGTTTGTCTTGGTTCTAATATGCAAGATGGTACAGACATGTACTGTCCTGTACCTTTTTTGTTAGTCTGCGTGTTCTGCAGACTCTTATCAGGATGCACAGCTGCATGGTATCCAGTCAGCTGAAAATGAAGTCCTGTGTCCTTCCCTGATGGGATCGTGGAGTATGCAACCCCATCTCTCTGTCTTCCTTACGCCCTCTTTCCAGCCCACTGGTTGTGCCTTAATGTTTCTGGAACATGCTGAGCATACTTGCTTTCCTGGCTCCTGCTTGAAATGCTCCATCCCTGGGTATGTTCTTGATTCACTCCCTTACTTCATTCAGGTCTCCACCCAGAGATTCCTCTGCAAAGCTCTCTGCTGTTCCTCTCCATCTCCAGCTACCTCCAGTTCAGCTTCTTTCCTCTCCTTTTTTTTTTATCTCTGTCTCTTCAGTCTGCATCTCCTTAACCTGCTTTATTTTTATTCCTAACACCTACAACTGGCATACACTAAACTCATTTCTTCATTGTCTGTTTTCCTCCGCTACAACGTAGAAGTTACTTTCAGAGTTTGTTCACTGATACATTCCCAAGACCTGTTATAGTAGCTGGTCCCATAATTGGTGTTCAAAGTATTTGTGAATAAATGATTAAATATGGAAGTTTATTTAACTGTTCCTTCCTGCTGAACATTTAGGATGTTTCCAAGGTTACATAATGACAAGCAATGTCAAGTGAGTTTTTCTTATTTGTCTCCATGTATACAGTGAGTGTATTTAGGGGGATTCTGGTAAGGAGCATCATGAGAAAGGCTGGGCTGGAAGAAGCACAAGCTGGAATCAAGACTGCCGGGAGAAATATCAATAACCTCAGATATGCAGATGACACCACCCTTATGGCAGAAAGTGAAGAGGAGCTAAAAAGCCTCTTGATGAAAGTGAAAGAGGAGAGTGAAAAAGCTGGCTTAAAGCTCAACATTCAGAAAACGAAGATCATGACATCCGGTCCCATCTCTTCATGGGAAATAGACAGGGAAACAGTGGAAACAGTGTCAGACTTTATTTTTTTGGGCTCCAAAATCACCGCAGATGGTGACTGCAGCCATGAAATTAAGAGATGCTTACTGCTTGGAAGAAAAGTTATGAGCAACCTAGATAGCATATTCAAGAGCAGAGACGTTACTTTGCTGACTAAGGTCCTTCTAGTCAAGGCTGTGGTTTTTCCTGTGGTCATGTATGGATGTGAGAGTTGGACTGTGAAGAAGGCTGAGTGCCGAAGAATTGATGCTTTTGAACTGTGGTGTTGGAGAAGACTCTTGAGAGTCCCTTGGACTGCAAGGAGATCCAGCCAGTCCATTCTGAAGATCAACCCTGGGATTTCTTTGGAAGGAATGATGCTAAAGCTGAAACTCCAGTACTTTGGCCACCTCATGCGAAGAGTTGACTCATTGGAAAAGACTGATGCTGGGAGGGATTGGGGGCAGGAGGAGAAGGGGATGACCGAGGATGAGATGGCTGGATGGCATCACGGACTCGATGGATGTGAGTCTGAGTGAACTCCGGGAGTTGGTGATGGACAGAGAGGCCTGGCGTGCTGTGATTCATGGGGTTGCAAAGAGTCGGACACCACTGAGCGACTGAACTGAACTGAACTGTTAAGGAGCAACTATGTATGAATGAATGTATTAATATTTAAAGTTTTAACAAGCAGGGGAAATAGACCTTTAAAAAGGCTGTTCCAGTGTGCGCCTGCCCCTGTGGAAGGGTATGTGTCCTCGAGTCTCATACACCTTGCCGGTCTGTATTTAACTTCTCAATGTTTGTCTGTTAGGCAAACTGGAATTTGTTACTGAAGAAGAAAGAGAAAGTATGATTGCATAGGAAACCGTTAGTTTCAGCCTTACAATTAATTGTTTCTCAATATAACATCACTCTTTTCTTTTTTCTTGACTTATAAGGCAACTTGAAAAAGCACAGCATGCTGTTGGATAACAGAAGAGACAGGGGTATCCGTTTCTTATTCCCGGCCCTAGTTTTCACTAGTACACGTGATTATACTTGTTTTCTTGTAGCTTCCATATTGAGTCAAGAACATTTCTTAGTTTGCTTTGTATTCTTAGTTTGCTATGAGTTTTGTTTTTGTTTTAATCAGAGATGGGAGCTGCATAATGTTGCCTGAGGTCCTCCTGTGGGTTTTTTTCTCCTTTTGTATGTATTATAGTGAATCGCACTAATACATTTTTAGTATTGAAACACTATTGCATTCTTGGAATAAATATTTGGTCATGGTGAAATTGATTTGCTACTATTTTTATAGGATTTTTATAAATTTTATTGAAGTATAGTTGATTCAAGTTGCTACTATTTTTCCTTTAAATTTTTTACTATATATTTGTAGAGAAAATTGACTTGTTTTCATATTGCCCTTGCTGGCTTTGGCATAGGAGTTATTTTAGCATTATAAAATAATTATGATAGCCTTTTCACTTTTTCCATACCACAGAACAGTTGCTGTAAGCTGGAAATTATCTTCTGCTGAAAGGAGTATGGAAATTCATTCAAACTGTTTTAACAGCTAACTTTTTGAGGGTAGATATGTTCCATCTCTTCTATTGTTTTTGAACTTTTTAACTCTTATTTTATGCCAATTTTGATAATGTTTTCCTAATAAAATTATTTGCCTCAAGTTTCAAATGTATTGAGTAAAACCTCTCATAATGTTCTATCATTTTTATACACCTCACAACCATTTTTAGTGTCCCCTTTTTTTATTCTTTGTTTCTTCTCCCTTCCTCTTTTTTTTGAAATTGATTTGCCAAACCATCTGGATTTTATGTAAATACTTCTATTTTTAAGTGTTGGCAACTAATTTGATTAAAAAAAAATTAACTGAATTGTCCTGACAAAATACTGGCACTAGCCAGATTTGAACAGCTAATGATTCAAAACTATATTCCTTCTTCTTTCTAGTAGGAAAAGCTTCATTTTTAACAAACGTTTAAACTCTCATTTTACTTTCAATGATGAGTTATTCAGAAGCTATAGTCTCTCCAGATAAGACCAGAATCTAAGGAAACTTTCAGTTTTTCTTTCCTTTCTTTCCTTAACATTTTTCGTGTTGATTGCACCTGGGATTTAAATTAAAATTTGTTATTGCAATTAAAAAATTTTATAATATGCATTTATTCGCACTTAACCTTACAATTTACTGTTTTGTTTGCTCACCATACTTCCATGTTCCATTTTCCTCTTATATTTGTTTTTCATTCTACTGTAGTATCTCCTGTAGTAATTCTTTTAGATAGTGTCTGAGTTTCACATACTTGAAAATATCTTTATTTTGCTTTTACATACAAATTATATAGCTTAGGTTTGAACTTCACATGCATGGAATCAGTTCACTCCTTTGCATCTGGTTTCTTTAGATAGTTTGAGTTTCACATACTTGAAAATATCTTTATTTTGCTTTTACATACAAATTATATAGCTTAGGAGCATCAAATTTTAAGTTCAAAGTAGTGTATCTCATAACTTTAAAGATACATTTCCATTATCCTCTTGTGCCAGTTATTATTGAGAATTCTGTTTAAATCTGATACTGATTTTGTTTTCTTCAGTGTTTATAATGGAAGCTTAGTGGGTTTTTTTTTCTTTCTTTTTATTCTTAGTGTTCCCAGACCGACTGTCATCTGTATCCTCTGTACTTATCATCTCTTTGATTTTGAGGGTTAATGTCTTTATTTCTATTTGAGAAATGTTCTATTAGTTTTTTTTTTAAACATTTCCTCCAGTTGGCTATATCCTGTTTCAGGAATTATCATTATATAAGTGTTTAAAGATTTATATCTATCATTGAGGTCTCCATGTTTTTCGTTCAAGCTCTGATTTTTTTTCTTCTTTTGCTGCTTTCTTATATACTTTCTTTGCTCAGTTTTACAGCGTACATCCTCACTGTTTTTAAATTGAGTTTATATACTTTAAAATGTACAGATCAGGACTTCCCTGAAGGTCCAGTGGCTCAGACTCCACACTCCCAGTGCAGGGAGCCCAGGTTCAGCCCTTGGTCAGGGAGCTGGATTCCACATCCCACAAAGAGTCTGCGCACCGCAAGGAAGATCAGGGATCCCGTGCTCTGCAATGAAGACCCAGTGCAGCCAAATAAATAAAATGCTGTAAAAATAAAGCATATAGATCCAAAGTGCTTAACAGTAATTAAGATACAGAGCAGTGGTCTGATTCCAAGCGGTCTCCTGGGACCCCTTTCCAGGCAGTCTCTGCCCTTCACTGGAAACTACCATTCTAAGAGCTTACCTAGTTTGAACTTCACATGCATGGAATCAGTTCACTCCTTTGCATCTGGTTTCTTTCTGTGAGGCTTTTGCTCGTGGTGTTGCCTGTCTCAGTAGTTTGTTCCTTTGTGAGAAGTGTGTCATTATATGAATATAATTTGTTTGTCCAGACTTACTGATGAGGTTTGGACTATTGAGAAAAATCACTATGAACATTCTTGTACAAGTATTTTATGGACATATGCCCTAATTTCTCTTTAACTATTCACTGTTATGTCGCGTTTGTTTCTTAGCCTATGCAATTTTTAATTTAAAAAATTTGGGGTCATTTCTAAGATCTCCTTTTGGTTTTCTGTGTATGATATACATGAAGGGTGATTAGTTCTACTGAATGTATTATTTCTTTTTATTCTCTTTTGTCTCCTATGGACCGGGTTATTTTTGTGAGTCCTATTTGGGTCTTTCTTTCATACGGTAGTTCCGCGTTGTGTTTCCACCTTTGTCTTTGAGTTTAAGACGGTTTAGAGCCCCTTGTGCCTCTCTCCCCTCGAGCGTGAGAAAGAGGCGGAAGAGCTTGATGGTGCCGTGGCCAGCTCTGGGCCCCGGGCTCAGGCTCTGGGGACTCTCCTGGACATGCCTGCTCCCGGAGCCCTGCAGCTGGTCACCTGGTCCCTTCGTGGTGTGCGGGGGCGCCCGTGGGACTGGTCACCCGGCCCCCTCGGGTGTGAGGGAGGCTCCGTGGGGTGTGGGGGCGCCCCTGGGTCCCCTCGGGGGTGAGGAGGCTTCGTCGCCGTGAGGGTCTTTGGCCGCGGACGCACAAGGCTGGCGCCCGCGAGCAGCACACCCGCTCCCGCCACCCCGGCTCCTCGCGCTCTGCAGCTGTCCTTCACCTTTTTTTGTAGCAATCTAGATTTTGTCATTTACGTATTTCCTTTTCACTTAGATCGAGTTCTGTTTTCTACCAGCTTTGTGAATTTTTTGTTTTAGAATTTATTTTTGATGTTTGTCTGGACTTGGAACCGTGGAGGAGGCGTCCATGGGCTCCCTGATTGCTCCGGGTAGAGTCCACCCCACAGTGCAGGAGCCGCAGGGTCTGAGGGCTCAGCCCCTTGGTCGGGAAGCCCCCCTGGAAGAGCACACAGCAGCTGCTGCAGAGGGGACCCAGTCGGGAAGCCCCCTGGAAGAGGGCACAGCGGCCCCTGCAGAGGGGACCCCTGGAGAACCCCCGGGGCAGGGGAGCCTGGCAGCCGCAGCCCCTGGCGCCACACAGAGACAGATACTGCCGGCAGGAGGTGGCAGGCAGTCCTGTTCTGCCGTCTTGATCCCCTCCCTCCGTTAATGAAGGGTCAGACAATAGCAATAACTTCTCTGTTATAAACATGGTTAAACACTAGAGATATTAAGAGAGAAGACCCTTTATTCAAAGTTCTTAAAAATGTGAGTTTTGGCCGTCTTTCTGTTAACATATACCTGTGGTGGTGGTTTAGTCGCTAAGTCCTGTCTAACTCTTGCAACTCATAGACTAGCCTCCAGGCTCCTCTGTCCATGGGATGCTCCAGGCAAGAATACTGGAGTGGGTTGCCGTGCTTTTCTCCAGGGGATTTTCCTGACCCAGGAGTCGAACCTGCAGAACTTATGTCTCCTACATTGCAGGCAGATTCTTTACAGACTGAGCTATGAGGGAATCCCAGCGTTTACTTGTAGTCCTTCCCAATTATAAGAGTTTGGCTCTTTAACCTCCCAAGGCTGTATGTAAGGCAGCAGTTCCCAACCTTTTTGGCACCAGGGACTGATCTCACGGAAGACAATTTTTCCACGGACTGAGTTAGGGGGTATGGTTTTGGGATGATTCAAGCACATTACATTCTATTATTATTACATCAGCTCCATCTCAGATCATCAGGCGTTAGATCCTGGAGGTTGGGGACCCCTGCTATAAGGCATTGGTCTTCAAATTAAGATTGCATATTTCTGTTCCTTTTGCTGTTGCTGCTCCTGCTGCTAAGTCGCTTCAGTTGTGTCCGACTCTGTGCGATCTCATAGATGGCTGCGCACCAGGCTCCCCGGTCCCTGGGATTTTCCAGGCAAGAGTACTGGAGTGGGGTGCCATCGCCTTCTCTGTTCCTTTTGCTATAAACAATATTTTGATAGATTGAAAGTATCAGTTTAAAATGAAAACCTCCACTTGACTGAATTTCCATTTTCAGGAGATGTACTCACATACCCCAAAATATACTGTCAGAAAATTATCTCCTATTTAATTTTCATTAAGATTTTAACATGTGGATGATAAACTTTGAGAAACTGGATTTTATGGATACAACACATGAAGTTCCATGAGTAATGAGGTATTTGAATCCTGGAGATGTCTGCTGTGGTTTTGGAGGCTTCAGGCTTTTAGCACTTAAACTGGAATCTAGTAGAAGTTGAAAAAAGTCCTTGGCTTGTTCTTGTAGCAACTGGCTGAAAAATATCCATTGACTAAGACTGGCATGTGGGTATGCTATGTCATAACGCATTAGGAGCATAATACATCATAGAGACTCCCTGCAAACTGATTTTCTGGGATTAGAGGTAATGTTTCACTCAGCCAGTTGCCTGTTACAATTTCCACTAACTTGAAGCCATTTTATTTTTATTTCCCTTTTTACCTTCCTTTCAAATTTACCTCTAATAAGATTTACAGTGACTTTCATTTTGGTAAGGAATGATAAATTTCAGCAGCTCCAAAAGGATAAAGAATCAGTATTGACTTGCAATCAATACAGTTTTTAGGTATTGCCCACCCCCCCCAAATTGTGAATTTTTAAATACTTGTCATTAGCAGCAGCAGCAGCATCAAACTCAGTCACGTTTTTCTTTTTTAATTTTATATTACAGAAGTCTTTGTATCTCTCAACTTTGGCTTCTACACTGCATGTACCATTTCAAACATTTTAAAGTGTCATTTTACTTTTATTGATGCTTAGAGGACCAAATGGTTACAAACTGCTTCTTACTGGTGAGAGCCAGGCGGCACTAGTGGTAAAGCGCCCCCTGCCGACGCAGGAGGTCAACAGATGGGCGCCCCATCCCTGGCCCATCCCCGCCCCATCCCCCGCCAGTGTTCTTGCCTGGAGAATCCATGGACAGGAGAGCTTGGCGGGCAGCCGTGGGGCCGCAGAGAGTCCAGCACGACGGAAGCGACTTAGCAAGCATGGATAAGGCTGCTGCTGCTGCTGCTGCGTCGCTTCAGCCGTGTCCGACTCTGTGCGGCCCCAGAGACGGCAGCCCACCAGGCTCCCCCGTCCCTGGGAGTTTCCAGGCAAGAACGCTGGAGTGGGCTGCCATTTCCTTCTCCAGTGCATGAGAGTGAAAAGTGAAAGTGAAGTCGCTCAGTCGTGTCCGACTCTGTGCGACCCCATAGACCGCAGCCCACCCGGCTCCCCCGTCCCTGGGATTCTCCAGGCAAGAACGCTGGAGTAGGTTACCATTTCCTTCTCCAATGCATGAAAGGAAAAGTGAAAGTGAAGTCGCTCAGTCATGTCCGACTCTCAGCAACCCCATGGACGGCAGCCTACCAGGCTCCTCCGTCCATGGGATTTTCTAGGCAAGAGGACTGGAGTGGGGTGCCATTGCTTTCTCCTGTAAAAGGCTACATACATATAAAAATATATGTACATATACAAATGTGAATCTGGAAAGATTTTAATTCAGTATTGCCAGAGGCACAGAGGACGAGATGGTTAGGTGGCCTCACCGACTCCATGGACATGAGTTCTGAGTAAACTCTGAGAGTTGGCGATGGACAGGGAGGCCTGGTGTGCTGCAGTCCATGGGGTCGCAGAGTTGGACACAATTGAGCGACTGAACTGAGAGGCAATGTTTAATTATTTTGGGTAATAAAACTTAATTTTAGGATGTAGTATTACTCAGAGAAAGAGAGAAAGCTTATATATGGCGAAGCTCTCTGGAGTTAGAACTTAAAGAATTGAGTTATTCTGTTACTTTATGTTTCAGTAGCTGTAATGATGTTTTTAGGTCATTCCTCTGTATGCTTTATTTCTCCCAGCTGAGATGGTAGTGTTCACAAAGGCAAGAGTTTTGCCTTTGGTTCCCTTCTGTATGAATAGTACAGTACTTTAAACTGTGATCAATAGAGAAGATGCTTGGGAACTTTAAAGTCATTTGTATTCCATTGGACAGTCATACATACCTACTTTGTGTGGGAAGAGGATATCAGCATAAACCCACATAATCATTGAATTTCACAAATTTATGCAATAATGAGTTTCAGTAAACAATTTGGAGAATTGAACATTTGTTTGATTGTTTTCTCTTGCAGTGACACTTAAATAGTTCAGAATAATTTGAGAAAGGCCTTTCTCAATGATTAAAAATTTTAATGAAAAGTTTAAAAGAAATTACTTCTATAACATTCAAATAAATGTACAATTTATATATTGTATTATTACACTGTAATATTATGGACAGAGACCTTGTTAGGTCTATGTGAATAAATAGTTAAGCGAACTAAATATATAAGTATTTATGAAGTGCTATGAATTTATGGTTGATTATTTTCTCAGCAAGGCTTACCAGACATCTTAAAGAAGTCTCTGCCTTCTGCAGAAAAAGCACTCAGTCCTTTCCCTTCTGAAGAAATTAGAGGGAGAATAAAAAGGGATGGTTTCAAAGTGACTATAGAAAAATTTTAAAATATGTATGTATGATAGATCTCCTTTCGTAGGAAAAAAGCGATCCTAGAGAGTTCTAGAAAGGACTGTAAAATGCCTTGAAACACAAACTCAGTGGCAGTAGGGTATCTCAGGAATGTAGGGCACCTCAGTGGGGAGAACCCTCAGAGTGCCCTAGTGAATGGTGCCTCTGGAGCGCAGCCTCGTGTGAATGGCACCCATAGGGCGTTTCAACAGAGGGGCTTGCCCAGAGAGATGAGGTTTTGTCATTTGCCTGAAATGAATACAACTTGCACACACCTCCCTTTGTTTGAAATAAGTTTAGTCATAGGCTTGAACTGATCATGTTTTGTTGTTCAGTTGCTCAGTCGTGTCCAACTTTTTGTGACCCCATAGACTGCAGCGTGCCAGGCTTCCCTGTCCTTTATTATCTCCTGGAGTTTACTCAAACTCATGTCCATTGAGTTGATGATGCCAGCCAACCATCTCGTCCTCTGTTGTCGCCTTCTCCTGATCGTGTATGTTGACCTAAGAAGTCAGGGTAGGATAATGGATACTAATGGGGGAAAGAGTGAGGTCAGGCTAAGGTTCAGAAGGACCTGGATTCCTGGCCCAGTAACTGCAGGTTCACACCCTGACTGAACCCCCTGGAAGCAGGAGCTCTGTCTCCATAGCAACAGTGGTACCACTTCTGCAGATCTGAAGCGTCTCTGCCAATCAGCTTTTGCCCTGAGCCATCAGATCCATAATGCCGGATGCCACACACTGAAGGATGCAGAAGCCAAGCACAGACGAGCTGGAGGAAGGAAAGAAGGGGAATTGTCTCTGACAGTGACTCTACCCTTCATAGGACAGAAATGATTAATGATCGTAGAATACAACTATTCCATCTTTGTGTCAAAAGACGGTTAATTCCACAAATTCTGGCCCCCATTGCTAATGAACTACTTCTTTTTAAGAGCACCTGTATAACTTTATTTTTCATACTTCATGTATGGCACTCACTGTATTTTTGTTTGCAGTGTACATGCAAACATACATGTGAATGTATGTTTACTTTGTGTTTGTGGCTGTGTTCATTAATAGATGCCAAGTGCTTTAAGGATGAGAATTTCATGGTATTTATCCTTCTGTCCTTTGTACCTGTTTCCATGTTTGGCATTTAGCTCAGCATCTGTAAGCCCTATTTGAATTGTTGAATATAATTGGGAATGGCTAAACTTAATGAATTGTACAGCTACTCTTGACTGGATTTAATTCCCAAGTGGACTGGAGGTGTTCACTGGAGGAGAGGAGTGTTACAGAACCTGTGTTTAGAGTATTATTGATGTCAGATAGTTTAGAAACAGAACTGTCAGTTTTATATGTATAGCTTGTAAACAGAAACATTAGAAGGTGGTTTTTATAAAGAGCACAAGAATGTCTTTCAAAATAGGTATTTTCATAAATCCAGACACCAGTGGTCAATTAATCTTCAACAAAAGAGACAAGTATAACTAATGGAGAAAAGACAGTCTTTTCAGAAAGTGGTGTTAGGAAACTGGACAGCTGTGTGTAAATAAATGAATTTAGAAAACACTCTCAAAATAAACTCAAAATGGCTTAAAATATAAGATTTGACACCATAAAATTCTTGGCAGAGAAGTTAGGCAAAACATTCTCTGACATAAATCATACCAATATTTTCTTAGGTTAGTCTACCCAGGCAATAGAAATAAAAGCAAAAGTAAACAAATGGGATCTAATCAAACTTATAAGCACTTGCACAACAAAGGGAACCGTAAATAAACCGAAAAGACAGCCTGTGGAATGGGAGACAATATTTATAATAATATGACTGACAGAGCTTAATTTCCAAAATATACAAAACAGCTCATAAAACTGAATAACAAAAAAAACCCCCCAAACAAACCAACAAGTGGGCAGAAGACCTAAATAGACATTTCTCCAAAGAAGACATACAGATAGCCAGTAGGGACGTGAAAAGATGTTCAGTATCACTAATTATTAGAGAAATGCAAATCAGAACTGCAGTGAGGTACCACCTCACGCCAGTCAGAATGGCCATCATTGGAAAGTACAGAATAGCAAATGCTGGAGAGAGTGTGGAGAACATGGGACCCTCCTGTACTGTTGGTGGGAATGTACATTGCTATAGCTACAGTGGAAAACAGTATGGAGTTCCTCAAAAAAACAAAATAGAATGACTGTAAGATTCAGCAGTCCCACTCGGGGCATATATCTGGACAAAACTATAATTCAGAAAGATATGTGGAACCCACCTAAAAGTCCATCAACAAATAAATGAATGAAGAAGATATGATACGAATTAAATAATGCTATGGATGGACCTAGAGATTATCACAGTAAGTGAAGTAAATTAAAGAGAAAAAGACACGTACCATGTGATGTCACTTATATGTGGAAACATAAACGCGACACGAGGGAACTCGTCTATGAAACAGACTCACAGACAAGGCGCAGAGGCGGGGGAAGGGGGCCTGGGAGCCTGGGGTGAGCGGATCCAGACCGTTGTGCACGGCATACCTTGTCACGTGGCTGCAGCCCAGAAACTAACACAGCCCTACTTCAGTAGTAGCGTTGTTTTTTGCTTTGAGTATTTCTTTAAAAATTTTTTTTATTAAGGATAATTGCTTTACAGAATTTTGTTGTTTTCTGTCAAACCTCGACATGAATCAGCCATAGGCATAAATATATCCCCTTCCTTTTGAACTTCCCTCCCATTTTTTAAATTTATGTTTTCATATGTCTGATTGTGATTTACTAATGGAATGAGGACATTGCCCAGACATCATAGAAGGGGGCCCATTTTGAAACAGGACAGACTTTTAAATGATTCTTCTAGTAGTTTGTCAGGTAATAGTGATAACCTCTTAGTTTTAAAAATCAGAAAATTACAGCTCCAGGAAATTACAAGCTTGATAAGAAGATGCCTTCTGAAGTCACTGGAAGTATTATTGTATCTTAAAAAAAGGCAGAAGAAAACAATTTCTTTCACTGTTTTCTGAGATTCAAAGTAAGTCTGCCAGTTATATAACCTAGTTATTAACCAGAAAGACCTACCAACAGTCTTGTCTTCAATACCCGTGCTTCTTCTCCTACATTATGCTGCTTTATTATAATTAAAATTTATGCAGATGATCAAGAACTTGGCAAAGAAAATGAACACTCCAGAATTCTAAATACAGTTATTTCTATAAGAAAGCCAACTGTTCCGTAAAAAATCTAGGCTGAATGACCTAGATCACCAACTGGAAGGTTTGCTGAGACACGTGCAGCCGTGTAGGTCTCTGAGATGTGGGTTAAACAGATGGTGACTGTGGCACAGTCAGCTCCACATGCAAGTTGGCAGAGAGCAGACCCAGAAAGGAGGCAAGCCAGAGAGGAAGCATGGTCTCGCTGTGGGCCTCTGAGAACTTTTATTTTTTAAATTAAAACACAGAGCAGAATTCAGAGTGCTTGAACATATTGCTTCAGAATATTAATTGAATATCAGTGTTGATTGTATTGTTGCTGTGACACCAATAGGGGAGAGGGCTAGGGATTTTTTGCAATCTTCTTTAGACTTATTTTCTGGACATGATGGTCCTGCCTGTTCCATATTCATTCAGATAAGATCTGGAAGGGGAGAGGACTGTGGGGGCAGTGTTTCTGCAGTGCTGTTGATATTGGCAAATACGTTGTGGAGAGGTCTTGTTTGCTTTTTCTATTACCTCATTCTGTGGCCAGGGTGCTGCTTGGGTAGGTGTCAAGAGATGAAGCAGAGGCATCTGTGACCTCCAGGCCTGTGGATCTGGGTCCAGGCCCATGCAGCTGGGGTCCAAGAATCCCTGACGGCGATATGGGGAGAGCTCTGCCGTCTTATCCCGGGACCCAGCCCTACTGGCCTGGCCAGAGAGTTCTCAAACTCTTAGTTTCTTGTTCTAACTTTTCAACTTAAAAGCGTTTGGATCCATTTTCTTTCCCGAAACCCTAACCTAACTGATGCAGCTCCTGTGATAAAACTCACGCCCCCTTCCCCCACATCTGTATCAAGTCTTGCATGAGCCCTGATTCCACGTCGAATTTCAAAACAAACATCGTTACCTCATTCGTCTCTCTCTAGAAGGAAGAGAAGAATAACATTTCAGGAGAAGCGGGTTAACCTTATTCATTAAAACTCAGATCATTTTGGAACATGAGAAGATTATGAAGAGAGAGAGGTAAAAATCAAATTCATAAAGGTTTAAGGTCATGTTTGCAACTTAAATGCATTAAGACAGAAGATGAAAGAATGGTTGCTTCTCACGAAGAGCAGTTATCTCAAACTGGCAAAGAAATTTCCTGGAATTAGGGCAATGAAGTTTCGATTTACTGCATTTTTTTCTCCCAAGAGAGTTGAGGGACATTGAAGGATGGCCTCATAGTGTTCAGTGGCGCTGATGGAAAGCTGAGTCGTCTAGTTCATACCTGATTACTCTGTCTGATGTTGAAAATGTATGTGTAACTTCCTAATGTTAATTTACTTTCAAAAGTTTGGAGGCTAATGTGGAAACTGAAAAAAAAAAGTCCAACTAAAAACTAAAGACTGATAGTCTTATTAACCACTGGTAATTCACCACTGGTTAATATTTATATGTATTTGCTTTCAGTCAATTTTTCTAGGCATGCAGTACTTGAAAAAAATATCAGTAATGTAAGAGTGTATTTCCCATTTTAGAAGCAGAACTTTATAAATGATTCAGTTAGATCCCAGGCTTACCTGGTGGCTCAGTGGTGAAGAATATGCCTGCCAAGTAGGAGGTGTGGGTTCACTTCCTGAGTTGGGAAGATCCCCTGGAGAAGGAAATGGCAACCCACTCCAGTATTCTTGCCTGGTGAATCCCATGGACAGAGGAGGAGCCTGGTTGGCTACAGTCCACGGAGTCACAGAAGAGTCAGACAGAACTTAGTGACTAAACAATAACAACAACAACATTAGATAACATTTTCCTGTTATCCCTAGTTTTGATTCCTTCCCTTCCACTTAGCCCCATTAACTTCTATAATTAGCTCTGTGTATTTCCTTTCAGTTCATTTTTAATATGTTTATTTGCATGTACATATGGCAGCAAATACGTAGGTTATCACTTTATGTTAGCTCTGTCCATATCAGCAAGATCACACTCTGTATATTTTTGCAACCTACTTTTTTTCCTTCAACAATATACTTTTGAGCTCTATCCTTGTATTTGCATATAGTGCTGCTATATTTGGCTCATCAGTATTTTTGTATGACTAAAATAGAAAAACAATTGCCAATGAAACTGACATATTGAAAGAGCTCTCATAAATTTATTTTGATGAACATTTTATCACTTACTACTCGATGTGTAGAAAGAAAAAAGAAAAATTAGCTAAGATATTTCTAAAATCTTTTCACATCTAGAGTAAATTCTTCTTGAATCACTACTTGGATGGTGCTCAGCTTTTTCTAAATAATATCATCCTCTATGCCATTGGAAGTATTGATGAAAGAGCACTTCTTTGAAGTATGCTCTGCCATCATCTCTGGAACTTTCTCCCAAGTTGTTCATACCCACTGTTGTCAGCTTTGCCACTGACACTTCCTTGATTTGTTCAGAAAGTGAGTGGAATGTTTACAGATGACTCATTCTTACGGTAGTTCCTAACAGGCTTTGCTTAATGCATCTTTACAGGACTGTAGTTGTCCATGCATGCCATTAAGAATAACAGCCCATTTTTTGCATATTTAATGAATGGCAACAGAAGCCTATATGCTGTCTAGAGAACAGCGGTCTTTATGATAAAATCAATTGTTAGAAGCAACTCTATTTCCTGTAATAAAGTATGGAAAAATACAACTTGAAGATGGTGAGATGCAAGTTCATTTTTAACTACTACGTAGTCTTCCATTTTAAAATCTATAACGTCTCTGTCTGCTCTGACGTTGTTTTCTTTCTTGCTATTCTCTTTCATTTGAAAAACCTTTGTACTTTCATAAACTGTGTATCATAATGTTTAAAACTGGTAACTTGTGAGGCTTTTGTAAAATAGGTATAACAATTCAAATATGTTAAACTTTAATATATGATTAAAATAAATAACAAATTAATGACAGTGTAGTTGTTAGGTGAAAATTGCAGTCTCCTCTCTTTAAACATTACCACCATCAGTTATTTAAATACTGTACTGTGTATCTCACTTATAACTGTAAACCAGATTTTCAAAATTTACATTGATAGCAGATGATTGTGGGCAACAAATATTTCAAATTTGGCTTTGACATTTTTAAACTTAAATATAAATATGGATTTGTCAAATATTAATTAGTATATTCATTTAAAGGGCTTATATTGGTAGTTTGATATTGCAAGGTACTATATTGGGTAATATGAGAAATAAAAAGATAGAACTAATATGAACTAAAAAGTTGCTCAGCCTTCTTGTTATGGCCCTTTCTCAGAGTAATTCCGTGTCTCTCACTCATCACCTCGGATTTGGGGGTGCACTTACAGGCTATGTGCCAGGCACAGCAGGACAGCCCCCCCTGCCCCAATTCTAAGAGGGCACTTGGTGCAGAGCTGCACATGCTTCTCTGGAATGCCGCAGGGGGAGCTCCTGAGCTTTAAAGTCTCCTGGATAGGCAGAAGGGCCTCGAGGAAGAGAAAGACATGACCTCTTCTTGAAAGTTTTTTTGCTCGTTTGGAAGTTAAACATGCTAATGCCTTTCCAGTACTGCTGAACCCTATGGAAATAAGTAAGATTATAGTCAGATTTTTTTTTTTGCCCATCTAGTTTACATTTTCTTTTGTTTCTGATTTCTTTATCATCTTTGATCTATGAAAAAGATCTTTATTGTAGTGAAAGTGAAAGGTGCTCGGTTTTGTCTGGCTCTTTGCAATCCCATGGACTGTAGCCTGCCAGGCTCCTCTTCAAAAAACATCAAATACACTTTATCACAAAATCATATATGGAACATAACTATACATCAGTAGACTCTATAATCTTGTCTTATATTACACAGGCTGCTGGATGTTTTCTGATTTTTTTTTAACATTTTATACATGATACATATGGAATGTCTGTCACTAAAATAAGAGCTGTATCACATACTGTTCTTTTGGCTGGAGCATAAAAATAAAGCCCTACTGCATGAAATTGAAATGAATGAAAGTTGTCTTAAAATGATCATGGTATACCAGGATGAAAAAAGTCCTATATTTCAAACTATGCAGAAGTAAATATCCTAATGAACAGCTACGTATAATTGGGAAAATGAAACACACCAACACACCCTGAGTTGTCCGTGTATCTCTGTGCATTTTAATGAAGCTGCTAAATGTGTACTTCTCAGTCTCTGCTGCGTTTACACAAGTCATAGGTTGCCAATGTGATTTTCATGAAAGTCAGAATGCCTTGGTACTTTGCTGACTTAATTGTTCAGTAACATAATGTGTCATCTTGCTAAAACATTTATAAACACAAAAGTGCTGCAAAAATTGAGGTTCCCATGCACACTGATGCCACCCACTGTACCGTGCACGTGGCTCCGGGGGTTGCAATGTCTTAATCCATTCAGCACTCATGCTTTTAATGTAGATCATTTCTCACATCTGTTTTGTTTTTTTTTTTCATGACTGTAATTTTAATTCTGCTGTGCTCTTAGAATGAAGTGACATAGTCATCTGTTTCAGTGGTGGTCCCCTTGAAGATGGGTTGTTCATGTTCCTTGTCAGGGCTATTATGATCAGAATGACACAATCAATGCTTTTTATTGCAGATAAATCTCTGCTCTGTGTTGTATATGTACGCCTGTGATAATCTCTGTGGTTTCCGTGTGGTAATCCATTTTTCTAATAAATTAATAAGTTTCAATACTCTGTTGAGGAGGATCCTATATCACTCTCAGATTTGCTGTGTGTAGCCGTGATGCTGCCATTGACCTTGGCTGGAATGAATGGAACACTCATCATAATCTGTCACAGGCTGTGCCATTCTGACCAGAATGCAAAGGAACACACACCTGTAAGAAAAATGATGGCATGCAAAATGCCACAAAACCCAAATTAGAACAATGATAGTGACATCTAAGAGAAGGTTCTGGGTTCTGTACATAGCAGCGTTTGACATCTGACTTTAATCGCTATAATAGCTCTTTTGAGGTAATTCTTAGCATTTTCTCTCTGTAAAGATGAAGAGGTGGTGCTCCACAGAGTGTATGACTTTACACTCCGGGATCACATGGCTGTGCAGTTTCCTATCTGGCAATACCATATAGAAAATTTTTACTCACTAACTTTTAGCAGACTGATTTTTGCTTCTGTGTCCATATTACAGGAATACTAAATATGAAGTTAAATTAGCATAATAATTATCAACACTGGTAGTACTTTAATAAATTATGTAGCAGATTTTATATACTGCTTTCCATTTAACAAGGCTTTGAAGCCCAGAATGTTCCACATGTAGAGGAGTTTGCCCCAAGTCACATGACTGTTAAGTTTCAAAGCCAGGACTTAAACCCAGTTCCTCGAGCTGCGATTCATGGGGTTGCAAAGAGTCAGACACGACTAAGCGACTGAGCTGAACTGAACATTAATTAAAAGTTTATTTTATGAAAATTTGCTGGTTTAAATACTTCATTAATCACTAATATTGTAAGTTGCTTTTTTAATGTAGAATTTCTAATAGCCAGATATCCAAATATAGAACACTAAAGATTAATCCTGTTAAGAACTTGTGAATTGACACTAGAAAAACCAGGGGTTTCCCTGGGGCTCAGTGGTAAAGAATCCACCTGCCAGTGCAGGGGACACAGGTTCGAGCCCTGGTCCAGGAAAGGCCCACGTGCCTCCGACCAGCTCAGCCCATTCGCCGCAGCCGCTGGGCCCACGCCCTAGAGCCTGGCCTCCGCAGGGAAAGCTGCTGCAGTGAGGAGCGCGCCCCATGACTGCTGGAGGAGAGCAGCCTGCTTACAGCAGCGCAAGAAAGCCGTGCAGCAGCCAAGGCCCTGAACAGCCAAAAGTAAATACATTTTAAGAAGATATTATACAGAGTGAAGTAAGCCAGAAAGAAAAACACCAATACAGTATACTAACACATATATATGGAATTTAAAAAGATGGTAATGATAACCCTGTATGCGAGACAGCAAAAGAGACACAGATGTTTAGAATGGACTTTTGGACTCTGTGGGAGAGGGAGAGGGTGGGATGATTTGGGAGAATGGCATTAAAACATGTAGACTATCATGTAAGAAACGAATCGCCAGTCTATGTTCGATACAGGATACAGGATGCTTGGGGCTGGTGCACGGGGATGATCTAGAGAGATGATGTGGGGTGGGAGGTGGGAGGGGGGTTCAGGATTGGGAACTCATGTACACCCGTGGCTGATTCATGTCAATGTATGGCAAAACCAATACAGTATTGTAAAGCAAAATAAAGTAAAAATAAAAATTAAAAAAAAGATACTAACAAAGCAGAACTGCTAATAAATCTCATTTATTGATTCCTTAATGGGTGAAGCTCTTTGAAATTAAAGTTTTCAGTGTATTAGACAGGTTCATTTCCTGATGCTTAGCGTTCATTCTCTCTCTCTCTGTCTCTCTTGCTTTCTCTTCCCTCAGCAAAGCATTTAGCCTTTGTGTGTGTTCCTGAGACTTTTTTGGAAGTCACAGGTAATCAAATTCCATGACCTCTTTGCCCTGTTTGTTTTAAAGATTGCTGATTAGTGGGAATATTAGTGTCTTTTGATAAGAACTGTCTCACTGAACCTTAACTGTTCAGTTTTTCTTTTTGTCAGATTCCTACAGGTACCTACAGACAGAAGACCGCTGCACTTTTTTTCTTTCCAAAAGGATAAACAGGCCACTAGGGAGGAAACCTGAATACTGTTCAGAGTAGACAGATGGTACTTAAGTAGGAGAGATGAATCACGCAGAAAAGGCAGGGTAGGAACAAAGTCCCAGAGAAGGTTGGTGTGAATTTGAGTGATTTTAGTAAAGTTTAGAAAAGATCAACAAAAAGCTTTGGTTAATAAGTAGAAAATACAACTTTCATATTACATTTTACATGAAATCTTGCATAGTTTAGATTTCATATATTGTTTTGAATTTTAATATTGTGAATGGTGATGGAAAGAATTACTAGATATTAATAAAAGTTATTTGCAAGCATATATAGTATTTACTATGACAGTTATTATTTTAACTATTTTGTTAAGATGTATTTACATTCTGTTTTGTATTTTAATACTTTATAAGGTGATAGAAGTTAGGATTAGATTCTTATGTAATAGTTTGTCTTTCAAATACTATAGCATTTACTAACCTGACTGCTACAGAAGATATAATATCCAAAAAGTGGCCACTTCATATTAAAAAACAGATTAAAAATGCATTTCAACCTTTTTATTGCCAAAAACACCCCATAAATATAGAGAAATAGATAATTACCAGCACTCCAGGAGCCTCCTGCCTTTCTTTTCCTAATCATGTTCCCTTCCTTTCTATGCTAATCCATTTCCTTACTTTCCTTTGTAATTTTACCATTTGCATTTCTAAATAATATAGTTTAGGTTTGCCTGTTTTGAATTTTATATAAAAAATTATGCAGTAATACTATGTTGGTTTGTTTCTCTTGCTCAAATTAAGTTGTTAAGATGTATTCATGTTTTGGGTATTGTTGTAGCTATTTATTTTCATTGCTGTATGCTATTCTATTATAAACATAAACCACAATATATTTTTCTGTTCTGCTGTTCCTGGAAAGATGGGTTGCTTCCCGGTTTTGGCTATTATGAGTAGTGACGCTCTGAACCTCTTGCTTTGTAACCCAGTGCACATGAGTTTCTCTAGGGTGGATGATCAGGAGTGGAGTTGGTGCTCATAGGGGATGCGTAATTTCACTTTATTAGATAATGCCAGTTTCTTCCCAAAGATAGAACATCTACTGAAAGCGCCGCTGATACTGCAGGAGAGTCTAAACTGCTTCACGAGTTTGACGAGCTACAGGTTTTTGATGTAGTGCCTCAGTTATCTTAATTTGCATTTTTATGATTACAAATCATATTGAGCATTGTTTCATCAATTTTTGCCTATTCAGATTTTCTCTTTATGAGCTTCCGTTCAGGCCTTTGGCCCAGTTTTCTGTTATGTTGGCTGTCTTTTTCATGCTGATTTTTGAAAATACTTTTATGTATTTTGGTTTCAAGCTCTTAGTCTCCCTTTTCCTTATAGCAGAGCCTGGGACGGAGGGTTTGTCTTCTCTGACTTCTTTAGGAAGTGCAAGCCTAGAGAGAATGTGTGAGGAACAGGATGAGTGACACGGAAGAGCAGGGCAGGTAAGACAGGAAGTGTCGCTGGACAGGCTGCCCCGTGGGCAGCGGCCTGCTCCGTCTCAGGGGCTTGTCCGCAAGAGCGGGAACTGCCCCTCAGGATCTTCCCGTGCAGGAGAGAAAAGGGGAAAGAGTTACCTTCTAGCTGTTGTTTCCTGCTGACCAAAGGCCCACCCAGAGGGTGTTCCCTGGCCCACACTTCTGGACTGCACGGACGTGGTGCTGAGTGGTATCTCCTAGTGCAGTGGGAATGCTCATGGTGGCTGGAGAAGCTGAAACACAGGTATGAGGTGAGCTATCCAGGCTTCACAGGGGCTTTATTTTTTGAGAATACCAGACATCCTCCTCAGTAGCCCCTTGAGGTAATGGCCTGTCAGAATCGCTAGAAGACGTGAGGCAGGAGGGGTAGTGAGGCAGGTAGTGATCTCCACTGTTGCAGGTAATCCCAGCACTGCAGCTTCTGTGCACCGTAGATTTCTCTCAGCGTCAGTTCTAGACTCTCTCTTACTCTTGGGACAACAGTTCAGCCAGTCTCCGTTGCTTGCCTGGTGGGTAGTTCCACATCCCTTAGAGATCTAACCCTTTGCTTCGGTGGCTTATATGGCTGTTGCGGTTGCCCATTCACCATTATCACAGATGCACGTGAGATGCCAGCAAGTCACCCCTCCTGTGTGGCAGAGACTCTAGCTGCTCTTGACGATTAAGGTTGATTACCCCTGATAACGTAGAAACTCACTTGTCTGTTGAGCTTTAAGTATGAGGAACATTGCAGTATCTCCTGAGGAGATAGTATCTTCCTAGGAGCCCAACCCTGGCAGAGTGTAAGCTTGTGGGAACAGGAAGTACAGATTCTACAGTGGCCACTGGGAGTATTGATGAGAAAAGTCAATCCTACCTCTCCCCTTGAATACCCAGACTTGTGCATTCCAAACAGTACAATGCTATATATATGCCGTTGGTACAATATTTAAACTTTGGTCAGGCTTCCTTTGTAGCTCAACTGGTAAAGAATCCACCTGCAATGCGGGAGGCCCTGGTTTGATCCCTGGGTTGGGAAGATCCCCTGGAGAAGGGAAAGACTACCCACTCCGGTATTCTGACCTGGAGAATTCCGTGGACATGGAGTCGTGAAGAGTGGGACATGACTGAGGGATTTTCACTTTGGAGAATAGACACTCCTCAGTTCAGTTCAGTTCGGTCGCTCAGTTGTGTCTGACTCTTTGTGACCCCATGAATCACAGCACGCCAGGCCTCCCTGTCCATCACCAACTCCCGGAGTTCACTCAGACTCGCGTCCATCGAGTCCGTGATGCCATCCAGCCATCTCATCCTTGGTCGTCCCCTTCTCCTCCTGCCCCCAATCCCTCCCAGCATCAGAGTCTTTTCCAATGAGTCAAGTTTTCGCATGAGGTGGCCAAAGTACTGGAGTTTCAGCTTCAGCATCAGTCCTTCCAAAGAACACCCAGGACTGATCTCCTTTAGGATGGACTGGTTGGATCTCCTTGCAGTCCACGGGACCCTCAAGAGTCTTTTCCAACACCACTGTTCCAAAGCTTCAATTCTTCAGCATTCAGCTTTCTTCACAGTCCAACTCTTCACATCCATACATGACTGCTGGAAAAACCATAGCCTTGACTAGACAGACCTTTTTGGCAAAGTAATGTCTCTGCTTTTGAATACTCTATCTAGGTTGGTCATAACTTTCCTTCCAAGGAGTAAGCGTCTTTTAATTTCATGGCTGCACTCACCATCTGCAGTGATTTTGGAGCCCCAAAAAATAAAGTCTGACACTTTTCCCACTGTTTCCCCATCTATTTCCCACGAAGTGATGGGACCGGATGCCATGATCTTCGTTTTCTGAATGTTGAGCTTTAAGCCAACTTTTTCACTCTCCTCCTTCACTTTCATCAAGAGGCTTTTTAGTTCCTCTTCACTTTCTGCCATAAGGGTGGTGTCATCTGCATATCTGAGGTTATTGATATTTCTCCTGGCAGTCTTGATTCCAGCTTGTGCTTCTTCCAGCCCAGCGTTTCTCATGATGTACTCTGCATATAAGTTAAATAAGGGTGACAATATACAGCCTTGACATCTTCCTTTTCCTATTTGGAACCCATCTATTGTTCCATGTCCAGTTGTAGCTGTTGCTTCCTGACCTGTATATGGGTTTCTCAAGAGGCAGGTCAGGTGGTCTCGTATTCCCATCTCTTGAAGAATTTTCCACAGTTTATTGTGATCCACACAGTTAAAGGCTTTGGCATAGTCAATGAAGCAGAAATAGACATTTTTTTGGAACTCTCTTGCTTTTTTGATGATCCAGGGGATGTTGGCAATTTGATCTCTGTCTGGTTCCTCTACCTTTTCTATAACCAGCTTGAACATCAAGAAGTTCATGGTTCACGTATTGCTGAAGCCTGGCTTGGAGAATTTTGAGCATTACTTTACTAGCGTATGAGATGAGTGCAATTGTCAACTTCATGGAATTTTCCCCGAGCTGATACTTAAAATAATTTAATAACTGGTCATTTTGTTGTTTTTTTAAGCCACCTGCTTTTCATCTTTGAAGTAAGACCAGTGATTTTCATGATCATGCCCCTATTTTCCACCAGCATGAACATTTTTGCACCTTCTTGTCATCAAATGGTCCCCAGACAGACGTCAGAGCCTGAGGCCAAATCCTTATGAACTGTCAATTAGAGGATTAAACCCCAGGCTTTAGGAGTGAGGGAAAAGAGAAGTCAACTAGAAAATGGAGGAGAGCTGATATGAAGATGTTTTATTTTGCTGGCAAGCACTGAAGGTGACGGGTTGCCCGATTCCGTGCGGTTATCCCCTGAGAAGCCTTATAAACACTTCTCAGGACTGTACCTTGGAGGCAGGGATGAGGGTGAGCCCAGAGGAAGGATTTGCCCACTGGCTATTGAGTTGGTCACAGAGGACCTTTAAGGAGTGTTACCGGGCCGAGCCTGTGGATCGCACACCCCTGAGTGCTGGCGGGGAGGCAGTTGGTCGGGGGGAGCAGCATGGTGTCAGGAGGGAAGCCCCACAGCAGGAGACAGGAGAGATACTGCAGATGTTAGGCAAGATGCCGAGAGTCCTCTGCTATTGATCTTAGGCCCTAAAATCACACGTCTCTCTGAGATTTATATAAAAGGGAGTATCTAAAACTTGAGGAACCACACATACAGACTTGGATTCTGTCATGAGACTTGGGCTTATAGTCCAAATGTCATTTAAATTAGGAAAATGCCACATAGCTCCTTATGTTTTTATGAAGAGTTCTAAGGAAAGAATCTCAGAATCCATGTTTCTGTGGTTTATATATACATGAGATTGAAAGTTGTAAGTGAAGGAAGCTCAGTTTTTTAAACGAATCACTTATCTTTATGTCAAATCATCTAATGTTAATATGCATTGGATTTAATAATTGAATGTAGGAGCAGTGTTCATTATGTGGTCAAAAAACGAGAGTTTGTAAAATACTGTTAACAATGGTTATCTCCAGTGCTTAAGTTATTTTCTTCTTTATGTTTGTTTATTCTTTGTATATTAAATAGGAAATATATTTGTGATCAGAAGAAATATAATGCTCGTTTTAAAATGACATAATGGCAAAGGGCTAAGAAAGGACTGATGTTTTCCCACGTCTCTTTCTTGATAGCTGTGGACACACAGTATCACTTCTCTTTAAAGTTAACCAAAGCGAGTGGAGATTCCTGCTCAATCATGTCTTTGCAGCACCTGTCTCCTTGGTGCCTTATAGTATCTGAAGTCTCAATTAAGATTTTAATTAATCTGTATCTTTAAACTTGTACATAACGTTTTTTTCAAGGTATTTTCATTATCTGCCTTTGAAGTGATACTTATTAATTGTTTGAGATCTTGGGTTTCTCTTGAAAATATGCTATTTTATAAACATTACACAAAACATATCTTACAGTAACTTTCAGATGCTTAAGAAAAGAAGATAAAAAGCCGCAATGGGTATATATTTATGTTTCTAATGTCCTGCATCATAATCTGTGGTTGGCAGGGGAACAAAGGAAATGCACATTTGCAGTGGATTCTAATTCCCATCACACCATAAATGCATAACCTATGTCATGCTAACACTGCGTGGGGATAATCAGTCAGCCTTACAGTAACGCCAGAGACAACGTCTTCTCATAATTCTCTCCGTGATGTCACCCTCAGAGGTTATGGTGTGTGTAAAATAGATTGACTTTCAGTAAATTCCTATATCTGTATCACATTTGAATTCATCTAAGTTCCTCTAAGAGTTATGTTTTCAAACTATACAGTATCAGCCGCAGATTATTATAGAAATAAAACACTCCTGCATAAGACAAGTATATATGGTGTGTAAAATAAGGACATGTGTAGCAAGAGCTTACCTTAGTAAACAGTTTTAGGTTGTATGAGTTGGCAGAGCAAGAACATGATTACTGTGGAAGTAGTATAGCTGATGTTCAGAGGAATATACCCAGTGACTTCTCCTTGTCTAAGAAGCAGTAAAAGAGACACCATTGCCACTGACATTTACTCTTTCCTGCCACAACATGTATGGAGAAGAAGTATGTGCCACACACTGTTCTAGACCCGTAGAGTCAGAGGACCAAGTTGCCAGTCCTTGATAACTGACACACGTTCAGTTCCTTGTTGAATGGGCTTCCCTGGGAAAATATTCATTTCAAGGTTTTTAGATTTTTTAAACTCAAGTTTATAAATTTAAATTTCTGAAGGAAAATAGCTATACTTATGGAAGATTAGGTTATATTTGGTATCCTTGTGCTTTTGTAACTTTTAAAAAATGATTTGCTTTCTTAAAAATGGTGGAAAGTTTATTCACTAGTTTGTATTTATCTACTTGTTCAATAACCTGTTCATTCACTAATGTATTCAAACACACACACATAGAGAGCTCACAGTTATGAATGAAATGGAAATGGTGGTCTCTTAACATTCTTACAGTGGAAAGTTAAGGACTATATAAATGATTTGTGAGCTTTTAAAACCACAAACATTGTAACCTTAAGCATGGTACTCATAATCCATAAATCTGGGGAAAAAATCACCCTAATTCCATCACATTTACCCTTGCATACTACCTTCTAGTTATTTTTTACATACATGTGTGCATAGTTTTAAATAGCTGCATTAGGGCATGTACATTTTTTACATTCTTTTTTTATTTAACATTTGTGTGATGTGTTTAATCAGAAGGAACGACGTAAAAGACTCAAGATTGCACATTCTCTCTTTCATTTTTCATCCTGCAGTTTTCCGAGTCATGATTGAGATATATATTGTTCAGGAAAAAAAGCACGATGGTGATATCGTAAGAATACTAGCACTATCTAAGCTACAGGAACAGAAAAATTGGTGCGCATTGTTCTATATTATGTTGCAGATGGAGCCAGTTCCCAGTATATTGTGGAGAATCCAGTGAGGGCTTAGAAGAGCGTCTGAAGGCCTGTGGCAGAATCCCTTGGTGCTTGAGTTCCATGTGCCCAGCCTCCTTTTTTAAAAAGCAGGTTGCATTCTTCATAAGAAAATTCTAAAAGTTGAGCTATTATTATTATGACTAATTATGAAATTGCTGCAGGTGCTGCTAAGTTCTGTTCAATGTATGAAGCTGTTATATTTTTCACTTTAAAAATTCAAGGTAATAAAAAGCTGAATGTCACACACCTCTGATGTCTATTACAGGGAAATAACTCATCATATAAAGCTTTAGGAGGCAAATTTCATTTTAGAAATTCATGACTTTAAAAGCCTATGCAGATCTAAATTTTGAATAAAAATATATTGCCAGCTGCCTGTTTTAGTAGGGCTTATTTGCAGTTGTTCTGACTTTTAAATTTAACTCTTTATAATAATTCTCCAAAATTGGCTTTCCCCTTTTATCCTTTTATTTAAGACTTTAAAGTAGTAAAAGAACCCAGCAGCAAGGGGAGGACGGTTCTTTTCAAATCTGACTTAAATATCTTAAAGGCATGACAGGTTTTCGTGTCCCTGCACATCCAACAGATTTATCATTTAGATGCACCTCTATGCTCTCTTCCCAATCTGAAATTAATTGTCTATACTCTGTTACTCTAAAATTGTAAGTGAAGCATACTGAATTCTGGCTTAAGTTTAAGAACTCTAGACTTAAAATGTAACTAAGAGTTACAACGATGTCTCCTTTAGCCACCAGCTTGGTGCATCATGGTGGTGTACAAGCTGAAATCACCTCAGGTACATATCTGTAAAGGTTCTACCTATAATAAGGCAGACATTTAGGTACTGGGTTAGCCAAAAAGTTTGATCTTTCCATAACATCTTCTGGAAAACCTCAGTGAACTTTTTGGCCAACCCAATAATTAGTAAAGCTATTGTGGAATTATGGCTCATGAAAAATATAGGAAAGAATATTATACTCTGTAATTCCAAAGTATATCTTGGAAATTACTTGCTGGGAGAAAGCTACAATATTTTAAAATATTCAGCAGCTGGGCTTCTCCTCCTTCTCGCAACTGTTGTCTGGGAAACAGAAGGAGCAGGAAATGAAAAATGAACCAAGACAACTCACACCAGCAACTTTTTTTCCTGTTGGTCATACTGTTTTTTAAAAAAATGAGGTTGAAGCATGCAACTAAAATTAGGGTTTTTAAATAAACTATGAGTTCTTTTCTGTTACTGATTTTTATTTACTGTGTAGTTGACCATAGGAACTTCCTTCAAATAAGAGTTGTTTCTTGTATTATTTTCATTGCATCCATTGTGAAAAGAGTCCTACTATCTGGTTAATTAACACATCCAGCACTTCATATATTTATCTTTGTGCATGTGTGTATGACAACATCGAAGTTCTACACTCTTAGCAAATTTCAATTAAACACAGTGTTATTAACTATAGTGGGCTTCCCAGGTGGTGCTAGTGGTACAGAACCCACTGCCGAAGCTGGAGCTTTAGGAGACGTGGGTTTGATACCTGGGTTAGGAAGATCCCCTGGAGGAGGACGTGGCAACCCACTCTAGTGTTCTTGCCTGGAGAAACTCATAGACAGAGGCGCCTGGTGGACTATTTAGAACTGGACACTACTGAAGCGACTTAGCACACACACACATTAAGTGTAGTCGCCATGTTTTGCATTAGCTTCTCAGACCTTATTCATCGTATAGCTGAAAGTTTGTACCCATTTACCAACCTCTCCCTATTTCCCCAGACTCAGCCCTTTACACTCTCTGTTTCTGTGAGTTTGATGTTTTTTTTTTAAAGTTTTTTGATTCCACATATAAATGATGCCATGCAGTATTTGTTTTCTCTCTCTGGCTTATTTTTACTTTTAATTGTTTCACTGATTAATAGTATAATACTAAATGAAGGTAGGTCCTCAAAGCTGTTTTTATTTGGCAAGATAACACATATTTTCTTTTAGGAAATTCACTTGCTAAAAACACAAGCAAGTAACAACACCCATGTCTTCCTCCAGAAAATTATCAGCTTTTCTGGCACCCTCTCAAACTCCCACCTCCACCCCTGGGAATATGGCAGATATCAATACATATTCATTGACCATGGTAGAGAAAGAAGCATCTGGCAGCTCATCATAAGCCTCCTCTGAAAGAAGTCAAGCCTCGCCTTCAGGAAACGCAAGGGGATATTTAAGTCTAGTGAAGACAGTTCTGTTAATATCACTCCCACATTCTATCCCTTAGGAGAATAGGAAAGTTTCCATGGTGGCCTTTATATATACAGAATTCCTAATCAGGAATTCCTGGTTCAGCAAATGTTTTAACAGGGAAAGATAATTAACTCTAATCTTTGCTGTCAGTTGCTTTTTTTCATTTATTTAAATTTGCATTTGCATTCTGTGATTGTTTTATCAAATGAGTATCTTCCAAGATAAACTTAGACCTTGTTTATAAGACTATATATTAGCATCTCCTTCATGTATTACAGCCTTGTCATGGTGAAGGGGCTTGTGTAACTCAGTGAAGCTATGAGCCATGCTGTGCAGGGCCACCCAAGATGGACGGGTCATAGTGAAGAGTTCTGACAAAATGTGGTCCACTGGAGGAGGGAATGGCAACCCACTGCAGTATACTTGACTGGAGAACCATTTGAGCAATATGAAAAGACAGAAAGATATGACACGAAGATGAGCCTCCTGGGTCAGAAGGTGTACAGTATGCTACTGAAGAAGAATGGGGAAACAGCTCCAAAAAGAATGGAGCTACTGGGCCAAAGCAGAAAAGATGCTGAGTTGTGGATGTGTTTGTTGGTGAAAGTAAAGTCTGATGCTATAAAGAACAAAATTGCATAAAAACCTGGAATATTAGGTCCATTAATCAAGGTAAATTGGATATAGTGAAGCAGGAGACGACTAGATGGAACATTGATATCTTAGGATTCAGGGAACTAAAATGGATGGGAATGGGCAAATTTAATTCAGATGACCATCATATCTACGACTGTGGGCAAGAAGCCCTAAGAAGAAATGGAGTAGCCCTCATAGTCAATGAAAGAGTCCAAAATGCAGTACTTGGGTGCAATCCCCAAAACAACAGAGTAACTTTGATTTGTTTCCAAGGCAAACCATTCAGTATCACAGTAATCCAAGTCTGTGCCACAACCACTAATGCCAAAGAAGCTGAAGTTGACTAGTTCTGTGAGGACATATATGACCTTCTAGAACTAGTGCACAAAAAAGATGTTCTGTTCATCATACAGGACTGGAATGCAAAAGTAGGTAGTCAGGAGATACCCAGAGTAACAGGCAAGTTTGATCTTGGAGTACAAAATGAAGAAAAGGCTAACAAGAGTCTTTCCAAGAGAACACACTAGTCATAACAAACACCCTTTTCCAACAACCCAAGAGAAGACTGTACACATGGACATCACCAGATGGCCAATACCGAAATCAGATTGATTATATTCTTTGCAGCCAAAGATGGAGAAGCTCTATACAGTCAGCAAAAACAAGACTGGGAGCTGACTGTGCCTCAGACCATGAGCTTCTTATTGCAAAAGTCAGGTTTAAATTGAAAAAGGTAGGGAAAACCATAGACCATTCAGATATGACCTCAGTCAAATCCCTTATGATTATACGTGGAGGTGATGAATAGATTCAGGGGATTAGATCTAGTAGATAGAGTGCCTGAAGAACTATGGACAGAGGTTCATAACATTATACAGGAGGCAGTGACCAAAACCACCCCCAAGAAAAAGAAATGCAGGAAGGCAAAGTGGTTGTCTGAGGAGGCTTTACAAATAGCTGTGGAAAGAAAAGAAGGAAAAGGCAAGGGAGAGTGGGAAGATGGTGCCCAACTGAATGCAGAATTCCAGAGAATAGCAAGGAGAGATAAGAAGGCCTTCTTAAATGAACAATGCAAAGAAATATAGGAAAAAATAGAATGAGAAGGACTAGAGATCTCTTCAAAAAAGTTGGGAGATATCAAGGGAATACTTCATGCAAAGATAGGCACAATGAAGGACAGAAATGGTAAGGGCTTAATAGAAGCAGAAGAGACTAAGAAGAGGTGGCAAGAATACACAAAAGAACTGTACAAAAAAGATCTTAATGACCTGGATAACCATGATGGTGTGGTCACTCACCTAGAACCAGACAAGCTAGTGGAGGTAATGAGATTCCAGTTGAGCTATTTAAAATCCTAAAAGATGATGCTGTTAAAATGCTGTATTCAGTAAGTCAACAAATTTGGAAAACTCAGCAGTGGCCACAGGACTGGAAAAGGTCAGTTTTTATTCCAGTCCCAAAGAAGGACAACGCCAGAGAATATTCAAACTACTGTACAGTTGCTCTCATTTCACGCGCTAGCAGTGTTATGCTCTAAATCGTTCAAGCTGGGTTTCAGCAGTATGTGAACCAAGAGCTTCCAGATGTACAAGCTGGGTTTAGAAAAGGCAGAGGAACCAGAGATCAAATTGCCAACATTCGTTGGATCATGGGAAAAGCAAGGGAGTCCCTGAATAACATTTACTTCTGCTTCATTGACTGTGCTAAAGCCTTTGACTATTTGAATCACAACAAACTGTGAAAAATTCTTAAAAATATGGGAGTACCAAATCACCTGATCTGTCTCCTGAGAAACTTGTATGCAGGACAAGAAGCAACAGTTAGAACTGGACATGGAACAGTAGACTAGTTAAAAATTGGGGAAGGAGTAGGACAAAACTGGATATTGTCACCCTGCTTATTTAACTTCTATGCAGAGCACATCATGCAAAATGCTAGACTGGGTGAACACAAGCGGGAATCAAGATTGCTGGGAGAAATATCAACGTCCTCAGGTATGCAGATGATACTATTCTAATGGCAGAAAGTGAAAAGGAACTGAAGAGCCTCTTGATGACAGTGAAAGAAGAGAGTGAAAAAGCTGGCTTAAAACAGCATTCAAAAAACTAAGATCATGGTATCCGGTCCCATCACTTCAGGACAAATAAATGGGGGAAGAAGTGGAAGCAGTGATGAATTTTATTTTCTTGGGCTCCCAAATCACTGCAGGCAATGACTGCAGCCATGAAATTAAAAGACAGAGACTAGCTCCTTGGAAGGAAAGCTATGACAAATCTAGACATCATGTTAAAAAGCAGAGACATCACTTTGCTGACAAAGGTGCATATGGTCAAAGCTATGGTTTTTCCAGTAGTCATGTCCAGATGTGAGAGTTGGACCATAAAGATACATGAGCACCCAAGAATTGATGTCTTCAAATTGTGGTGCTGGAGAAAACTCTTGAGGGTTCCTTCGCCTGCAAGGAGATCAAACCAATCAGTCATGAAGGATGTCAACCCTAAATATTAAGGACTGCTATTAGAGGTGAAGCTGGGATACTTTGGCCACCTGATAGAAGAGCCACCTCAGTGGAGAAGACCCTGATGCTGGGAAAGATTGAGGGCAAGTGGAGAAACAGGCAGCAGAGGATGAGGTGGTTGGATGGCATCACCGGCTTGATGGACATGAGTTTGGGTAAACTCCACTAGATAGTGAAGGACAGGGAGGCCTGTGTGCTGTGGTTCATGGGGTCACAAAGAGTTGGACACGACTGAGTGACTGAAAAACAACAATAAATTAGCATGTATAGACAACCTATGGCTTGAAAGAAATTGATCTGGGGTGAAAATATATCAGTAGTCAAGTAAGGAGAATTTTGAACAAAACAGAACAACATTCAATATTTTGGCTTTGTTCTGTGACTTTTACAGCCTTTGGGAGATGCTGTTGTGTGACGGACCCAGTCTCTGCAGGGCCAAGCATTTCTGACTTGGTCCCAGCAGTTTTGATCCTATCCATGGTACTGAGAAGATTATCAGTCATCAGTCCTGAAACAGTATGTGATTATAGACACATGTATGGCATAAATCAAGAAATTGGTTATTGGACGTAGAATTGTGTTGATTAGAGCCTTTTTTACATTCTAAAAGGAAAACTCTTCCTGTTCATAATTACTTAGAATTGGCAAAAATGCCACATTCAGTAGCTTTGCGTGGTGGAGTCTCAATTTTTCTCTCAAGCTTCTTTAAGGTACAAAAGACTCAGACACTTTTTTGACTAAACTGCACAGCAGAATTTCAGTTTCTTAAAGATTTCCTAAATTAGAATCCTATTGTAAAAATGAGTTCTTTCTAGAAGAACTTTAGAATTTAACTTTCATCGGTAAAACATCCTCTTCTTTTTTCATATTCAAGCCTTTGTGGATACCATGCAATTAATTTTTAAATGATCATGAAGGCAGTTTAATAGCTCATTCATATTTTCTAAACTCTCTCCTGGTAGTGTCTCCAGATGAATGAAGTACAGTGCTCTCCATAGCACCTAAGGAAGGAGTGTTGCTTAATATTATTCAAAGTGCTCTGAAATGAGAGCATTTACAATCATGAAATAATGTCTATTTCAACATCTTTTATTTAAAAAATTTTTTATTGACCATTTAAAATTTTTATGGGTACATTCTAAATAAAGATAATAGAACCTATTGCTCAGTTGTGTCTGACTCTTTGCGATCCCATCGACTATAGCCTACCAGGCTCCTCCATCCTTGGGATTTTCCAGGCAAGCGAGTGGGTTGCCATTTCCTTCTCCAGGGGATCTTCCCAACCCAGGGATCAAACCTGGGTCTTCCGCACTGCAGGCAGATGCTTTACCATCTGAGCCACTAGGGAAGCCCTATGATATCCTGCTGCCTTCCAATATATAGGATATCTATCATATTTGCATTACCAAAAGAAAACATTTTCCTTTTAAACCTTCAGATAGCTATCTGTGATGAAAAATAAAAATTTCTGTCCCTTAAAATTTCTCTGTAAAACAGGATATATCTTATACATATCTGTGTGTCTTATCATGATAACAGATATGTCTCCTTGTGTTACAGTTTCCTTATTTGCCCAGTGGAGATGATGCAGGTCCCTGCCAAGTTAACTAGGCTCTTGCAGACATCAAGGAGATCAATTATGGACACGTTTGTAGAGATAAATAAAGCATTATGCAAAATGCCCTTATGTTAGATCCCTTTGGGTGAAGAATATAGAACTTCCTCTACTGTAGCTAGGTGATAAGACCTAAAGATAAATATAATAAAGATATAATAAAAATATATAATAAAATATAAAGATAATAAAAATAGTAAAGATAATAAGCGTACATTATCAAATTGAATCCTATGTAAAATCAAGAATAGTATAAGGAAATAGTTTGCAGTAAGATCAGTGTACTTTTTATTGAAATACAATTAATTTATAATACACTTAATTGAGATTGCTTTGATATCTTTTGCAGAGTTGTAAGTATAGCTAGGGAACTCAGCTATGATCATACTCTGTCCAGTGAGGGAATTTCATTATCTTTCTTCCCTCATCTGTCATCTTATACTCAGGTCTGAGTTTTGCAGGTGGGACACTGTTCATGAGAGCAGAGGGGCGTGAGGGACAGCAGACAGGAGGCCCGAGGCCCAGGAGTGGAAGCAGAGTTGACCTAAGGTCCCTGGGCTATCACGCACAGGTTAGAAAAAGTGCACGCTGTGGTCAAGGTTAAGCAAACAAACAGGATTTAGTTAAGAGAGTGCTTCCAAGAGAGAACTCTAAAACAAGCCCATGATGAGAATTAGACAATAAAGCTCAAAATGGGTAGGTAGAACATTCTGGAGCCAAGTGGAATCAATGAGAAGACAGGACAGCAGGATGAAGTTCAGAACTCAGTGAAAGGCAAAATTGTGTGCAAAAGAGTCCCCCTTTGACCCTGTGCCATTTCCTTAAGCTTGGCAAGTGTGGTGGCTGAAGGGAGGAACAACTTAAAAGTATTTGGCACTTCTGCTTTTTAAACCTCCATTTAATTCTCATCCCTCTACAAATGTTTTTTCTCTCTATAGTACTCCCAGCAAATCACTGTCACTAAGATCAGACTTTCTAAGTAGCTGGTCGAAGGAACAAATTTTAGTCCTGATATTTAATATTATTGATCCTTTCCTCCTCCTAAGTGACCAAATGTGTGTATGTGATTATACTGTAGTTTGGAAAGAGGAGAGAAAAATTATTCTGTTGATTGTGTAGTGATTTGTGGCCAAATTTTTTTTATCACCCCAACTAATCGTTTAGGCCCGTGGTAGAAACAGTTCCACGTTTTGCTGCTATCATTCATTTTGTGTAGCTCCCGTATTTCCGTCTACCAGCAATGTTTTCACATAGGACTAAGGCGGCTATAGGTTTGAGCTGAAGAAGAGTACTGTTAACACTGGCGGCTCAAACAGTGAACAATCTGTGCGCAGTGCAGGAGTCTCAGGGTCCATCCCCGCATCAGGAAGGTCCCCTGGAGAAGCGCCTGGCAGCCCATTCCAGTGTTCTTGCCTGGAGAATCCCACGGACAGAGGAGCCTGGAGGGCTACAGCGCATGGGGTAGCAAGAGTCAGACACGACTGAGTGACTTTCACTCACTCGCTGTCTTAAAGAGAAGTTTGAAATATGGCTCTGTCTTGCCATAGAGAAGGAAATGGCAGCTCACTCCAGTGTTCTTATCTGCAAAATCCCATGGACAGAGGAGTCTGGTAGGCTAAAGCCCATGGGGTCGCAAAGAGCGACTAACACTTTGCTTTATGGAAAATAACATTTAATGAAAAAATAGGAGATTTTTTTACTATTTTTGTTTACTGTACAAATTAAGCATCAAAATAAATGTGCAAGTGACTTTTTCCTTTTTTAACGTGAAATCATTGAGTGCCTAATGAATGCAAGCAGCCATATTAGGCGGTAAGGGGTCTGTACCCGGGACTGGGAGAATGGAGAGGAGGAAATGCTCTGGGAGAAACACTGGAGTCTGTGTGTTCATGTGAGGCTGTAGGAGGAGGTAGACATTTGAGAGGTGACTTTGAGGGTGGGTGAAACTTAAAAAGGTGAAAGGCGATGAGAAGGTGTTCTGGGCAACAGCGTAATTCCAGACATGAACTGGATAATGAACCTGTCTTCTAAGTGTGTCTGACTGTGCAGTTCGCTGAAAAGAATAAAAGAAGTTGGTTGTAAGGGCAACATGCGAACGACAGTAGTGAGTCTGAGTCCCCCTCCCGTTCCGGCCTGTGCTGTTCAGCCTGTGCTGTGTCGTCCAGGTGTGCAGCACCTAAACACTTGAAGTGTGGCTGATCTGACTTGAGATGTGCTTTAAGTGTAAAATACACACTAGATTTTTAAGACCTAGCATGAGAACAAAAAAGAATGTAAGGTATCTCAGTAATTTTATATTGGTTACATGTTGAAATGAATTTTGGATAAATTCAATTTATATTGGATATAAACTTGGATACATTGACTATATTGAAAATATTATTAAAATTAATTGTAACCTGTTCCTTTTTACTTAAAACATGTGACTGCTGGGAATTTTAAATTACATATGTAGTTATCATCCAGAGACAGCAGTTTGCTTCTGTTGGTCAGTGCTGTTCCGAATGCTATAAAACAGGAGAATGTGGCCGTTTATCAACGGCTATTCCCCACATACATGTATTAATGCTTTTAAAAGCCTTCTTTGACTCCTACTCACATGCTTTATATGTGATAGTGAGCAGGATTTTCTTTTTGGTTGCATAGTTGATTTGTACAGTATTATGAAGTTGAATCTATGCTGAATATCTTGAGGGTTCCACTCATGGAGCAAGCCTACAAACCGCCCCCAGCTCCACCCAGGAGACAGCTAGAGTTGGGCTCATACTTAGCCCCTTTTTTCATCTTCTCGTTTTTGAGACGACTAAGTTAACTGAAGTCACAGAAACATCTGTGCTAGTGTCTGCTAAATTGTCTGAGAATGTCTCCATCATGGGATTGCTTTGCTTGTAAAATTTGTAAGACAAGGCAGAGTTGCTGCCATTAATACAGGTGAAAAATACGGGAGCGAGAGAGCTCATGTGGACTGGTTGCAAAAGAAGATGCTTACATTCTTCCTTCTTGAAAATCTGAAATGTTGCCTTGTCTGGGAGCATGACCCTTCACTTTGCCTGGTTGTGTGAGTTATTTTGAGATTCTGTAGTTTTCTTTTTGAAGAAGGCATCTCGAGATGTGTGTTGTTTTAGTAAAAATGAAGTCACTGATGGAAACTGTAGATAACCCTTGCCGTGCAGTAATAGTCTTTCTGTCCAGGCATTCTTCACAAAGGAAAGAATTACATAAAATGTCTTATTTTCTCCTTTTGTTGAAATATTTAATTTACCACCTGCTTCTTAGCCATTGATACTATAGTGGTAGATATCATAGACAAATTGCTGAAGAAAAGAATGTAATTGACTTTTTTACTGAACCAGTGGGTGGGATTTTTTTTTCAGTATTTTAAGGAAACTGCCAAACTTGCGTGCATCACTTTAAGGAGTTGACCCGTTTAAACTTTTGCAACCTCTTTTAAATAACCTTGAGAGAGATGTCATGAAAAAATACGAGATTGTAAATGTTGGAATCAAGGGAAAATTAGGTTACTTTAACATGACCTTTTAACATGTCGTAAGAACTCTCCTGTCAAAAATTTGAACTGCATTTCACGTTAGATTTAGTTGAATGTGTTTGCATCAAAATTACCAGTTAACTTTCAAGGGAGGAAAGCCTCTTGTGAGCCAAAATGGATTAAAAACATCTTTGTCCTTGTGTTCAGGAACTCAGTGACCATAATTTTAAAATTTTATTTACCATTGGGAAAATTTGCAAATTTGTGGTTTGAACTGACTCCTAATCAAAATCCACATACTGAGAAAGGATTTGATGCAGCTAATTATATTTTTAACCAATCCCCTTCAAATATCATTTGAGAGGGGTATGGCTTGCCTCCTTCACCCAGCGAGGCTGTCTGTTTGCTTCTACATATCTCAGGGAAAATCCCTTCCTAGCAGTAATTGAAAAGATTATTTACTGGGGAATGACAACAAAGACTTTTCTTGAGAGTAATTCATCTCATTCTATAGAATGATGTACATACACGCTTACACAGTAAAACAGTCACAGTGAGTAAGAATTAGCAAAGAGTGGCTCTGGTAGTAGCTGCTGATCTGTTTCCATTTGGATGTTAATGAAACTCCTACTAGAGTGGTGAAGGAACTATAAGCCCTGATTTTATTCCACTTATATCTGGGATTAGAATGACCTCAATTATTGTTTTTAAGTGTAACCTATTTTTTAAAAGAATATGTTACCTTAGAAGCCTAGGATTTTAAACTCCAAATATGTAGAATTATAAGAAAGGAAGTAAAAATAAGGATTGCAGAATAATATTTTATTTTATGAAATAACCAATGTTCCCTTTAAAAAATTATTTTCCTGTGATTATTATTATTTATTTATTTATGGATATTTATCTAGATGTCACAGAGTTTGCAGGTAAAATTTAAAATAATTTTGGGAGTCACTGTTTTTGAAAATCAGTTCCAAATGACAGCAAAGCATCTCTGGCATTAAAATTTAGTGCAGTGGAAAAACATGATGTGATCTAGACATTTTCAGTTTGGTTGACTTGGGTTTTAGAAAAAGTCAATTATGTACAATATTCTTGAAATCATTTATGCAGTGGGAAAAAAGAACTAATTATCTGGGCTTTAGCCCTAGATATTGAACTCATTAAAAATGCTTTCTATAATCTCAAAATGAAACCCAGTTAATCATTTGAAAGGAAAAATAAAATTAAGCATCCAGTCATTTGAAGGAGAAGGCAATGGCACCCCACTCCAGTACCCTTGCCTGGAAAATCCCATGGATGGAGGAGCCTGGTGGGCTGCAGTCCATGGGGTCTCGAAGAGTTGGACACGACTGAGCGACTTCACTTTCCCTTTTCCCTTTCATGCACTGGAGAAGGAAATGGCAACCCACTCCAGTGTTCTTGCCTGGAGAATCCCAGGGACGGGGGAGCCTGGTGGGCTGCCGTCTATGGGGTCGCACAGAGTCGGACACGACTGATGCGACTTAGCAGCAGTAGCAGCAGATAAAAAATATAATAATTGAAATGTAGTTTACTTTCCACTTGGCACATTTGATTTATCTGTGTCGTGGTTTTATTTGTTTAATTTCATTGACTGACTGACTTCTTTGTATAGCAAAGTTTGTGTTAGTCACTGAGTTGTGTCCAACTCTTTGCAACCCCATGGACCGTAGTTCCTCTGTCCGTGGAATTCTCCAGGCCAGAAGATCAGAGTGGGCGGCCTGCCCCAGGGGATCTTCCCAGCCCCAGGGTTGAGCCCGGGACTGTTACGGGACAGCAGGGGTGAGCGTGAGCCTCTCAGGCATGCGGCAGGCCTCACATGGACCTCTCCTAAGAATGCCGTTGAGATGCAGTTGAATTTAAAGAGAGAAATTTATGTGCAGAGAAACTGTGATTAAAGAATCTGACAGCCATCAGTCTTTCTATAATCAGAGTGCTGTCTAAGTGAATGTGAAAACTTCAAGCCTCCCCTCTTGAGCTTCCCCCAAGCCCCTCTGCACTGTGAGGAGAAGCGGCATCAGTTTGGCCAGCATTAAGTTGGAACCAGGTCCAAGGCAAAAAGAAAAAATAATTATTCCTGTTCTCTTCCTCATAGTTTCTAAAATCGGCTGCTGTCGGGGGCTGCCCGCTGCCATGCGGCAGCCACCGCCTGCGTAGTTGCTGCTCTGGAGACTTGCAGAGAGAGAGTGCTGGTGTTAGCGTGCTGCGTAGCTTGCTGTTCATCTCTGTGATTTCTGTTTGAACATAAATTGAGTTTTGAATGGAAAAACTCCAAATAGGTGATATGTTAACCCATTTTTTCCTTCAAAAGGAAAAAGGGTGCAGGGATAGTATAAAGGCTACATAATGGACGGGAGGCCTGCTGGACAGTCTGTGACTCCCACTGAATGTGCACGGAAATACCCGGTTTTGTAGAGCCAGCACCACGCCTGTGCTCACAGGGCAGCACTGTCACTCAAAAGTTTAAGGATTCCCTGCTTTCCTAGAGAAGTTCCTCGAAGCCTGGTAGTTAGGAACGTTGTGTAACTGGCTGTGTTCGCCGCTGTCTGGCCTCGCCCCGGCAGGGAGCCAGTGTGGGTGGTTTCTCAGGCTCCCCAGTCTTCAGCAGCAGTGAGGTGGGTTTGTGGTGCTGTCGCTATTCCTTTGGGGTTTTTAAAGTTATTTCTTTGATATTTTTTCACTGCCAGTTATCTTGATATATTTAGAAAGTCAGATTAAAAAGTTATACTGTTGTTTAGAAAACTCAGAGAACTAAAAATGTGGATGGATTTCTGTTCTCGAAGTGTTAGTTCTTTTCGTTTTGCTGCTGCTAAGTCGCTTCAGTCGTGTCCGACTCTGTGCGACCCCATAGTCGGCAGCCCACCAGGCTCCCCCGTCCCTGGGATTCTCGAGGCAAGAACACTGGAGTGGGTTGCCATTTCCTTCTGCAATGCATGAAAGTGAAAAGGGAAAGTGAAGTCGGTCAGTCGTGTCTGACTCTTAGAGACCTCATGGACTGCAGCCCACCAGGCTCCTCCATCCATGGGATTTTCCAGGCAAGAGTGCTGGAGTGGGGCGCCATTGCCTTCTCCATCTTTTCGTTTCAAACCAAAGCAAATTGTTTGGTTTTCTAATTATAAGTTTTGGTACAAAGAACTTACTAATTCCGGGAAATAACTTCTGTTTGATTGCAAGCTGATACACCCTACAAGATTACATGAAAGTGTCTCATGCAGCTGAGTGCCTGGACCCCAAGACCAAAGTGGAGGACCCCTGGTAGACCCTCAGAGAATGCGAATTTGAGAGTCTGCCAAGTAAACCAAGTATCACAGTGACTCTAATGCTAGAGAGAACTGAGATCAGGTTCCAGATTTGCCTCTTGCTGATTGAATGAACTAGAGCAAGAAAGGAACCACTCTGCGCTTCAGTCTTTTCATCTGTGAAACGGGTGTAAAATAAAACTATGCCTGTGTGTCCTGAGAAATAGAGGAGAGAGTGCAAGTGCAGACCATGGCACAACGCCTGGCCTAGAGTAACTGCTTATTAAATGTTTGTTTTCTGTTTTCAAATTGAATTAGAACATTGTTTTACAGTGCGGTGTTGGTTTCTGCCACACGACAGGGGGAATCAGCCCTGATCACGCCCCCGGCCGCCCCGCCCCGCCCCGCCCCGCCCCGTCCGTTCCTCCGGCCAGCGCAGCCCCAGCCCGGTTCGGTGTTGACAGCAGGGTCTCCCCAGGCAGGCACTAAGTGTTTCTGAGACATCTGGGTCTGTTCCTACTTCCATGACTGCATCAGGCTCAGTCTGAATATCTAGAGGCCTCCGTGGCTTCTTTTCAGATATTCTGGAGTTTCTGGTGGTAGTCAGATTTCAGGACCCAAACGGATGCTACTTCAGCCACAGATTATAGAATTCTTCAGGCTATGCCTTGTAAATACTGTATTAATAAAGCAGTCAAGAAACAGCGATGTCTTTGAGTTTAAAACACAGTGTAGGAATGAGCTGAGGGCCAGTAACTCATTGGTTCAGGTGATTTCTGGGTGGAGGGCCTTTGCAGTTCTTATTGATGTCTTCAGTGGGGGCCTTTGCAACATTGGCTGTGGTATATTTTCTGAGACTTCAGTTAGCAATGGGACCCCTTACCCCATCATTGGGAAATATGATCAAAACTAATTTCTTTGCAAACTTAAAACAACTTTAACACAAGCTGTGCATGAAGTATTTTTTAGTACATCGAATGGATGTCCCTTCTATTTTGGGTATCCGTTTTCCTAAACAATTTACAATTCCAAATTGGATGCATCTCACCTTAAGCCAGAGTTTCACAGCCTTGGCACTATTGATATTTTGAGCCAATAATTCTTCCCATTTTTTTGAGTGATGTCATCTTGTGTTTTATAGGATACTTAGCAATGTCTTTGTCCTCTGCTTACAAGATGTTAGAAAACCCCTCCCACTCAGACAACAAAAATGTCTTCAGAGATTGATAAATGTCACCCAGGGCGGTGGGCAAAATCACCCCCAGTTGAGAGCCGCTGTCTTAAGTACAGTTGCTTCTTGTTCAGTTGCAAAGTCGGGTCTGACTCTTTGTGACCCTGTGGACTTCAGCAAACCCTGCTTCCCTATCCTTCACTATCTCCCAGAGTTTGCTGAAACTCACGTCCATTGAGTCAATGATAACTTCCAACCATCTCATCCTCTGTCTCCCCTCAATCTTTCCCAGCATCAGGGTCTTTTCCATTGAGTTGGCTCTTCACATCAGGTGGCCAAAGTATTGGAGTTTTGGCTTCAGCATCAGTCCTCTAGGATTGAGTGGCTTGATATCCTTGCTGTCCAAGGGACTGTCAAGAGTCTTCTCCAGCACCACAGTTTAAAAGCATCAATTCTTCAGTGCTTAGCCTTCTTTATGGTCGAACTCTCACGTCTGTACATGACTACTGGAAAACCCATAGCTTTGACTATACAGACCTTTGTTGACAAAGTGATATCTCTGCTTTTAAACATGCTGTCTATGTTTATCATTACTTTCCTTTTAAGGAGCAAGTAGAAAGTGAAAGTGTTAACTCTTTGTGACCCCTTGGACTGTAGCCCACCACACTCCTATATCCATGGAATTCTCCAGGCAAGAATACTGAAGTGGGTAGTCATTCCCTTCTCCAAGGAATCTTCCCAGCTCATGGATTGAACCCAAGTCTCCAGCATTGCTGACGGATTCTTTACCAGCTGAACACCAAGGAGCAAGTGTCTTTTAATTTCATGGCTGCAGTCACCATCCACAGTGATTTTTGGAGGCCAAGAAAATAAAATCTGCCACTGTTTCCACTTTTTTCCCAACTATTTTTCATGAAGTGATGGGACCAGATAATTTTAACGTGTGTATATATGCTCAGTCGCTCAGTCATAGTCTGCCTCTGTGACCTCATGGGTTTAGTCTACCAGGCTCCTCTGGATTGAATATCAAAGTGATGTTCAGAATCTCCCTTTCTCCATGATCTTTCTCCTCTATTCACCACACTTCCAGTAGTTCTGACTCAGATCTCTGTCTTCTCTGCTCATCTGTCTTTGTCTCCATCCCAGCTGTGTCAGTCATCAGAACGCCGTTTTGGAATCTCTCCGACACCTTTCCCTTTCCTCCCTTCCCACAGCCACTGCCCTCATCCATGCCTGCACTTCTGTGCTGGCTTCTCCAGCAGTCCCCCGAGTTTTTCTCTCCAGCATGTATCCTGCACCCCTTATCTTCTTAAAGCACTGATCCTAATGCTCCCGGACTTGGAACCCTCAGTAACTTTTCTTCTGTGCATGGTGTTGATCACAGATCCCGTCTTGGTATATGAAACTCTCCGTACTCACACCTCATCCGACTTCACATTAGACTGCCCCTCACGCACCCAGTGGAATAGCCTGCCCAGGGCTTCTCACTGTGCTTGTGTGCGTGTGGAAGCCTGGCTCTTGTGCCATTGCTCACTTCCTTTTCATGGAATGGTTGTGGCTTTCACCTCCTTCTGCTAAATTCTTCTTATCCTTGAAGGAGAGAGGCCAGTGATGCGTCCTCTATGAAGCTTTCCCCGATTCCATCACTTTTCTTTAAGCTACCATTGCCTTTTCCTGAGCTTCTTCCTTGTATCACTTGTCTAGGAGTGTGCATAATTAGAGACTCAAGAAGGATTTTTTAGCATTTCTTGTCATTTTTAATTGGAGGATAGTTGCTTTACAGTGTTGCGTTGGTTGCTGCCATTCGTCAGCATGAGGCAGCCGTCGGTGCACATGGTACCCCCCGCTCTGTGCCCACCTCCCCCTGCCTCCCCATTGCACCCCCGGGCTGTCATGGAGCCCCGGTGAGCTCCCTGCATCAGACAGCAAGTTCCCACTGGCTGCCTCTTTCACATAACGGCAGTATATGTCTCCATGTTCCCTCTCCAGTCGTCCCACCCTCTTCTTACCCCACTGTGTCCATTGCTGCCCTACAGATAGGTTCATCAGTACCATCTTTCTAGATTCCATATATACACATTAGTATATGATATTTTGTACTTTGGCCACCTCATGTGAAGAGTTGACTCATTGGAAAAGACTCCGATGCTGGGAGGGATTGGGGGCAGGAGGAGAAGGGGACGACAGAGGATGAGATGGCTGGATGGCATCACTGACTCGATGGATGTGAGTCTGAGTGAACTCCGGGAGTTGGTGATGGACAGGGAGGCCTGGCGTGCTGCGATTCATGGGGTCGCAAAGAGTCGGACACGACTGAGCGACTGAACTGAACTGAACTGAACTGATATGATATTTGTTTTTGTCTTTCTGACTTCACTCTGTGTAATAGGCTCTAGGTTCATCCATGTCATTAGGATTGACTCAGATATGTTCCTTTTTGTAGCTGAGTAATGTTCCATCATATATATGTACCATATCTTCTTTACCCATTCATCTGTCAGTGGACATCGAAGTTGCTTCCATTTCCTGCCTGTTGTAATGAGTGTTGCAGTAAACACTGGGGTCATGTGTCTTTCTCAGTTATGGTTTCCTTGGGGTATATTTTTTTGGGCTCCAAAATCACTGCAGATGGTGATTGCAGCCATGAAATTAAAAGATGCTTACTCCTTGGAAGGAAAGGTATGACCAACCTAGACAGCATATTAAAAAGCAGAGACAGTACTTTGCCAACAAAGGCTATAGTTTTTCCAGTGGTCATTTATGGATGTGAGAGTTGGATTGTGAAGAAAGCTGAGCACTGAAGAATTGATGCTTTTGAACTGTGGTGTTGGAGAAGACTCTTGAGAGTCCCTTGGACTGCAAGGAGATCCAACCAGTCCATTCTGAAGATGATCAGCCCTGGGTGTTCTTTGGAAGGAATGATGCTAAAGCTGAAACTCCAGTACTTTGGCCACCTTATGCGAAGAGTTGACTCATTGGAAAAGACTCTGATGCTGGGAGGGATTGGGGGCAAGAGGAGAAGGGGACGACAGAGGATGAGATGGCTGGATGGCATCACCGACTTGATGGACATGAATTTGAGTGAACTCCGGGAGTTGGTGATGGACAGGGAGGCCTGGTGTGCTGTGATTCATGGGGTTGCAAAGAGTTGGACACGACTGAGTGACTGAACTGAACTGGGGTATATACCCAATAGTGGCATAAGGAGGACTTTTTGTATAAGTAGGTGACTGAACAGAGATGGGATCCTTTCATTAATGGAATTAAAACTTGAAATGTTTTTCCCTTCTATTGAAAGATCTGTTAGAAACTACTTGTTATCAGCTAATCTGTAATACTTAATATGAATAGCCACAGAGCTTTTCCTAAAAATATCAGTTATGCAAGTCATCAAATCCTCCCTCTCACTGCACGTTATCTCTGTTACTTTGGTCGTATTACTTTGATGTTCTGAACCTTGCTTGTCTCAGCTCTTCACCTAGTTACTGTTATGAAATCATGTATATAAAGGGGTCCATGGAGTGCCTGCAATGTGGGGTTCAGTGCATACTGACTAATTATACTTTACCATTGGAACTATCCAGAACACTCTCTTTAAGTGAATTTCTTCTATAAGGATTTCTACAAAATGCCTATAATACAGAAAAAGCTGTGTGCTGCTTGGATATTTTTGTGTTGTGGATTTAGGAGAAAGGCCAGTGAAATGGGACCTAACTTTAATGAATGCTCTTTGAAATGATGTCTAAAGTGATATAAATTTGTTGTTTAAAATAATTTCTTGCAGCAATTGTGTGGGTATGTAGATTGATAGGAGTAGAGCCTTCCTTGTAGTAGACATTATAATTCTTAAGTGTATCTTTTTTCCCCATTAGGATAATGTTTTCCTATAGAAATCTTTGCTTTAAAATGTAATGGAAACGAATGGAAAAATCAGTCTAACATTAATTAATTTATTTGGGGATGTACCTATTTAATATCTAAGATATGGTTAGTACTTATAATGGAATTTCTTTTAAACTAGGATTTGTTTTGGTTAGTTATAGGCTGTGTAATTTTGAGGGGAAGGTAGTGAAACTTTTTTGGTGCTCTTAAAAGCACTCATGAAGATGTACCTTCATTATCTTTGCCAAATCCTGATAACATTTGACCAACAGTACACAAAATCCACATAAAGGAAGTTCAGTTCAGTTCAGGTCAGTCGCCCAGTAGTGTCCGACTCTTTGGGACCCCATGGACTGCAGCACACCAGGCCTCCCTGTCCATCACCAACTCCCAGAATTTACTCAAACTCATGTCCATCGAGTCGGTGAAGCCATCCAACCATCTCATCCTCTGTCATCTCCTTCTCCTTCCGCCTTCAGTCTTTCCAAATGAATCAGCTCTTTGCATCAGATGGCCAAAGTATTGGAGCTTCAGCTTTAGCATCAGTCCTTCCAATGAATATTTAGGACTGATTTCCTTCAGTTTGGACTGGTTGGATATCCTTTCAGTCCAAGGGACTCTCAAGAGTCTCTCCAACACCACAGTTCAAAAGCATCAATTCTTTGGCGCTCAGCTTTCTTTCTAGTCCAACTGTCACATCCATACATGACTACTGGAAAAACCATAGCTTTGACTAGACAGTCCTTTGTTGGCAAAGTAATGTGTCTGCTTTTTAATATGCTGTCTAGGTTGGTCATAACTTTTCTTCCAAGGAGCAAGTGTCTTTTAATTTCATGGCTGCAGTAATTTCATCTGCAGTGATTTTGGAGCCCAAGAAAAGAAAGTCTGTCACTGTTTCCTCTGTTTCCCCATCTATTTACCATGAAGTGATGGGACGAGATGCTATGATCTTAGTTTTCTGAATGTTAAGTTTTAACACAACTTTTTCACTCTCCTCTTTCACTTTCATCAAGAGGCTCATTAGTTCTTCCTCCCTTTCTGCCATAAGGGTGGTGTCATCTGCATACCCAAGGTTATTGATATTTCTCCTGGAAATCTTGGTTCCAGCTTGTGCTTCCTCCATCCCAGTGCTTCTCATGATATACTCTGCATATAAATTAAATAAGCAGGGTGACAGTATACAGCCTTGATGAACTCTTTTCCCTATTTGGAACCAGTCTGTTGTTCCATGTCCAGTTCTAACTGTTGCTTTCTGACCTCCATACAGATTTCTCAAGAGGCAGTTCAGGTGGTCTGGTATTCCCATCTCTTGAAGAATTTTCCAGTTTGTTTTGATCCACACAGTCAAAGGCTTTGGCATAGTCAATAAAGTAGAAATAGATGTTATCCTGGAACTCTCTTGCTTTTTCGATGATCCAACGGATGTTGGAAATTTGATCTCTGGTTCCTCTGTCTTTTTAAATCCAGCTTGAACGTCTGGAAGTTCATGGTTGAAGCCTGGCTTGGAGAATTTTGAGCATTACTTTACTAGCATGTGAGATGAGTGCAATTGTGTGGTAGTTTGAATATTCTTTGGCATTGCCTTTCTTTGGGGTTGGAATGAAAACTGACCTTTTCCAGTCCTATGGCCACTGCTGAGTTTTCCACATTTGCTGACATATTGAGTGCAGCACTTTCATAACACCATTTTTAGGATTTGAAATAGCTCAACTGGAATTCCATCACCTCCATTAGCTTTGTTCATAGTGATACTTTCTAAGCCCACTTGACTTCACATTCCAGGATGTCTGGCTCTAGGTGAGTGATCACACCATCGTGATTATCTGGGTCATGAGTATCTTTTTTGTATAGTTCTTCTGTGTATTCTTGCCACATCTTCTTAATATCTTCTGCTTCTGTTAGGTCCATACCATTTCTGTCCTTTATTGAGCCCATCTTTGCATGAAATGTTCCCTTGGTATCTCTGATTTTCTTGAAGAGATGTCTAGTCTTTCCCATTCTATTATTTTCCTCTATTTCTTTGCATTGATCACTGAGGAAGGCTTTCTTATTTCTCCTTGCTGTTCTTTAGAACTCTGCATTCAGATGGGTATATCTTTCCTTTTCTTCTTTGCCTTTTGCTTCTCTTCTTTTCTTAGCTGTTTGTAAGGCCTTCTCAGACAGCCATTTTGCTTTTTTGCATTTCTCTTTCTTGGGGATGGTCTTGATCCCTGTCTCCTGTACAATGTCATGAACCTCTGTTCATAGTTTATCAGGCACTCTGCCTATCAGATCTAATCCCTTGAATCTATTTCTCACTTCCACTGTATAATGTAAGGGGTTTGATTTAGGTCATACCTGAATGGTCTAGTGTTTTCCCTACTTTCTTCAGTTTCAGTCTGAATTTGGTAATAAGGAGTTCATGGTCTGAGCTGCAATCAGCTCCCGGTCTTGTTTTTGCTGACTGTATAGAGCTTCTCTGTCTTTGGTTGCAAAGAATATAATCAATCTGATTTTGGTGTTGACCATCTGGTGATGTCCATGTATAGAGGCTTCTCTTGTCTGTCCATCTTGGGTGGCCCTACACGGCACGGCTCATAGTTTCATTGAGTTAGACAAGGCTGTGGTCCATGTGATTAGATTGGTTAGTTTTCTGTAATTGTGGTTTTCAGTCTTTCTGCTCTCTGATGGAGAAGGATAAGAGGCTTATGGAAGCTTCCTGATGGGAGAGAGTGACTGAGGGGGAAACTGGGTCATAAGGGAAAGTCATATTCTAATATTGTTCTAACACTCTTACAGTGATGAATCTGCAAATCCATTAGTAGTGCATCCTAATTGGAATTTGTAGCAGTGAAGTCTGTCAATGAATATGAAGTATTGCTCTTCTTCAGTGTTTTTGTAAATGTAATTATAAGAATGTAAATTGCTTTATATGAATGTAAATTATTTCTCATTTACCCCATAATATACATTTAATATTATAAAAATTTGCTTTATAATTGACCAATAAATTTAATAGTACCTGTAATTTTAAAATGAAACAGACATATGTCTTCTTTTCAGAATATTTTCATATTTGAGCAGCTTTAAAATGATAATAGTGAAAAATCTACAAAAGCTAATGAATGAATTAATTTGTTCTTATCTATGTGATGATACATAGCAGCATAATTTTGTGTTGCACTTCTGTTCTTGAATATGATTGAAGCCATTGAGATCTTCAAATAAGTGTCTTGTTAATATGGGGAAATTACTATTTCCATCTTCATAATGAACAATATACAGATGAGAAAAGTTGATATTTACCAATATAGGAGATTGTATTGTGTATAAACTAAGCCAGAAATGACTACAAATGACTGAGAGAGCTTTTTTAATCTTGCTATTTTGGTAAAGCAATAATGTCAATTTAGATGAAGAAATGTCTTTTTTGAAATAGATGGATTTGATATCAAAAAATACTTTATCAAAGTTAAGAGAATGCAGTAGTAGAATGATAAGACGGATGAATAGCATACACGATTGCACACAGCTCTTCCTCTTCAAGATACTTGGTTTCCTGATGAACATTTTATTATTCTGTTTATTGTTGGATCAACTGGGAAATTCTTTCCTACCTTTATTTGAAATGAATGTGCATTTGAGTTACCTTTTGGCCAGAGATCTTTAAGAAGAAAACCGTCACTTGAAAGGTTGTATTCCTTCCGTATGCAAAATTAGTGGTGGAAGGGAAAGGTCACCGTTTGTGCAAACAATTAGAAACTTTTGTTTGCATTAGTTTTATAGTTGATTAGCGATAGAAGTGGTAAGCTACTTTAAGGACTATTTGCCTTGTGCAGTTTCATGAGTATTGATTTGTCCAGATTAATTTGAAATATTAACATAGTAGGTGGTGAACAGAACAAGGAATGTCATTTATTAATGAGTTTGCATCTATGTGGCTAGGGTAGTCTTCATTTGAGGTTCTAAAATCAGATACAGTAAAGGGAAATGAAGGGAATGAAAATTCATTTAGCTTCATTTATGGCCTGACACTGTGCTAGGATCTTTCACAAAAAATATCTAATTTAATCATCAAGACGATCTTAGTTGTTAGGATTATGATTTCCATTGTTTACAGATAAAGAAACTTACTCTTAACTCATTTTTTTCTCTTTTCCTCTAATTATTAAATTCACTAATTCTTTTCCCCCAAGGTGCACAGGAGGAGCTAAATAAAAGTTAGCTTTGGAAAAACAGTTTTATGTTTGGCAATATTCAGACAAATTTGATTGTATTTTGTTGAACTGGCTCAATTTTTCTTTCTGCAGCCAGTGGCAGCTTCTGCTACTAGGTAATTTTGATTATCACCTGGATAATTGCAAGAGTCTATGATGCCCTAGCCAGAAAATTTTTTGTGTGTCTGTGTAAGCTATACATGCTTCTTCAGGAAGCAGTTCATGCTGTCTAGGATTAAAGTTAGGAAGGGAGCAAAGGAGCTTATCCTTTTGTTTGTCTCATTAAGCAATAAATAGATGCCATTTCTAATTAATGCAGGAAACAGAATAGACCACTACATTTTAGCTGTTACATATTGCATTTTAGGCCAACTCAAAACAATTAGAAACTTTTCATGACCCTAAGCAAACATTACCAATAATAAAGAGGAAATTGACATTCTCCCAAGGGATTTCCAATCATTCCTAATTGCATCAATGCCCTGGCATGCAGCCTAATATTCTAATCTCATTCCCCCAGCCTCCTTTGGCCATTCCCACTCTATGGAAAGGGGCAGGAATGTCTCCAGTCTCCTGGGGGAAATAAAGCATCTGCCCAGTCCTTTCTGTGACTGGCCTTTGTGGTCTCAGTTTGGGCTCTTTGTGATCGCCACTGTCCCACTTAGCTGCTCTCAGCCATTTAGTTGCAGCCCACAGATACTTGCTCAGGAGGTCCAATCTGACATTTGGAGATACACTTTGAGTTGTAACCTCCTTTTCCTTTACTTTTTCTTTGAAGATTAAGACACCAAGGTGGCTCCTTTTTTTTTTTTTTTTTTTTACTCTGAGCCTCTAGGTTGAGTGATCTTCCTCCAGCTCTGAGGGCCAGACCCTCAGCTCTAAATGGAAGCTGAAGTAAGTGCATGATGATACGGAGCGAAGGCTCTACAGTCATAGACAGGATCCTGTTCAACAGAGAACTGCACTCTTTGTGTAAATTTCTTGGTTTAAAAGTAGTTTTCTTAGGTTACATTTTGGTTGTTTTACTACAGAAGAAAAGGGTACAGAGTCTGTAGTGTTTCAATGTTTTAGTGACATTGATAAATCACTGGGAACAAGAAATCTATAATTTCAATTAATATTACATTTTCAGGGATAGGAATAGCAATATTCTAATCTGTTTCGTAGCTATTTAAATTTTCCCTGAAAGACCGAGTGAGAACAAAGACCAGACCAAAAAGTGAAGAGATTTTACCTTCACACTGAAAACCGAGTCCATTTTGTAATTGAATCCTGGTGTGTTCTCTGATTTCAAGGTCAAGAAAATATAGGAATTCATTTTGAAATTTCTAGTTGGTTTAAGTTTGTCTCCTTTGCTTCTGACCGAAAAGCAAAATGCAGAAATATTACTGAAAAAAATTACTTAACGAAAAAAGCCTCTACCCATAGGGCGTGAAATGCTGCGAAAAAGGCAGAAGACCTCAGAACTGAGGAGAGACACCTCACGCTTCCCTCTGCATAAATTCTTAGCTCAGCAGAAAGAATAAGTAGAGCCTGTTAATGCAGGGGTTCCCGACTCTCAGGCCACGGACTGGTACCGGGTCGTGGCCGGTTCAGACCCGGGCCGCATGCAGGAGGCCAGCGCTGGCAGTGAGGGAGCCTGTATGCTTCACCCCTGGGCACAGCCTCCTGTCAGGGCTGCCATGCCTCAGACTCAGAGCGCAGCCTCCTGTGAGGACATCGGGGCATCGGACTCAGGGCGCAGCCTCCTGTGAGGACGGCGGGGCATCGGACTCAGGGCGCAGCCTCCTGTGAGGACGGCGGGGCATCGGACTCAGGGCACGGCCTCTTGTGAGGGTGGTGGGGCCTCAGACTCAAAGGAGCCCCGACTCCACTGCAAGCTGCACACGAGGCGGGGCTCGAGTGTTCCTTAGAACCATCCCGAAACCAACCCCACCCACAAGCCGCAGAAAAATGGTCAACCACGGAACCGGTCCCTGGTGCCACAGAGGTTGGGAACCGCTGTATTAATGCATTTTTGAGGACATGCTAGGAGAATTTCTACCTGCAAACGAGGCAAGTAGGGGTGGAGGATGGGTGAGTTGTAAAATTGAGGCAGCTTGATACAGAGACTGGATGTACCAGAAAATGAATGTAAAATTTCAGAGTCTCATGATGTAGTGATTTGAAACAGTTAAGGTTAGTTTCAAGGAATCCATTTTTGCTTCGGTAGATATATTCAGTAGATCTAAGCAGAATAGATCTCCTTTGGCAGATCTGCTCATCCTAAAAGAAATCATTCCTCAATATTCACTGGAAGGACTGATGCTGAAGCTGAAATTCCAATACTTTGGCCACCTGATGCGAAAAACTGACTCATTGGAAAAGACCCTGATGCTGGGAAAGATTGAGGGCAGGAGGAGAAGGGGACGTCAGAGGATGAGATGGTTGGATGGCATCACCAACTCAATGGACATGAGTTTGAGTAAACTCCGGGAGTTGGTGATGGACAGGGAGGCTTGGCGTGCTACAGTCCATGAGGTCACAAAGAGTCGGACATGACTGAGCGCCTGAACTGACTGAAATCTATTCAGTAGACTCCCATTTCAAGGGGTATGTTATTGTTCTCAAAATATATAATCAGTGTAAAATCTTTGTAAAACCTGTTGTTTTAAGAAGAATTTGGGTTTTCAGAAATACGCAATTCTCATCTCTTTCAGACTTAGGCCTGTTAGAAGTGTTTTGTCAGTTCAGTCACTCAGTCATTTCTGACTCTACGACCCCAGGGACTGCAGCGCGCCAGGCCTCCCTGTCCATCACCATCTCCCAGAGTTTAGTCAAACTCATGTCCATTGAGTTGGTGATTCCATCCAACCACCTCATCGTCTATTGTCCCCTTCTCCTCCCGCCTTCAATCTTTCCCAGCATCAGGGTCTTTCCAGTGAGTCAGTTCTTCTCATCAGGTGACCAAAGTATTGAAGTTTCACCTTCAGCGTCAGTCCTTCCAATGAATATTCAGGACAGATTTCCTTAGAGTTGTTTAGGATTTACTGGTTGGATCTCCTTGAGTCTAAGAGACTCCCAAGAGTCTTCTCCAACACCACAGTTCAAAAGCATCAATTCTTTGGTGCTCAGCTTTCTTTACCGTCCAACTCTCACATCCATATGTGACCACTGGAAACACCTTGGCTCTGATTATATGGACCTTTGTTGGTAAAGTACTGTCTCTGCTTTCTAATATGCTGTCTAGGTTGGTCATAGCTTTTTCCCCAAGGAGCAAGTGTCTTTTAATTTCATGGCTGCAGTCACCATCTGCAGTGATTTTGGAGCCCAAGAAAAGAAGTCTGTCACTGTTTCCCCTGTTTCCCCATCTATTTGCCATGAAGTGATGGGACTGGATGCCATGATCGTAGTTTTCTGAATGTTGAGCTTTAAGCTAACTTTTCACTCTCCTCTTTGACTTTTCATCAAGAGGCTCTTTAGTTCATCTTTGTTTTCTTCCATAAGGGTGGTGTCATCTGCATATCTGAGGTTATTGATATTTCTCCTGCCAATCTTGATTCCAGCTTGTGCTTCTTCCAGCTCAGCATTTCAATGATAAGTTAAATAAGCAGGGTCACACTCCTTTCCCAATTTTGAACCAGTCTGTTGTTCCATGCCAGCTTCTAACTGTTGCTTCTTGGCCTGAAAACAGATTTCTCAGGAGACAGGTAAGGTGGTCTGGTATTCCCATCTCTTTAAGAATTTTCCACAGTTTGTTGTGATTCACACAGTCAAAAGCTTTAGCATAGTCAATTAGGGAGAAGTAGATGTTTTTTCTGGAATTCTTTTGCTTTTTCTATGATCCAAGGATGTTGGCAATTTGATCTCTGGTTCCTCTGTCTTTTCTAAATCCAGCTTGAACATCTTCAAGTTCTCAATTCACGTACTGTTGAAGCCTGGCTTGGAGAATTTTGAGCATTACTTTGCAAGCATGTGAGATGAGTGCAATTGTGCAGTAGTTTGAGCATCCTTTGGCCTTGCCTTTCTTTAGGATTGGAATAAAAACTGACCTTTTCCAGTCCTGTGGCGACTGCTCTGTTTTCCAATTTTGCTGGCATATTGAGTGCAGCACTTTAACAGCATTATCTTTTAGAATTTGAAATAGCTCATCTGGAATTCCATCACCTCCACTAGCTTTGTTTATAGTGATGCTTCCTAAGGCCCACTTGACTTCACACGATCACAGCATTGTTGTTATCTGGGTCATTAAGATCGTTTTTGTATAGCTCTTCTGTGTATTCTTCCCACCTCTTTTTTTTTTTTAAATTTAATTTAATTTAATTTAATTTTTTTTCAACCTCTTCTTAATAGAGTTATTATGATCATCAATTTAAGATGTATATAAATACTGAATAAAGCTCAACATTCAGAAAACGGAAGATTATGGCATCTGGTCCCATCATTTCATGGGAAATAGATGGGGAAACAGTGGAAACACTGTCAGACTTTATTTTTTGGGGCTCCAGAATCACTGCAGATGGTGACTGCAGCCATGAAATTAAAAGACGCTTACTCCTTGGAAGAAAAGTTATGAGCAACCTAGATAGCATATTCAAAAGCAGAGACATTACTTTGCCCAAAAAGGTCCGTCTAGTTAAGGCTATGGTTTTTCCAGTGGTCATGTATGGATGTGAGCGTTGGACTGTGAGGAAGGCTGAGCGCTGAAGAATTGATGCTTTTGAAATGTGATGTTGGAGAAGACTCTTGAGAGTCCGTTGGACTGCAAGGAGATCCAACCAGTCCATTCTGAAGGAGATCAGCCCTGGGATTTCTTTGGAAAGAATGATGCTAAAGCTGAAACTCCAGTACTTTGGCCACCTCATGCGAAGAGTTGAGTCATTGGAAAAGACTTTGATGCTGGGAGGGATTGGGGGCAGGAGGAGAAGGGGACGACAGACGATGAGATGGTTGGATGGCATGACTGGCTTGATGGACGTGAGTCTGAGTGAACTCTGGGAGTTGGTGATGGACAGGGAGGCCTGGCGTGCTGCGATTCATGGGGTTGCAAAGAGTTGGACACGACTGAGCGACTGAAGTGAACTGATGATGTACACCTGAAACTAATATGATATTGTTTCTCAATTATACTTCAGTAAATAAAAGGACAAAAACAAGGGTAGAGCTTTTATGTTGGAAGTGTTTTGTAAGATTTGTTAAATAGATGGGAAAAAAATGCATCAACCAATAACTTTGTAAAAGTTATATTTTTTAATATGTCTACAAAGTGCAGAGTCTACAAAGTGCAGAGTCTACAAAGTGAAGAGTACAAAGTGTTTCAACTTATGCGGCCTTTACCAGGTCCATGAGATGGATAAGGCAGCTGTGCTTAGGCCACGCCTGGAAATGAACCATCTGAGCGAGGACCGTGGAGGCTGAGTGATTCGCATCTAGTCAGGTCCAGTGTGACAGCGTTTGTCCTGAACAGTCACGTGGGTCCCCAATTCATAAAAGCTCTACCCTTGCTTTTGGCCTTTCATTTATTGAAGTATAATTGAGAAACAATATTATAGTAGTTTCAAATGTAGATCATAGTGATTCAGTATTTATATACATTTTTAATTGATCACCATAATAAATCTGGTTTCCATTTGTAACCATACAAAGTTATCACAATACCATTGACTATTTCCCCTATGCTGTACATCACCTCCTCATGAATTATTTATTTTTTAACTGAAAGTTTGTACCTCTTAGTCCTCTTCACTTAATTTACCCAGTACCCAATCACCCTCCCCTCTGACAACCACCAGGTTTTTTTTTTAATTTGGATATATATACCCAGAAGTCAAGTGGCTGGATCATACGGTGGTTCTATTTTGAGTTTTTTAAGGAACCTGCATATTATTACATCCTCACAATCTTTGTTATTTGTCCTGTTTTTGATAATAGCCATTCTGACAGGTGTGAGATGATATCTCATTGTGGTTTTGATTTGCATTTCCCTGATAATTAGTGATATTGGTCATCTTTTCAAGTGCCTGTTGGCCATATGTATGTCTTCTTTGGAAAAATGTCTGTTCAGATCCCCTGCTAATTTTTAATCAGGCTGTTTGTTTCTGAACGTTAAATTATGCAAGTTCTTTCTATGTCATGGCTATTAAGCCCCTTACCGGATACATGATTTTAAAGTGCCTTCTCCCATTCAGTAGATCGTCTTTTTGTTTCGTAGATATTCTCCTTTGCTGTGCAAAAGCTTTTTGGTGTGAGGTCGTTGCATTTGGTAAGTTTTGCTTTTGTTGCTCTTGCCTGAGGAAACAGACCTGCCCCCTCCACCCCCCCGCCCCCCTGCACCCCGCGCCAAAAAAAAAATCGCTGACATCTATGTCAAAGAGCTCACTGCTTGTGTTTTCTTATAGGGATGTTTTGGTTTCACACATCGCATTTAACTATTTAATCCATTTTGAATGTATTTTTATGTATAGTGTAAGATGTGGTCCAGTTTTGTTCTCTTGTATCTGCATCGGTTCAGTTTTCCCAACCCAGATTTTTTTGAGAGACTATCTTTTCTTCATTGTATATTCTGGTCTCCTTTGTCATAGATTGACCATGAATACATGGGTTTATTTTTAGGCTGTCTATTCTGTTCCATTGATCTGTGTGTTTTCATGCCAGTACCATACTTTGCTTTGATTACCATGGCTTTGTAGTATAGTTTGAAATCAAGGAGTGTGATATATCCAACTTGGTTCTTTCTTAAGATTGTTTTGGCTCTTCAGGGCCTTACCACTTGGTTTAATGCTTTGCTGTCACCATTTTGCAATCCTTATCAATTTTTCAACAAGGTACAGTGTGTTGTCTGAATGCAAAATTACATTTTTCTTTTAAATAAATCTAGAATCCAGAATCCTAAAAGTAATGAAATAATATTTTAAAAAACATAAAATTTATTGAAAGGATACCTTTTAGAAGAGTTTATAAAAAATCAGGTGCTAAGAAAGAACAGCAGATTTATATTATATGCAGAGAACTGAAGTACTTGATTCAGTTCATATAAGCTATTTGTTTCAGTTTATTTAAGCTGTATAAGCTATTTTTAAACCATAGCTTTCCATTTATGACAAGAAGATAATTATAAAATAGTAATGATTGGTTTATGTAGGTATGTAACTTAATTTAAAAATGCATTTAGTAAATGCATTAGGAGGAAGTACAATATTTATCTGATACTAAATGGCTTGCTAAATAATAGCACTATGAAAAATGATCAAGCTTTCTATATTTGGGTTTAAAGTTGGCAAAATATATGGCTAGCTGAATTCACTATTCCTGTGATCCACAGAGGATCATGGGATCCTGGCCAGTACTGTGACCCCTGAGATCTAGGGATCAGAGGATCCTTGTGCCAAGCTCAGCAGTTGTCAGACAATCCAGCCCTCAGAGTGGTTCCTGTTTTCTGGGAAGAGTGAGAGAGGCTTGTTTATACTGTTTACAGAGCTTAAGACTCTTTAGGGGTTGACTGCCTTAGCATGGCTGCAAATGACACTTAGTTTACTCCCAGCTGAACTTTATCACCTATATGGAAGAGGGAAGATGACATTATTATTGTTATTATTATTTTTTTTTTGGAGGGGGGAACCCAAACAAACAAGAAATATCAATCTCTGCTATCAGAGTCACTTCAACTCAGACAACACTGTTCAGATATGTCACTTCTTATTGTAAGATTTGCTTTTAAATTGTCATGAAATGTCACTAATGGAACAAACTACCTGACATTAATGAAAGAAACACATGCTACTTGAACAGAGGGGTGGCTGTGACCTGGTGGAAAAAAATACAAGCATCTGAAAAAATAAAGATGACAATGATGTGAATTAACTTTTAAATCCTAAACAAATGGGAAACAATATGAGTTTATTGGTTTTATCATGACAAATGCTATTAAGAAAGATGGGAAACAATTTACAGGGTATAAGTGAACTCATGTTTGCCTGTTTATTCTTTTTTTGTAGCAACAGTCTTCCTTCTTCCTTTCTTTTTTTCTTTCCCTCCTTTCATATAGAATTTCAGACATTGTTGTGACAGAAATAATAGAGAACTGAGACTTATTCATTCAGTCCCCTTAAGTTCTCCAAATCAATATTGCTGGTCCGCTCCCTGGAAGGTGGTGGCTGGTCACGGGCCTTCATCCTCAAGTCGCATGGTGGGGGAGGTCATACACATGATGAACTGTTACACAAGTGATGAGTGATAAGTTTTGTAATGGTGGGGTATGGAAGCCATGGAGATTAATTTATCACTTGAAAAAAATATTGAGGCTTTGTGACCTCAGCAGGTAGAAAGCCAGAGAACCTGTGTCTTTGTAGGAAACCCTGAGCATGGAGTAGAGATTTGGGTTTGGCCCCAGCACTGCCTCTTATGAACTATGTCCTTTTGAGCTAGAGTTGACTTTCCAAACTGCAGTTTCTTTATCAGCTGTGAATCGTAATACTACCTCATCTCTTGCTAGACTTTTATAATTATCGTATTAGATTATTCAACTCAATGTATAAAATGCTTCTTGAACTCCAGCTATATATGCCAGGCTCTGTGCTAGGCACCAAGGGAGACAGATGAGTAAGTGAGAGTGTGAGTCGCTCGGTCGTGCCTGACTCTTTGCGACCCCATGGACTGTAGCCCACCAGGCTCCTCTGTCTGTGGGATTCCCCTGGCAAGAATACTAGAATGGTTGCCATTCCCTTCTCTGGGGGACCTTCCCAACCCAGGGATCAACCCAGGTCTGCTGCACTGCAGGCAGATTCTTTACCATCTGAGCCACTAGGGAAGCCCAAGTTCGGTAAGATGCTCTCTTAATTCAAGGTCACAGTTCATACCCAAAGTTGCAAACTCAGTTGTTTATAGAGGCCAGAGCTGTATTGTAAACAAGTAAAAAGACATTTAAAAAACCAGAGGGATGATGGACTTCATGATGTGCTGTAGAAAGTGTGTCTGATCTTGATGGGGCTGTCTCTGTCAATGCCATCTGGTCGTGATTATCCAGAAATGCTACTCTGGAAATGCCCCTAGGGACTGAATTTTCTTAAAACGTGAGATGTCCCTATTTTTCATGTAGATATCTAATCGTAAAAATTGTCTAAACATTTTATAGGCAGAATGTGCCTGTGCAGGGTAGAATCCACTTATGAACTGTCCATTTGCAAGCTTTGATCTAGACAGGCATGCATGCATGTGAATAAATCACAAGGCAGATAGTAGGTAGGTGCAGAAGTGGACCAAGATAATTTCAAATGATTCCAGAATAAAATGAAAAGGATGTGGCATATATGCCGAAGAATGTATCCCATAAGAGGTTGTGATTGTGTTGAATTAAAGAATGACAAAAATCTGAGTAACCAGAAAATTCAAAAGAGGTGATTCTAACAAAAAAGAAAGCATTTTCAAAGACTCCGTGAGTTTGGTATTGCTAGAAACAAAAGGAAGAGCAAGAGACGCTGAGAGCGGAGGAGAGAAAGGCAAGACAGGGTGTGGTCTCACATGGTGTGCTCAGCAGACTGGATCCTCACTGTTCTGGGGATGTGAGCATAGCAGACATACATGGCCTCATTCCTGTTCTGGAAAGATCGTCCTGCTAACTGAATGGAAGAACACAGGAATAGGAGTGAGACTAGACACTTGGCACATATTTAAAAGAGGTTATGGCCTTGGGAATGGGAACTGAAGAAACTGCAGTTGATCTGTAAGTTAGAAATTATGTTATTGATCATATCCATTTATGATGTTACTATTTTAATTGATATTAAATGCATAAGCTTGCACATTTGCACATCTCTGCAATCAAGATACAGCTTTCAGTCCTTGGGATAGCAGAGTTAAATGTAGGAGCTTTTCATATTTTAGAGATCAAAACTTAATGATGCCTCTTAAATCAATGATGTCTTTGATACAGTGAAGCAGAAAATAATAGGAACTTCTAACCACCAAAGTGAAGGTTAAAGCAGAGAGGTGGAATAAGTTCTAGGATTTGATAATCCCACCTGCATCTCTGGAAAGTAACCTTTAGACATTTATCTGCTTTGATTGCCAACTGTTCCTCTTTCCTGAATGTTCATTAGATTGGAGGAAGCAAATGTACATGCCTAGGAGCTGGGAGATGGTGTAAATGCATGAAGGTAAGGGGACCACAGGCCGTCTCTAAGTGACAGTTTCTTTTCTAGCTGTAAACTACTCCTGGACCCAGATTAAAAATTAGTGTTGCCAGATTCAAGAGAAACTAGAAATCTGATTTTTTTTTAATGAAATCTCTCAGTATTTGAATGTTGGCAAGATATTCAGCATTTTTAAAAAACCTTGTGCAAGCCAAACAAACATATCTGTGTGCTAAATAAGCTACCATCCTTGCCTCTGCTAAGCCTCTTGTTAAACAGGTGATCATTACTAATTTTGAATCCTTACACTTTCATAATATTAAATGCTAGACATAGCTAAATGCCAGAGACAAGACTCAGTCTCAGCTGAGAGAGATGAAATCTCTTCCTTGTTTGTATCAGCCATCTGGTACAGCTCTCAGTCACATAAATCTTTTAGAAACAGCAATTGTGGTAGTCTCAAGGCCTGTGATCTAAAATGGGTTAGTTATTTTGTCATAAAATATTCCTGTTTGATCATCTATTCAACAGCAAAAATTCTTGGGCACAGTGTTTTGACATAATAAAATTATATCTCATGTCTCAAAATTTTATTTTCTTCAGAAGCAATAGCAGAAGCTGTTGATATTTAGAAAGCTGCTGGAAATACCTAAGGGAAAATTCTTAATTCTGCCCTTATAGATTTATCATTTGCTAATCTCTTTCAATCAAAATTTTGTTAACATTTGTAACGTAGTATTATTAAATGCATAAAGAATAAATATATCACTTCTCTCCTTTGCAATAATAATATATTAACTTAATAAGGTGATAAAAATTAAGACTGAAGGAAGAATTCTGCTCTGGAAATGATGAAATACCAGATACCACTTCCACAAACTGTCTGGACATAATGCATGAGACAATTGTTTCCAGGCATTAAATAATGGGCAACACAGGGATTTGATCCCTGAGAGAAGGAAATCACAAGATGAGTGCCCGTATTCATCTTGGCTGCCTAACTGGGGACAGTGTGGTGAGTCTTTATGTGGGTAAGCAGGAACAGTGTGCTCTGTGGATGGATTGAGAGCTAACAGAGATATCAAAAGGAAGATAGGCATGTTTTCTTAGAAGACATGGGGTCTCTGGTCAATTCAGGGTGAAGAGACTTCACTGACCATGTCAGATACTTGGTTGAGATTTCAAAAACTTTGAAAAACTTTTGAAAACCTTTACCTTTGCGAGTAAAGACCATACCCTTCAGTTCAGTTCAGTTCAGTCGCTCAGTTGTGTCCAACTCTTTGCGACCCCATGAATCACAGCATGCCAGGCCTCCGTGTCCATCACCAGCTCCCGGAGTTCACTCAGACTCATGTCCATTGAGTCAGTGATGCCATCCAGCCATCTCATCCTCGGTTGTCCCCTTCTTCTCCTGCCCCCAATCCCTCCCAGCATCAAAGTCTTTTCCAATGAGTCAACTCTTCGCATGAGGTGGCCAAAGTACTGGAGTTTCAGCTTTAGCATCATTCTTTCCAAAGAAATCCCAGGGTTGATCTCCATCAGAATGGACTGGTTGGATCTCCTGGCAGTCCAAGGGACTCTCAAGAGTCTTCTCCAACAAGGACAATGACTATGGACCAGGAAAAAAATACAAATAATAGATCTCTTCTGTAATAATAACAAACAAAGCCAAACTTGACAGAATCTGAAAGATTTTTCAACAGTGTAACCTGCCACTAAAAAGAAGCCAACTCTCTTTCAAAGAAGATATACTATAATCCATACTACCTAATGTGTATCATTTTTCAATGTCTATTACACAAGCAAAAAATAGTAGATGTTAAGTAGGAAATCGGACCCAAATCAAGGGGGAAGAGCATTTAAAAAATAAACAAAAAACAAAAATAGACCTGGAGATGACTCAGATGTTGGGATAAGCAGAGAAGGAGTATAAAACAATGATGATGCATACAGTCAGGAACATGGAACAAAATATGGGCATAATGTGTAAACATACAGAGTATCTCAGAACAGAAATGCAGACTATGAAAAGAGTCTCACAGAAATTTCAGAATTGAAAAGCGCATCACATGATATTAAAAATTCATAGATTTATGAGTGGATTGAAGGCTGCAGAAGAAAGAGTCGGTGAACTTGAAGACAGTCAATAGAAATCTAATTTGAAGGATAGAGAAAAAAACAATTGGTAAAAAAGGAACAGAATCCCAGTAAGTTGTGGGAAAATATACAGAAGACTATTATATACATAATATATGCCCCAGAGGAAGAGGAGACAAAGAATTGAGAAGGAGAAAAATGTTTAAAAAGTAATAGGCAAAAAATTTTCAAATGTGGTGAAGAACTTTGTAGATTTGAGAAACTCATTGAGCAGCAAGCATAATAAATGAACAGAAGATTCAAATGTAGACATACAGTCTAAAGCCAGAAACCAGAGTTAAAAGGGGAACAATTTAGAAGCAACCAAAGATAATATGATATATATATATATATATATAGGGAACAGTGATGCAAATTATGGCTAATAATCTCATCAGAAAAAAGCAGAGGTCAGAAGATAGTGGAACAACACCTCTTAAGTTCTGAAGAAAGATAAGCTGTTACTCCAGAATTCTGTACCAAGTGTTAATATATCTCAAAAATGAGAGTAAAATAAAGACATTTAAGAATAGATGAACACTGGGCACACCCGCTGTCAGTGCACGTGGACTACAAGCGATGCTGAAGCAAGGTCTTTGGGCCGAAGGGAAATAATGCCAGATGGAAATTCAGAGTGGAAATAGAAGAGTACAGGGAATACAAAGTAATTTTTCACTCTTCCCTTAATATCGCTTTAAAAGCTACTCATTTGAAACAGAATCATTACATAAGTAAATACACAAAAAGCATAGTCAAAGTTAGGGAAGGAAGGGAAGATGGTTCATGGAATTGGTGTTTTGAGGTTCTTGTGTTTTAGAACTATGAGCAGAGTATGATAAGTTAAAGATACATACTATAACCCTGAGAACAATCGTTAACAAAATAAAGCGGTGAGGTATATATCTTAAAGGCCAAGAGAGGTGATGAAATAAGATACTGAAAATACTAAACTACTCGGTCCAAAGAATAGCATTAAAGTGTGAAAAAGGAACAAAGAATAAATGAAACAAAAAACAAATAGCAGAACGAATGACTTAGACCCAACCATATCACTAACAATGTTAAATGTGCATGAACTAAATACTGCAATTAAAAGGCAAAAAAATAATCTGATTTAAAAAATCGGCAGAGGAACTGAATAGACATTTTGCAAAGGAGACATACAGATGGCCAATAGCTGCATGAAATGATGCTCAGCACTGCTAATCATGTGGGCAAATGCAATCAGAGCCACAATGAAATACCATCTCACACCTGTTAGAATGTCTTCACACCATGAAGACCGAGATAATTGTTGGTGAAAATATGGAGGAAAGGGAAATTTTATGCTGATAGAAAACAATATGGAGGATCCTCAAGAAATTAAACATAGAACTATATAATCCAGCCATACCACTTCTGGGTATATATATCCAAAGGAAACTAAGCCAGAATCTCAAAGAGAGATCTGTACTCCTAGGGTTCATTGCACTTTTATTCATAATAGCCAAGGTATGGAAACACTAAAGTGACCATGAGCAGGTGTGGTGTGTGTGTGTAATTCAACAGTGAGAAAGGACATCTTGCCATTTGTGACAATGTGAATGGACCTTGAGGGCATTACGTTAAGTGAAATGCCAGACAGAGGAAGACAAATAACTGTGTGATACAATTTCAGTTCAGTTCAGTTCAGTTGCTCACTTGTGTCCGACTCTTTGCAACCCCATGGAATGCAGCACGCCAGGCCTCCCTGACCATTGCCAACTCCCAGAGTCTACCCAAACCCATGTCCATTGTGTCAGTGAGGCCATCCAACCATCTCATCCTATGTTGTCCCCTTCTCCTGCCCTCAATCTTTCCCAGCATCACGGTCTTTTCAAATGAGTCAGCTCTCCGCATCAGGTGGCCAGAGTATTGGAGTTTCAGCTTCAACATCAGTCCTTCCAATGAACACCCAGGACTGATCTCCTTTAGGATGGACTGGTTGGATCTCCTTGCAGTCCAAGGGACTCTCAGAGTTTTCTCCAACTCCACAGTTCAAAAGCATCAATTCTTTGGCACTCAGCTTTCTTTATAGTCCAACTCTCACATCCATACATGACTACTGGAAAAACCATAGCCTTGACTAGACAGACCTTTTTGGCAAAGTAATGTGTCTGCTTTTCAATATGCTATCTAGGTTGGTCATAACTTTTCTTCCAAGGAGTAAGTGTCTTTTAACTTTATGGCTGCAATCACCATTTGCAGTGATTTTGGAGCCCAGAAAAATAAAGTCAGCCACTGTTTCCACTGTTTCCCCATCTATTTCCCGTGAAATGATGGGACCAGATGCCATGATCTTAGTTTTCTGAATGTTGAGCTTTAAGCCACCATTTTCACTCTCCTCTTTTACTTTCATCAAGAGGCTCTTTAGTTCTTCTAGACCATGTAACCTGCCTCTTGAGAAACCTGTATGCAGGTTAGGAAGCAATAGTTAGAACTGGACATGGAACAACAGACTGGTTCCAAATAGGAAAAGTACATCAAGGCTGTGTATTGTCACCCTGCTTATTTAATTTATATGCAGAGTACATCATGAGAAATGCTGGGCTGGATGAAGCACAAACTGGAATCAAGATGGCCAGGAGAAATATCAATAACTTCAGATATGCAGATGACACCACCCTTATGGCAGAAAGTGAAGAAGAACTAAAGAGCTTCTTGATGAAAGTGAATAAGGAGAGTGATACAACTTACAATGTGAAATATGAAAAATTCAGACTCACAGAAGTAGAGCAGAATGGCGGTTCTCAGAGGCTCAGAGGTTTGGTTAATGGGGAGATGTTGGTCAAAAGGTACAAACTTCCATAATTAAGTCCTGGGGATCTAATGCACAGTATAGTGATTATAGTTAACAGAAACTGGATTATATACTTGGAAGTTGCTAAGAGAGTGGGTCTTTAATGTTCTCATCACAGAAGTAATTACATGAGGTATGATGAAAGTGTTAACTAACACAACTGTGATAACCATTTCACAATATGTGAATACTTGTATCAGATCAACATGTACGATCTTACCTTTATACAATATAATGTCAATTATAGCTCAGTAAAGCCAGAAAAATTACGATAAATAGTATACAAAGCAATATTAGATGTTGCATTTGATGTTAGCAGGCTTAAGTGAAGGTGTGGAGGTTGGATTAGATGGATGTGTATCAAATATATTACGCTAGAAGATACTGGAGAAGGCAATGGCACCCTACTCCAGTACTCTTGCCTGGAACATCCCACGTTGTTCCAGGTGACGGAGGAGCCTGGTGGGCTGCAGTCCACGGGGTCGCGAAGAGTTGGACACAGCTGAGTGACCGACTTCACTTTCCCTTTTCACTTTCATGCATTGCAGAAGGAAATGGCAACTCACTCCAGTGTTCTTGCCTGGAGAATCCTAGGGAGAGGGGAGCCTGGTGGGCTGCCATCTATGGGGTCACACAGAGTCGGACACAATAGAAGTGACTTAGCAGTAGCAGCAGCGGCAGCAGAAGATATAGAATAGAAGGAAATGAGACTGGCAGTGAAAGATAGATGCGGAAAAAGAAGAGCTGTAGTTGTCCTTGTGATGTATTGTGGTGTTGATTGGTTGCCTGGAAATTCAATTCTTTGTGTGTTGCATGCACACAAAGAGAAAAGAAAAATAAAGTCTTCATAAAAAGTTTGAATAATTGATTCTAAAGGCCAACTGCAGAGGCATTAAATATTTTGAAGCAAACAAAGGAAATGACTAAGAGAAATATTAAAACCTTTTATATATACAATTTTTACTGTTCTGTCACTTTGTGATTGAGAATGAATACTTAAGGCAGCCTGATAATTTGGAACTGTTTTTTATGTACCTTGTGATGGCCAAAGTTCAGCATTTGAATTCAAAGCTTCTTAAGCTCTTAGTTTATCTTAGGACAGGAGTTTTGTTAAATTTTTGAAACAAAAGGGGTCATGTTTCAGCCAGTCCTTACAGATTCAGGCACTAAGAACCAAGTCACAAATAGGTTCCATCAGGCAACTGTTGAGAGAAACTTACAAGACGAGCATGGTTGTGAGAAAACTGGAGGCACACTAAGTAGAGAATATAACAACGATCTGAGCTGGTGTTCAGGGTTGAAAAGTTAAGCGCTTGGCAATGCGTGTAGGTGGTGAGGAAGTGAGCATAAATCAGGAAATAGATATAAGATACACTGGCTATAGACTAAGCTGAACCTCCAGGTGAAATGACGAACGAGAATCTGCCAGGAAGACAGCTGCAAGGTCAGTGTCAGCCCCTGAAGAGCAGGACTCGCTGTGACTCCGGTGCTGGGATGGGGGCTTGCCCTGCCCCCTGGGGGAGTGAGCCACAGACAGAGAGAAGGGGGGCAGCTGAGCACAGGCCCCAAAACCAGACTTACTAAAGCTTTGGGCCTTGAGCACTTTTTTAAGGCCTGATGTTCAATATCATTCCTCAGTATGATATTTTTGAGATTTAAGACTGTAAAATTTCATTGACTTGGAAAAGCTCCAGGTCTAATAACAGCTTTCTAAATTCTAAAGATTAGCCATTCTTCAAGTTGTAGGTCGAAAAATGCCAAAACAGTAATTAAATCATTTCAGCATTTTTTTTCTTCTGTCCTTTGCTGGTTTAAGGTTCAGATTTTTTTTTTTTTTCTTAATCTTTGGTGACCAAGGAGCATCTTGAAACATTTAATTAGTGAAGAATATTGAGGAGTTGCAGCTGACAGAGGTAGAGAAGGAAACAGTGAAAACCTGTTACTGGAATCAAGATAGACGCTGACATTGAACTCTCAGAGACTTTGATTTTCCAGGCTCCTGTTCCTGAATGTGACTCTACTTTCACCCCAAAGAAGTATCAAATTTTGAGATTCTAACCAGTCTTCTTGAATAATTAATCTAATAAAAAATCAATGAAAAGAATAGGCTTGTTAAATGACAGCAAGTCAATCATGTGGAAGAAATACGACACTCTAGAGAGTTGCACAGATGTTTTTAGCATCTGATTGATAGTTCTTACAAATCACATCTTCCCTCTTAAACTGTTTCATAATGAACATTCGGAGGATCTATTTTGCAAGCACATACACACCTTGGAAATAAAAAATTTTAAAGTCAAATTCAAAAACAAACAGAAGAATAGGAAATGCATTGAAATGTTTAGAAATGATTAATATTTTGACACAACTATATTCTTTAACCAAGCACTCTCAACATCAGAAAAAGATAACAAGACTCTTTGGTTCCTTTTTAAGACTCCTTCCACTGAAAAAATAGGTGAAAGTTTTGAATAACTTATGAGGCCTAATATCCTTAGCAAAGACAGTTTAACATGGCTGTGAAGATGGGAATACCAGACCACTTGACCAGCCTCTTGAGAAACCTGTATGCAGGTCAGGAAGCAACAGTTAGCACTGGACATGGAACAACAGACTGGTTCCAAATAGGAAAAGGAGTACATCAAGGCTGTATATTGCCACCCTGCTTATTTAACTTATATGCAGAGTACATCATGAGAAATGCTGGACTGGAGGAAGCACAAGCTGGAATCAAGATTGTTGGGAGAAATATCAATAATCAGATATGCAGATGACACCACCCTTATGGCATAAAGTGAAGAAGAACTAAAGAACCTCTTGATGAAAGTGAAAGAGGAGAGCGAAAAAGTTGGCTTAAAACTCAGCATTCAGAAAATGAAGATCATGGCATCTGGTCCCATCACTTCATGGGAAATAGATGGGGAAACAGTGGAAAGTGTCAGACTTTATTTTTCTGGGCTCCAAAATCACTTCGGATGGTGACTGAGCCATGAAATTAAAAGACACTTACTCCTTGGAAGGAAGGTTATGACCAACCTAGATAGCATATTCAAAAGCAGAGACATTACTTTGCCAACTAAGGTCTGTCTAGTCAAGGCTATGGTTTTTCCAGTGGTCATGTATGGATGTGCTGCTGCTGCTGCTAAGTCACTTCAGTCGTATCTGACTCTGTGCGACCCCATAGACGGCAGCCCACCAGGCTCTCCCGTCCCTGGGATTCTCGAGGCAAGAACACTGGAGTGGGTTGCCATTTCCTTCTCCAGTGCATGAAAGTGAAAAGTGAAGGTGAAGTCGCTCAGTCATGTCTGACTCCCAGTGACCCCATGGACTGAGCCTACCGGGCTCCTCCGTCCATGGGATTTTCCAGGCAAGAGGCCTGGAGTGGGTGCCATTGCCTTCTCCATATGGATGTGAGAGAGCTGGACTATAAAGAAAGCTGGGTGCCGATGAACTGATGCTTTTGAACTGTGGTGTTGGAGCAGACTCTTGAGAGTCCCTTGGACTGCACGGAGATCCAACCAGTCCATCCTAAAGGAGACCAGTCCTGGGTATTCATTGGAAGGACTGATGTTGAAGCTGAAACTCCAATACTTTGGCCACCTGATGCGGAGAGCTGACTCATTTAAAAAGACCCTGATGCTGGGAGGGATTGAAGGCAGGAGGAGAAGGGGATGACAGGATGAGATGGTTGGATGACATCACCGACTCAATGGACATGGGTTTGGGTGGACTTTGGGAGGTGGTGATGGACAGGGAGGCCTGGTGTGCTGTGGTTCATTGGGTCACAAAGAGTTGGACACGACTGAGTGACTGAACTGAACTGAACTGAAGTATGTCATTACAGAGACACAGCTGGGCCCAAACAATGAAGTAGCAAACAGCCCTTCCGGACTTCTATATTTAAGAGATTCCATACCTGAGGTTGTCTTGCATTTCCAGCAGATTTAAGGTTTGGTGCTAAGGGAAGCCAAGCTCTATCACTCAGCCCAGTCACAAATGTCCACTAGGTCCTTCCCCAGAAAGCCAGTCTCTAATTTATAACCTCCCTTAATGGGAGAATGCCAGTGATTATAAATTGCCTTAACATTGCACAGTCATCACAGTTCCCTAAAACACTGATGTGAATCCAGACATTAGATTTCCTGCTTCTGATCTGAAGTAGGTTTGACCTCTGCCTGGCCTTCTGAGAGCATTTGGATATCTGTCTCTGCTTGTAGGTGGACAGTTAGGTCAGTGCACTTGGATTTCTTTTGAAGGGAGAATAATACCAATCTTTAGCCAATCTTGTTTTTTTAAAAGAAGAAAAGATAGAGAAGGGACTCTGCTTAAAATGTCTTTAGGAAAATAAATATTATATCTGCTGTTTTTTCCTCTATATCCATAAGTTTTGGCACAGGGTGCCAGGTACCAACATCAAGTGCTTCAACAGCTTTAAGGGCAATGGTGTATGTGTATGCATTATATATATATATATATATATTTATATACTTTTGCATAAATGTATACATTTATACATTTATACATTATATACACACATAAATATGTATGTGTGTGTATATATATATATATATATATATATACACACACACAACTGAGCAATCACACCATATGGTGTGAGTTGAGCCAATAACTTCTCCAGGGGATCTTCCCAACTCAGGGATCGAACCCAGGTCTCCCACATTGCAGGCAGATTGTTGGCTCAACTGCAATGTGGGAGACCCCAGTTCGATCCCTGGGTCGGTAACATCCCCTGGAGAAGGGAAAGGCTACCCACTCCAGTATTCTATACACTGTGTACATTGCGTGCATGCATTCTCAGTCACTTCAGTCATGTCTGAAGTCTTTGCAACCCTATGGGCTGTAGCCCTTCAGGCTCCTCTGTCCATGGGATTCTCCAGGAAAGAAAACTGGAGTGGGTTGCCATGCCCTTCTCCAGGGGATCTTCCCAACCCAGCGATCAAACCTGCGTCTCCTGCATTGCAGGTGGACTCTTTACCCACGGAGCCGCCTGGAAAGCCCTACTATATGCGCTATATATATGCTGTGTATTGTATGCATATATAATAGCATATACCTGGCATCATGGTCACCATATACACATGTTGTAAATGGTTTTGCAAATGCCTGACGGGTTTGACTACTTTCTCTGGAGTGAAACATAGTAATCAACATTTTTAACTTTTTAAAACATTATCTGCCATATCAGACAAGGCTGGGCCTAAAATGTGGTTTTGTTCCTAAATTATTTTGAAAGAAAACTAATTTGAAAATAGAAGTCAGGCCCAGACTCCAAAAAAGTATTGACTTTTTTTCACCAAAATCTTTGCATAAAAAAGTTCTAATTGAAATAATTCTATAGTCTTTGGCTTTCTTGTTAAAGAATGTGTTATACATGAATAGAAATGAGTAGTGAAAGGTTTTTTCCAGTTGAGTAATGCCATGAATATAAAATCCTCTGTTGTAATATTTTTGCTTCCTTTGTATCTCAAAAAATATTATGGTAATTCTCTCTTTATACAATTTATCTTGAAATTTGGATATTACACTTTCACAAAAGATTCATTATATATTAAAATTTGCTGTTAAGATACATATTTTTATTTTTATATGAACATACTGAAAGTGTGGTTTCTTTCTAAAATTACACTTATAGACATTAAGTGATTTAAATTCCTTGTTTAATTTCAGCAAAGAATACACAGTAAATTACTGAAGTATTATTTTCATTTATAGGTTGTTCTATTCTTTTAATCTTTCCATCCTTTAAAAAGTTATTTCTAAAATTACAACTATGTGAGGTGATGGGTATAGTAACTAATTGTGGCAAAAATTTTGTGATATATATTTATACCAAATCATTATGTTATACACCTTAAATTTGCATAATGTTATATATCAACTTTATCTCAGTACAGCTAGGAAAAAATTAGTCCTGTAATTTTGTTGTTAACTTATGTAGTAAAATAAGTTGGACATTCTTATTGGATTCTCATATACAATTTTTTTTTTAAATTTTAAGTTATTTCTAGCATACTTGTTTTCTGAATGTTGAGCTTTAAGCCTACTTTTTCACTCTCCACTTTCACTTTCATCAAGAAGCTTTTTAGTTCCTCTTCACTTTCTGCCATAAGGGTGGTGTTATCTGCATATCTGAGGTTATTGATATAAAACGAACATCATGGCATCTGGTCCCATCACTTCATGGGAAATAGATGGGGAAACAGAGGAAACAGTGTCAGACTTTATTTTTTTGGGCTCCAAAATCACTGCAGATGGTGACTGCAGCCATGAAATTAAAAGACGCTTACTCCTTGGAAGAAAAGTTATGAGCAACCTAGATAGTATATTCAAAAGCAGAGACATTACTTTGCCAACTAAGGTCTGTCTAGTCAAGGCTATGGTTTTTCCTGTGGTCATGTATGGATGTGAGCGTTGGACTGTGAAGAAGGCTGAGCGCCGAAGAATTGATGCTTTTGAAGTGTGGTGTTGGAGAAGACTCTTGAGAGTCCCTTGGACTGCAAGGAGATCCAACCAGTCCATTCTGAGGGAGATCAGCCCTGGGATTTCTTTGGAAGGAATGATGCTAAAGCTGAAGCTCCAATACTTTGGCCACCTCATGCTAAGAATTGACTCATTGGAAAAGACTCTGATGCTGGGAGGGATTGGGGGCAGGAGGAGAAGGGGACGACCGAGGATGAGATGGCTGGATTGCATCATGGACTCGATGGACGTGAGTCTGAGTGAACTCCAGGAGGTGGTGATGGACAGGGAGGCCTGGCATGCTGCAATTCATGGGGCTGCAGAGTCGGACACCACTGAGCGACTGAACTGAACTAAGCATACTTGTATCTTGAGGTTGATTAGACAATACATTTTGTTAAAATTTCTTTGAAAGCTTTTGTTATGATAATGATTTATATGTTGGAATTAGTGATAGGTTATGTGATAAGTAAATTAAGGAATACTTAATTTAATGGATTAACTTAATGGATACTATTTAATATAGTTTATTTTGCATAAATTTTTGAATATTAATTTTCAGTTCAGCCACTCATTCGTGTCTGACTCTTTGCAACCCCGTGAACCACAACTCGCCAGGCCTCCCTGTCCATCACCAACTCCCGGAGTTCACTCAGACTCACATCCATCGAGTCAGTGGTGCCATCCAGCCATCTCATCCTCTGTCATCCCCTTCTCCTCCTGCCCCCAATCCCTCCCAGCATCAGAGTCTTTTTCAGTGAGTCAACTCTTCGCATGAGGTGGCCAGAGTACTAGAGTTTCAGCTTTAGCATCATTCCCTCCAAAGAAATCCCAGGGCTGATCTCCTTCAGAATGGACTGGTTGGATCTCCTTGCAGTCCAAGGGACTCTCAAGAGTCTTCTCCAACACCACACTTCAAAAGCATCAATTCTTCGGTGCTCAGCCTTCTTCACAGTCCAACTCTCATATCCATACATGACCACAGGAAAAACCATAGCCTTGACTAGATGGACCTTTGTTGGCAAAGTAATGTCTCTGCTTTTGAATATGCTATCTAGGTTGGTCATAACTTTTCTTTCAAGGAGTAAGCGTCTTTTAATTTCATGGCTGCAGTCACCATCTGCAGTGATTTTGGAACCCCCAAAAATAAAGTCAGCCACTGTTTCCGCTGTTTCCCCGCCTATTTCTCATGAAGTGATGGGACCTGATACCATGATCTTCATTTTCTGAATGTTGAGCTTTAAGCCAACTTTTTCGCTCTCCTCTTTCACTTTCATCAAGAGGGTTTTTAGTTCCTCTTCACTTTCTGCCATAAGGGTGGTGTCATCTGCATATCTGAAGTTATTGATATTTCTCCCGGCAATCTTGATTCCAGCTTGTGTTTCTTCCAGTCCAGCGTTTCCCATGATGTACTCTGAATAGAAGTTAAATAAGCAGGGTGACAATATACAGCCTTGACGTACTCCTTTTCCTATTTGGAACCAGTCTGTTGTTCCATGTCCAGTTCTAACTGTTGCTTCCTGACCTGCATACAGATTTCTCAAGAGGCAGGTCAGGTGGTCTGGTATTCCCATCTCTTTCAGAATTTTCCACAGTTTATTGTGATCCACACAGTCAAAGGCTTTGGCATAGTCAATAAAGCAGAAATAGATGTTTTTCTGGAACTCTCTTGCCTTTCCATGATCCAGCAGATGTTGGCAATTTGATCTCTGGTTCCTCTGCCTTTTCTAAAACCAGCTTGAACATCAGGAAGTTCACGGTTCATGTATTACTGAAGCCTGGCTTGGAGAATTTTGAGCATTACTTTACTAGTATGTGAGATGAGTGCAATTGTGCGGTTGTTTGAACATCCTTTGGCTATAGTTTATTTTGCATACATTTTCAATATTAATTTTGCAATTATATAAAATTAAAATTAGATTTTTCATTTCCTTCAGTGTTTGCAAATCGCTTACCTTTATTTTAGGTGGAGTCATGCAGTTCATATGCTTTTGACCCTGGCTTCTTTCACTTAGGATATTATATTAGATAACCATCCATGTTGTTGTCTGATTCTAGTTCATTTCTTTTTATTTATGGATAGTATTCTACTCATTTCTCAGCTGAGGGATATGGGAGTTGTTTGCAGTGTTTCCTGATTAATAATAAGCTGCTATAAAGATTCATGTTCAAGTTTGTGAGTGAACACAGCTTTAAATCGTATGGTATTGTTAATTTTATAAGAAACTGCCAAGCTCTTTTCCAAAGTGGCTGCATCTTTTCTCATTTCTTCGGCAGTGTAGGAGTCCAGTTGTTCTGCCTCCTTGCCAGCCATGATGCTCTCTCTTTCCTTAGGTGTTCCAGGAGGAGTGAAGTTGTATCTCACTGTGGTTTTAATTTGCATTTCTCTGATGCCTAATGGTGTTGAGCATCTTTCTTTGTTCTTTTTGCCATTCATGTATTTTCTTTGGTGACATATATGTTCCAGTCTCTGGCCCACCTTAAAAATGCATTATTTTCTTATCATTGGACTTAGTTTCTAATTCTAGAGACGAGTCCTTTATCAGATATGTGATTATAAAAATTTTCTCACTGTCAGTGGCTTTCAGAAGGCAACCTTTCTTAAGGTAAATGAAGTCCAATTTATTTGTTCTTTGAATTACTGTGCTTTTGATTGTGAGTTCCCCTGGTGGTGCTAGTGGTAAGGAACCTACCTGTCTATGCAGGAGACATGAGACATGGGTTCAGTCCCTGGGTCAGGAAGATCTCCTTGAGAAGAGAATGCCAACCCACTCCAGTATTCCTGCTTGGAGAATCCCAGGAGCAGAGGAGCCTGGTGGGTTACAGTCCGTGGGGTCACAAAGAGGCGTACATAACTGAAATGACTTAGCACACAGTTTTGGTTGTGTATGTAAGAAATCATTTCCTAACAAAGGTCAGAAATCTTTTTTCTTTTTTAGAATTATATTTTTTACACTTGTACTTATGATCCATTTTGAGTAATTTTTTGGTAGAGTGGCACTTGGATAAAGGCTTTTTGTTTTTGCCTTTGTTTTTTGCATATATGTATGCAGTTGTTCCAGCACTATTTACTGTTGGAAGGACTGTAACTTTCTCCACTGAATTGCCTATTTACCTTTCTCCACTAAATTGCCTGTTTACCTTTGTCAGAAACCAATTAGTCATGTATACGTATAACTATTTCTGGATTCTTTTTTCCATTCTATTTATCTACAAGCTTATTCTTCCTTCAATACCACTCTCTTTATACTAAGTCAGGAAATAGAGGCTCTGAGTGTTTGAACTTCAAAAAGAAGGTACATTCTGCTGTTTTGCATGGTGTTGTCTCAAAGTCATTTAGCTTAGCTTAGTTGATAATGTTGTTCATGTCCCTATCTTTGGTGATAATTTTTCTGCTTTCTCTATTCACTGCTGAGAGAGTGTGGTGATGTCTCCACCTGTATTCAGGTAGTTGTCTATTTCTCCTCTCAGTTTTATCACTTTTTGCTTCATGTATTTTGAAGTACTATTGTTACGTGCATACACTCTTACGTTTGTAGTGTCATTTGGGGGAATCACCCTCTTAATATTACAGTTAAGTCGTGTTCATCTTTGTCTTTGTTCTGAAGTCTGGTTGATGTGATGTTAATGGAGCTACTCCTGCTTTCTTTTGTTCATTGTTTGCATAGGACCTCTTTTCTATCATTTTATTTTTAACCTTTTTACACTTTATATTTCAAATGGGTTTACTGTACACAATGTAAAGTTTGGTCTTGATTTTTTCATGTAATATGATGGTCTTTTTTATTTGAACCTGAAGTAATAAATTGTTCATTAGAAGCAAATCACTGACTGAAGGAGTTTACACATGTCCCAAAATGTGGAAGGTACCCTAGCGTGGCAGATTTTCAGCATAAACAAAATTTCCCTAAAACCATATGGAATTATCTGTTTGGAGCATGGCTACAAATGGAGGCTGAAGATTAAATGCAGCCTGTTTTAGCATGTGACTGATGATCTTTATTTTTTAATTGATATGCTTATAAAGTTTATATTTGATGTAATATTTATATTATTGGACTAAAATATACCATATTGTTAGTTTGGGTTTTAATCTCTTCTTTTGTTTTGTCCCCCAAGTACTTCATTTCTGGTTCCATTTTAGCTTCCTTATTCACTTTTTTATTTAAAAATGTTTATTTTGTTTTATAAAAATTTTAATTAATATTTTATTCATTGCCCTGGGTTGTATAATATGCATCTTTAATTAATCAGAGTCTACTATAAAAAAATCATACTACTTACCTTGTGGTATAAGGATTTAGCAGCACTTTCTCAGTTTCTTCCCCTACTCTTTGTGCTGTGTTGTCATACCTCTTACTTCTACATATGCCATAAACACAGTGAATTGTTAGTACTTTTGCTTCACCCAGATATCATTTAGAGCAGTTAAAAATACAGTAGAATTTTACATTTACCTTCATTTATTCCATTGCAGCTCTCTTTCTTTGTGTATGTGTTGTGTCTTCCCCCCAATTTTTTAAGTGTATTGGAATTGTTCTTACCTGTTAACATTTACATCACCAATTCCTGACTCTTGGAGGCTCTGTTAAAAATTTAATGTGCAAAGGTAGCTAGGAATATGTTTGATTTGTAAATTTCTTTGTTCTTAGAATTTTGGAACCACCAGAGTGAAAGTGTCATAAGATACATTCCTTAGGACCACCTTCCTTAGTCCTTGGCCTAATCTTCAAGGTCTGACACATTTGCTTCCACTGGTCTTATTTCAAGATTTCTCTGAGGCTCTCGCTCTCAGGGTCTACTTGAGCCCATGTGGTGTCTTTCTGTTTCTGTCTCGTCCTCTTGCTCTCTTGACTGGAGAGGGTGCATCAGGACGACAATGTCCTGCTTTTTAATGGTCTCTTTTGAGTAACTTCACACGTGTATCACATAGAGATAGACAGCCATTGAGTCTCTTCTTGCCATTCTCTTTACAGGTAAGCATCCCCTGCGTGCCTTCACATCCTCATAGAGAGGCGGCTCTGCTTGCCCTCTGCATCTCTTCACCGTTTCAGTGGTGTTTCCTCCGGGACATTTCACGGCATCATGTTTGATAGTGCATGTGTGAGTGGTGACAGTTTTCACCAAAACAAAGGACCCAGTGTCTCTATAGGGCGAACACTGGTTTCGGGAGAACAGCAGGGTACCAGTGATGTAGTGTAAATTCTCAAAGGTCCCCAGCACGCTTGCCAAGTACTGGGGACTTCCCTGACCTTTATGGCCTGGTGCTGGACTTAAGCAGCCCCACGCCCCCGAAGTCATGAGCTTTGCTGTGGTCCAGGTGCCTGCTTTCAGGAAGGGGCACAGGCTATGAGATTGGGTAGAGGTCCTACAAAATCTGTGTTTACCTGACGAGCCGTGACTGAATGCAGCAGGTCACTTGAACAGAGATGGACCAGAAGTAAAAGGGCAAACAGGAAGACTTGAGCACAGTACCCTTAATCACATAGAAAAAGTCCTCTCAAGTTTGTCGAGTCCTGTAGTAGAACGTAAAACACTTGTCAGTTATGAGGGTAACTGCAAGAGATACTTGTTTTCAAGCTTTCCCCTTAATTTCTTACTGAGAGCATAACATTTTCTTTTTGTCTTTTTTCCCCCTCAAGGGGTGCTACATCCATTGTGTACAGATGCAAACAGAAGGGGACCCAGAAGCCTTATGCTCTCAAAGTGTTAAAGAAAACAGTAAGTTTATTTCATTATATAACAGCGTCTCTAAGGGATACGTGACCTGGAGAAGCAAGGAGCCCTGATCCAAAGGACAAAGGGCCAGAGGACTGCGGTGTGCAGCTCACTCGCTTGGGTCGTTTGCGAAAGGACAGCCAGAGGAGTTGTTTTCTGATGGAAACTATCATTCTTTGAAAGCAGCTGGATCCCAAATTAGATATGGCTGTGGGGGAAAAAAGTAGGGAATGGAAAAAGATTTAGAGTTTCCAGGTAAACTTTGCTTCTTATACCTGTCATGTTTTCAGATATATACGCATATGTGTGTGTATATACACACACCACATATATATCTTTAATCTCCAATCACTTAATATACTAGAAAAGCTTGCTATTTAAAAACACCTAAATGAAACACAAATAGATGCATTTCTTAAAGAATTTATCCGCTTCTAAGTTGATTTTCAGATGGTGCTTTTGCTTCAGTGAACTACAACCAGACAAATGCTAACGTATCTGGGACTTAATCTGCTCATCGAAAAAGTTTATGTTTGAACAAGAAGGAAGGGCTTTGTTATCATATTGGTTTTTGGTTTTTTCCCCTTACTTGTAGATGAGCTGAGGAGACAAAGGTTACTTAGGCTCATCCCCAGTAAGTACCAAGTGCTAAGGTGAGAGGTCAAAATTTGAATACCAGTCCGTAATACCGGCATTTTATACTCCTGTTGCCTCAGAGAGGGTTTGTCATTATAATGCCTTACTGATACTTTCTGTCCTTAGGTAATTTCCCCTTCTAAAACCACAAAAGACAGTATATTCTTTTATAGTGAACTCTTCCTTTGTCAAATTTTATGTGAACAAATATGTGAAATATATATACTTTTGAAAACCCAGCTGTAACTTATGCTGAGAAGAGACATAACATAACTTTTGAAATCAAATAATACCTCTTTGAAGCCAAGGGGTTTTTTTCATAAAGGCAACTTAATATCACTGGCTGTTGATATATTGTCTGGCACAGGGAAATTTAGACTCTCATGTAATGAATAAGAGAATAATGGCACAAGGTATTCAGTCAAATAGAAGCAGAATGACATTTTGAAACAATCTGTTAGAATTTAAGGCCATTCAACTAACAAGAGCAGTGTAACTGAAGAAAGTAGTAGTTTAAATGGCAGGTGTTCCTAATAAGCTCTTTCTTCTGAATTTTCCATTTGGTGTAGGCAATGATTCCAGAATGCAGAGGGATCTTTTCCTCAGTAAGATTTGAAATTTTCTCCTAAATCAATTTCTTATGGTCATAAAATGTACTTGAGCTAAAGGATTATTAAAATTTTATGAGAGAGAATTTCCTATTAAACATCTCAGTTCAGTTCAGTTCAGTCGCTCAGTTGTATCCAACTGCTTGCAACCCCGTGGACTGTAGCATGCCAGGCGTCCCTGTCCATCACCAACTCCTGGGGCTTGCTCAAACTCATGTTAAACATCTACTTTTATGAAAATTATTTAGCATGCTTTAGCAGTGGTCATACAAGAGATGTTTTTGGACTTGGTTGTATCTTTTCTTGATGGTTAAAAAAATTGGCAGTAAAATTTGTGTGTGGTTATTTTATTTTCATAGTTGAGGAAACTTTAAAAGGTACTAGCTATATAAACATTGAGGAAACTAAGTATTCAGAAATGACTTGTGAATGCTCAGAATCGCCAAGGACAAAGGGTTGATTTAGACAGTACTTGCTATGTCAAAGATCTTTGGATGAATTGGAATAAGAGCTAAGTGAAGACATTTGGTAGGTTCATGACTCTCACTCACTGGGAAAGTAAAGCTCTGATTTGCCCTGCCTGTCTATTCTTCTCCACCTCTGTTGTGGAAGCATCTTCCTCAGAAGACAAGCAGGAAGAAAATGTGGATGAGAGCCAAGTGTCAGATGGCACTGCAGAGCGACGCTGCGAGGCAGATGTCGTCAGACACGGTTACTGTTGTGCCAAACAGAATGAGAGAAATCCCTGGAGAAACCCGCGCTTTGACCATGAGTTAGATGGAGTTCCCAGCATTGTCTCCTGGAATCAGCCTTGCCCAGAGATGTGTAAGTGAGAGAAATAGCAGGCAAAACCTCAAAGAGCAGTTGCCTCCAGTGTTTAATTCTATATAGGTCATGAAGACAGAACTTCCTTCTCCAAATGAAATGAGCAAAGCCTAAGAATCTATTTATAGAGGAAAAGTGATGCAGGGGAAATGAAGTATTCTAGCAAATTCAGTTTAAGATCTACTCTTGATGGGGAAAGGGGGTTTCAGAAAACTTGAATCATTTATGAAATCTATTTATTAGATTGAGCCACATAAAATTGCATCTGTTAAACTATTCTTGACCTATAAAAATGACAGTTATGTGGTTTAACTGACAACTTTGGGGCTACTATATTACTTCACTGGATAATTCCTTGGGTCCTCATTTTATGACCAGCCCTAAATTTAAGAAATTTGAAAGATTATCTACATCTGTCTGTCTATCTATCTATCAATCACTTCTCAGCTATCTGTGAGAATTTCTTAGGTTTGATATAATAAACTACCATAAATTGGATGGCTTAGAACACTTAAAAATTTTTTCCCGCTTTGAGTTCTAGAATTCTGCATCAGAGGGATAGCAGGGCTGGTTCCTTCTGCGGGCACCGAGGGGGACTTGGCTCCAGCCTCGCTCCTGGCTTCTGGGGACGGCTGGCAATGCTGGGTGCTCCGTGACTGGCCACTGCGCTCGTCTCGCCTGTTTTCATCACATGGCAGGCTTCTTGCATGTCTTCAGGCCATCTTTCCTCTCTGCGTGTCTGTGTTTAAATTTCCTTCTTATAAAGACATCAGTTCTGGTGGAGTAGCGGCCCACCCTACTCCAATATGAGCTCATCTTAAACTAACTACTTGTATTTACAACAACTAATTCCTAAAGTTTTACTGTTAAGAACTAGGGGTTAGGACTTCAACATAATATGGGGAGGGATACAATTTCACCCAGAATACTATCTATAAAATAGGACCTCTAAGGTGAATTTCAAGATATTCCATTCAATAATCTATCTGAAGTTGAATAAATTTTTTTTCACAGTCAAGAAGCTAATGAACATAAAACCCATCCATTTTATAGGTGATCAGATTCATATATAAATGTTTTTAAGTCCAAGAAAACGTTCCTATTTCTTCAACAAGTTAATTATTTGATAACAATAATCCTCTTTCCTGGGATCTGTTAAAGAGATTTTTAGGAAAGTTTACCCAAATTTCATTTTGTGGCAATATTATTTCTTTTCTCATAGCTTAATATCTTAGGAAAGATTTACTTTATATTGGCACTATGAGTCTTATTCCCCCTATAAAACACCCTGATTATCATTGCCAACGCATTAAGAAGACAAAGACTCTAATTAATCCATCAGAAATCAGAATAAAAGCATCCCCTCTCATGAAGAAATCCATATTCCATCAGTTGATAGGCACAGGACAGAGTTGATAAGATAATAAACATAAAGTAAATTGTAACGTTCAGACAGTTGGGTATTTTGGTTAATAAAATATTATTGCAGGAAATAAACAGTAATTATAACAAAAATATTTTAAATGACCATATATTTTATGTTGTTCAGTCACTCAATAATGTCCGATGGACCATAGCACGCCAGGCTTCGTTGTCCTCTATCTCTCAGAGTTTGCTCAGAGTCGCGTCCATTGAACTGATGATGCCATCCAGCCATCTCATTCTCTCTCACCCCCTGCTTCTGTCCTCAATCTTTCCCAGCACCAGGGTCTTTCCCTATGAGTCAGCTCTTCATATCAGGTCGCCAAAGTATTGGAGCTTCAGCATCAGTCCTTCCAATGAATATTCAGGGTTGATTTCCTTTAGAATGGGCCAGTTCAGTCTCCTTGCTGTCTAAGACTCTCAAGAGTCTTCTCCAGCACTACAATTCAAAAACATCAATTCTTTAGCACCCAGCTTTCTTTATGGTCCAACTCTGACATCCAGACATGACTACTGGAAAAACCATACCTTTGACTATATGGACCTTTGTGGGCAAAGTGACATCTCTGCTTTCTAATATGGTGTCGAGATTTGTCATAGCTTTTCTTCCAAGGAATGAGCATCATGGCCTGCTCCATAGCTGCAGTCACCATCTGCAGTGATTTTGGAGCTCAAGAAAATAAAATCTGTCACTGTTTCCATTGTTTCCCCATCTATTTGCCATGAAGTGATGGGACCAGAAGCCATGATCTCCGTGTTTTGAATATTGAGTTCTAAGCCAGCTTTTTCGCTCTCTTGTTTCACCCTCATCAAGAAGTTCTTTAATTTCTCTTTGCTTTCTGCCATTAGGGTGGTCTCATCTGCATATTTGAGGTTACTGATATTTCTCTTGGCATTGATTCCATCCAGGAGAAATCTTGATTCCAGCTTGTGCTTCATCCAACCTGGCATTTCACATGATGTAATCTGCATAAAAAGTGAAAAGTGAAAGTGAAGTCAGTCAAGTCCGACTCTTTACGACCATATGGACTGTAGCCTACCAGGCTCCTTCATCTGTCCATGGGATTTTCCAGGAAGAGTACTGGAGTGGGTTGCCATTTCCTTCTCCAGGGTGATCTTCTCAACCCAGGGATCAGACTCAGGGATCAAACCCAGGTCTCCCACATTGTGGGCAGATGCTTTTACTATCTGAGCCACCAGGGAGGTAGTCTGCATAGAAGTTAAATAAGTAGGGTGATAATATACAGCCTTGATGTACTCCTTCCCCAGTTTTGAACCAGTTCATTATTCCATGTCTGGTTCTAACTATTGCCTCTTGACCTAACTGTTGCATATAGGTTTCTCAGGAGGCAGGTAAGGTGGTCTGGTATTCCCTTCTCTTTAAGAACTTTCCACAGTTTGTTGTGATCCACACAGTCAAAGGCTTATGTGTAGTCAATGAATATATGGATATAATACCATGTTCTTTATCTATAGATAGCTTTCATTTCTAGATTTAGAATACATTAAAATACATATTGACCACCATTATTAATGTCTGCAACTTAGTTTAAAATAATTCTCAACCAAAAATGTGTGTATGTGTGTGCACAGATGGGGAGAGAGAAAGAAAATATGACAGAAGTCAGTAGTTACAAAGTTTAAGACAATGTGCTAACGTCCATACTGGCATTTCAAAATTTCAGTGTATGAGAAAATTCTAACAAAAAATTTGTTTTAAAACATACTTTACCACTGAGATCTTGTTCAACTTAACTTTTCTTTGGCCATTCAGAAAGTGTTTCAAGATCTTACAGTTTCTAACTGTCGTGATAAACAGCAGTGACTCCCTATTACAGAGGTGTTGATGTGCCAGAAATCAGAAAATTGTATTAATAGTTGAACCAACTTTTTGCTATACTGAAACTCCTGAGCTCTTCCAGAAACAATGTCCATCTGTCTCACTGCATTGTTGATGAGGGTAAAGCCCTGATGGTAGTGAAAGTGAACAAGAAGGAAAGTTAATTGAAGGGCTGTTTGGGTTGTTTGGGCTCCCATGGTGGCTCAAACGGTAAAAAAAATTTGCTTGCAATACAGGAGACCCAGGTTCAGTCCCTGGGTTGGGAAGAGCCCCTGGAGAAGGAAATAGCAACCCACTCCAATAGGTGCTTTATTCTGAAATTTTTTTCAGAATAGTATTAGAGATCCTTGGGCCAAAGAAGTCATCAAGTCACTAGAAGAGGCATGCGTACTCTCCTCCCGGGAAGAGCCTCTCATTTTGTAACTTTTTATTTTGAAGCACAGACTCACAGCCAGTGCTGTCTCTGTTGCCCATTAGTGACTCCTTACCTGCATGTGAGGACTGATATCAGTGGACTGCAAACTTCCGTAAAGCAAGTCCAGGGTAAAGGAAACAAGCCTTGACATTTTCTTTCACTCATGAGCCTTTTGTCACCTCCATTTTATGTGATATTTAGAGGAAATTGAAATAGATGAGAAAGATTTTCCTAAGCTATGTCCTCAGGTGAACAACTTTGGGACATTAAAGGATTCTGACAGGATATTTTGTTGATATTACCAGACTTTCAAAAATGCCGAATTTAAAACTGTGTAGAAGGAAAAAATAGATTCAAGAAAGCGTCACAATTTGAACAGATTAAGCAGATGGAACCTTTAGTCTGGACTGACTTTTGCTGAGTTAAATGGAATCACAACTTTTGTAGAATTTTGGGATAATAGAGGAACAAGTCATAAACATCTCTTTTCCTAAGAGAACAAAACTTGGGGTGTGTGTAAATAATCACACTTCAGCTGTATCAATATGGCTCATTTTCAGGAACTGATTGAGATTTCAGAAAACCATGATCATCAATCATTTATAATGTCCCTGGAATTTTGGAGATAAATATTTGAATTCTGAAATTCTGATGACATTTACAGCTATGTGGCTCAACCCTTGAAAAAGACTGCTTTCAGTTTACTATAAAATCCTTCCATGAATACCCAGTATGGAATCTAAGATTAGTCTCAGTGTGTAAATTCAGAATTTATGAGTCTGAGAGCCCATCTCAGTTTCCTGACTCTCCTTAGGAACGGCTTAGTTGGGTAAGATCATGGGCTGTGGAGCCAGACAGCCTGAGTTCAGGATCACTTCTGCCACTTACTACCTGGATGACTTGAAATGAAAGCAGATATGTACATCTCTTAATGTTGGTTTCTTCATCTGTGAAATGGGTTTAAGAGCATCTAGTTCATGGCATTTTACTAACAATTAAAAAGAGATAATTTATGTAAAATATTTCTCAGTACCTAGGGAGCATATAACAAATGGTGAACATTTTTCTTATTATTAATTGTAATTGGGGTCACAAAGAGTCAGACACAACTTAGAAACTAAACAATAATAACCACACAGATATTTTATATTACAATAGTGCTATCTTATTCTGTGTAATTCTGATGTTTTCATTAGCTTGATTGAAAACTAAACAGTGAGCCACCAGATATGTTGTATACTGCTGTATGAATAAATTATATCATTTTGGAAGTCCTTTTACAACAACGTGCCAAAAATGGATATGTATCTTTTTAAAATTAATTTTTCTTGGAGTATAGTTGCCTTACAATGTTGTGTTAGTTTATACTGCACAGTAAAGTGAGCCGGCTATACACACACATCCATCCCTCTTTTTCTGACCTCCTCCCCATTTGGGTTTTCACTGCGCAGAGTTTCCTGAGCTGTGCAGCAGGTTCTCACCGTTCATCTGCTTTATATGGTGTCAATTATGTCTATATGTCCGCCTGGACTTCTGAGTCATCCACCCCCTATTTTACTATTATCAATAAAATTTATTGTAATACTAAAGATTTCCGGTCATATGACCTCATACTTGAATCTTGGAGGCCCATGATTCCTAGATTTGAGCAGTTTCAACCCTCCTGTTCTATTCTGATTTTCTGACGTTGGAGCACTGTCTCTTGATCTGTAGTGAGGAAAGTGTTCTGGGTCTAAATGTTGTCATATTTTAGTTATTATGATATAAAGTTGCCTATAGATTGCTGGAAAGGCTTTTCTTGAATAATTTAACATTGACATGGTAAATGTTTCTAACTTTTACAAAATTTTCATTAAATGCCCAAAGGCTAAAAGAGGCTTTTAATCTCTTCTCAGTTGGTTAAAGAGCTACACATTGTGACTTGCTAATCATTCTGTGAGTTAGTTTTTAACTCGTATTCATTTTTCCTGATATTCTTATGAATTAGATCTTGGAGCATGTAACTATGCTGCCACAGCAGACTCTGAAAGGCTGCTCTAGATTGAATTGCAGAAAGTACACAGGCCTACCTCAAACTCTCGGTAGCTGGATCTCTAGGACATCTCCTAGAGGAGTTTTCAGCTTCAGTTCTGAAATGGAAGTAATGCTGTTGACTCCACTCGGTAAACTGAAGGTTACCTGCTTTTATCTCTTTCTGTCTAAGCATGGAAACTGATAATAGGCCCTTTGCTCTCCAGGATCTGTGACAGACGTAGGAAAGATGGCTAGGTTAGTCTGGGTTAAAGATATGCAGCTATTAAACATTACTAATACTTGAAACGTAGCTACTTTGAACCACTCATTGGAAGGCTCTAGAAGTGCAGTCAAGGTCACCCTTGGTCAGTGATGGAGAGGACAATAATAAATCACTAGCTCAAAGAGATCTTATGGGCCCAACTGAGGTCTCAGAACACATTAAGGAAAGTAGCTTGCAGATAACAAGCTGTGTCCAGTGAACTGAAACTTCAAGCGTTCTGTCTGTTGGAACCTATTGATTTTCATAGGGACTATTAAGCCAAGTTCCCTGGAATAGGAACAGGGATATTTCTATTGAGTTTGTGACAAGTGTACGTCTACGAGAGAAGAGAGATAACAGGGTAGAATGTTAATCTTGGCCTGATTTGTATGCTCTGCCATTCAGAGATCCACTTGGAAGTCTGGGTGTTCTTAGAGCAACTTAGTCATTCTAATTTGATTTTTTTTTTTTTTTGATAGAAATGCTGCTGGAATCCGTCACAATTCAGCTCACTTATCTATCTTCTCACTATATTGATCTTTCACAGGCATTTTGTTGCCTTTTAAAAAATAACACCATAATTCAGAGGCAAGCTGGTGAAGGGGAGTACATGTACTAATGCTGCAGCTCCCAGAACAACTGGCATAATGTACCCCCAGAGCTGGAGGCGTAGAGTGCAAGCGTTCGTCACTCAGTCTTGTCCGACCCTTTGCAACCCCGTGGACTGTAGCCCACCAGGCTTCTCTGTCCATTGACTTCTTTAAGCGAGAATACTGCAGTGGGTAGCCATTCCCTTCTTCTGGGCATCTTCCCGACCCAGAGGTTGAACCCAGGTCTCCTGCATTGAAGGCAGATTCTCTACTCTCTGAGCCACCAGGGAAACCCCAGGGGAGCAGGGAGAAAGAGTCAGAGAAGGGGAGGTGCTGAATGTACGGTGCTGGTCTGCATGCTGTCACCCAAAGGAAACAGACTGTGCCCGACACCACCTGCTCAGGCTAGCACGCTGAACCCTCCAGTGCTTCTGTAAGTGGTGAGTGGTTGGTTCTAAACTGATGGTCACCCTGTATATGGAGCCTGTGGTGCAGCAGCAGGAGACGACTAGCCCGAACTAGAGGAAATCTTAGAGGGAGAGCTCATGTCACCATTTGCTAGCAGAAGAAAGGGATGGAGCTTCTCAGAGACCTGAGTGGGGAAGGCCTGGTAACCAGAGGAGAGGTGCAGAGAGGCTGAAGGAGCTCCAGGAGGGAGGGCTGGGGAGTGGAGCGGATGGGCCACGCCGGGAGAGGAGAGACGGGATGAGCCTGCAGGCACTCTCAGGATTTCCTGACTTAGTGAGCTCAGGGAGTGAGAGCTGGGGAGCAGATGGGCCACAGCAGGGAAAGGCGAGGCTGAGAGGAGCTCAGGGAGTGAGGGCTGGGAAAGCTGAGGCTGAGAGGAGCTCCGGGAGGTGAGAGCTGGGGAGCAGATGGGAAAGGAGAGAGAGTGAGGAGAGACAGATGAGCCTGCAGGCACACTCAGGATCCCTGACATACTGAGGAGGAGAAGGGCTGTAAGCTTAGTGCTAACCACGAAAAACATTCTAGTAAGTTTTTATTTTTATATTTATTTGTGGTAAAAATTGAATAATGGTCAAAGCTGCATCTATCCAGACATGTAAGAAGAGGAGAGAAAAAAGGCTAAGAGGAGGTCAAGTCCTGGAACTCCAGACTGTTAATCTGTTGAGAGAGAGGAAATGAATGACTGTGTGCAAAAAGATATTGATTAGAAGGAATCCAAATAATTTTCAGTATTGAATTAGCTTGCAACAGTTTTTTTTTTCTAAAGAAAATGTTCTCAGATTACCATATGCCAGTTCAGCAATTTTAACAACAAAGAATAAAAATAGGAGCCACACTTAATTAATAATCAGCAGTCTGTAGCAACCCCTTCTATATGTTAATGCAAAAATACTTCATGGGAATTTTCCCTGGAAACCAAAGGACTCAGTAGCATGGAGTCCTAAATCTGAGCCCTTTCTGTTTGATACCAGATAGGTCCTGAAAGAGAAAAAAGACTAAAAAAAAAGGAAGGAATGATCGTGGCCCCGATCTGGTACTGAAACTAGATATTGCTCCTTGCTAATCTGATTAAGGATGAAAAAGCCTTTGATGACTGACACATAGACACAGAGAAGCTGAGTGCAGTTCAAGTCACTCTGTGAAACAGGAGTTTTCTATGTACAGAGAAAGCAAGGAACATATTTCTTTTCTAAATGCTGTAAAACCGTAGGTTAGTGAGTGTCAGTATACAGCATTCACTACCAAATGAAAGATAAGTATTGGAGTGTGTAATGGTCAACGATGAGGGTTAGCTCCCTTTGTGTCTCTGTCTCCTGGATAGACAGGATGCCGCTGGCCCACCGGTGCCCGTGTACATGGCTCCCTTTGTCTTTCTGTCTTATGGGTACGCAGAGCACACTGATGGCCCTCTGGTGCCCGTGTATATGGAATTCCAGTTTGCTCTACATTCTAAGTGTCAGTATCACAGGGTACATTCAGTTAAAGCTATCATTCTTTATCTCTATCCCACAGATCTGAAAAATGTATCAAATGGATAGTTATATCTACAATGCTTTTTGCCCCATAGAATGCCAGGCTGTCACTGGAAGGATTTTTCTTTGAAATTTTGAGATCCAGATAGTTTAGAACTATTTTTCCATGATAGCATCAGTACATATTTGGGTGTCATGATCAGTTTCAAGGTGTGACAAAAATAATGAAGTAGTGTACGCTGTGAATGACTTCTTTTATGGACAAGTCACAGTGAATCCAAGTTTGCTATCCTCATCTTTTAAATTCTGACATATTTTTTGAAAGGGAATATGGATGAGTGTCATGATTTACCTACCATATTTATATATGCATAAAAGAAGAAATTTAAGAATCCTTTATTTTCTATGACAATTAAAATTCTTCCTGAATCTGATAACAACTGGTATCTGGGGGAAAGTGCTTAAAAGTTTTAGTCAAAGATATCTTAGTTTTTTTTTTTTTTTTTTTTTTTTTTTTTTTTCCAGTTTGAGTCTCTTTTAGCTTGAAAGAATTTCTCTAGGGTAAGAATTCAGTGTAAATCCAGCTCTGTCTGAGAGCTGTTTCTCTGTCACTGGCTCTTCCTACGTTGGCTTCTGGATTCAAGGGCGGCTGTCACCATGGACGTGGCCCCTTCCGTGAGGACAGCTCAGCGGTGCACACAGCCACCCCTGGTGCTGACCGCCCGAGCCTGGGGAGGTGAGGGCGTGGCAGCTCCAGACAGCTGTGGAGCACACCGACACCCCGTGGGCATGAATACGATCATGTGTGCAGAGGAGGACAGGACCACCCAGTGCTGGTCACAGGTCCTTTCCACTGCCTCCTGCGAACCCTGACAGTCCTGGGGACTGTTACCAAGGGGGAGCTGTGCCGGAGCATTAGCGGGGAATGTATGGACATCGGCCCAGTGAGTCAACGTGGAGCTTTATATCTGAGCCATCCATTCCAGAAGAGACTTAAGAGCACGCTGATAGTGCAGAGAGGATGTACACATCACTGCATAGAAATAGACTTTGAGAAGGATTGAGCTGATATGCTTCCATTTTTGATTTCTGGAAGCATCTGATCTCTTCAGAAAAATGAAGTTCTGCGTTAAGATGTTAAGATGATTCCTCACCAAAGAAGGCAAATCTGGCTTTATACAACTGGAGAGAATACCACCGTGGAGGAAATTCAACTGGGAATTTTTCTTCGAACCTTAAATCATTAAGATTTGTAGTATCTCATTCTTACTCTAGCCCTAGAGCTGTATGATGTTACTTTTAGGATCATTTAAAAGGCTTTTTTGTCTATAGCATGTTCTTTTCCTTTTTAGAGGAAGTTTTTAGCATTTTTGAACAATGTTAACCAGGGTATCTGAAAGTCTTAATTATCTTAGAAAGATTGTCAGGAGCTAAAGAGTGTCCAGGTGTTCCCCCAATCAAAGCTATCCTCAGTAAGGTATTCAACGCCAAGACGTAACTGATGAGACTTAAATGCTAGTATTTCCAGGAGCACTTTTTGGTTTTGTTATTTCTTTTTGTTCTTTGACAGGTTACAAAGTCATAAGCTTCTTGAATATCTAAATTCTCAGTTTTGTGTCTCATAGATGATCACCTAGTTTTAGGATCAAAGGGAGAATTCAGGCCTCTGAGAATACACAGTTCTCTGCCCTTCACTTCAGATGGTTTGAGGATTGTGCCACCCAGTCATTGCTGTCCAGCTGAAAGCAATATAAAATGAGAACTTAAGTCTGCTGTTTTCATGCCTGCTTAGTAATTTGTAAAGTGCTTTGAAAAGCAGTCTTGATGCTGTGAAAATGACCAAAAAGAACAAAAGGGAAATGATGAATTTGTTCCAGGTCTGTTAGAACGTGAATGTCTATAGGACCTGGCTGATCCCCAGGTCTGTAGTAACCCAGGTGTTACCCTGATGGTCAGCAGTAGTTAATAAACACAAGAAATGGTCTTGAAACTTCTATGGAGCTTAACTAAAGTAGTACAGCTCTCATCCCAGTCTTCAAAAAAGGTGAAGGAATGTGTTTAAATCTGAATGCAAAGAGGCATCAATGCCCTTCTTTGACTACCATTCAGCAAGATTATATTGGACATAGTTTAGGATTTTAATAAAACTGTCTTCAGCTTTTAGGGAAAAAGGATAAATAAAAACTATATTTTCCTGCTTGTTAAACATTTTTCCTTACTAGCACTGGAATGCTGTCATAGATACCTTTATTTCTATGTTGAGTTTGTTTTCGTTGGATTAATTTTTATGGAAAGACTTAGAAAATTGGAAATAGAAAACTGGGAAATGTCTACCTTGCTTTTACAAATTCTTTCAGGAATGGCACTGAACATCTACCATGGGCCAAAAGATTTTGCGTATATTCTCATGGAATCCTTACAACAATAAAATACTGTAGGGTAGCAATTATTATCCCCATCTTATCCATGAAGAAATTGAAATAACCCTCACATGGGATAAGAGACTTTATAAAGGGCTCTAAATGGTAGGTCCAGAATTCAAATTAAATTTTTTAAAAAGTACAGCCAAGGATGTTCATTACAGAATGACTTATATTAGTAACAAAATGTAAAAAAGTTTTTAAATATCTAACCATAAGTTAGTGTTAGTCACTTAGTCGTGTCTGAGTCTTTGCCACCCCAGGGACTGTAGCTCGCCAGGCTCCTCTGTCAGCGGAATTCACCAGCAAGAATACTGGAGTGGGTAGCCATTTCTTTCTCCAGAGGATCTTCCCAACCCAGGGATCAAATGCAGGTCTCTTGCATTGCAGGCAGACTCTTTACCATCTGAGACACCAGTGTTAATGACACTGGGCCATTAGGAAGCTCCTTTACATTCTGCTTATGAACACTGATGGTGGTGTAGTCGCTACGTCGTGTCCAACCGATTCTTGCCACCCCGTGGAGTGTAGTCCACCAGGCTCCTCTGTCCATGAGATTCTCCAAGTAAGAATACCGGAGTGGGTTGCCATTTCCTTCTCCAGGGGATCTTCCCAACTCAGGGATCGAACCTGCATCTGCTGCATTGCAGGCAGCTTCTTTACCAATGGAGTTACGAGGGAAGCCCCTTAGGAACATTAGGGAGTCATAAAACTGTATGATATTTTCAGTCAACATTGTAAGAAACAATTGTACTTGCATATTTTATATGCAAACAATTGTATTTTGCATATTTGCAAAAAATTGTATTTCCATATTTGAACTATATAAGGAAATATGCACAATTTTTAAAAGTAAAAGGAAATAAAATGGCAATGTTAAAATGGTAGCTATGTTACTCTCTTTTGCTTTTTATATTTTACTTTAAAAAAAAGTGACTATGATACCTTTATAAACATAAATAGTATGTATTTATTTTCTTCCAGTCCTGGCAACATGAACATAAAGGAACATTTGGGAGGCTAATACTATACTGGTTTTTTAAATCACCGGATATCTATTTCATTTTTGCATGGGTTTGATCGTGAGGGTATTGAAGTCACCTCACTGGGGAATATGGGAGTTGGAATCCAGCAGAGCTTTTCTTTTGAACTGTCCCTTGACAGGCACAGAGACAGAGCAGAATATTCATAGTTGCATCCCTAGATTTCTCTGCTTACTTCTCCTTCTTTGGGAATTCATATATATTCTAGCTCTCACTGTTCTCTTTTCTGATTTTCATCATCTCACTCATTTAATCTCTTCTGTGGTTGTGTTTGATACACAGTGTGAGTCACACAAATGGCAGCAGTGTGTCCTGGTTGAAGAAGAAGCTGTGACACTCTATCCTCCCAGGGCGGGAGGAGCAGCTGTGGAGTTTCTGACCTGCCGCAGTGGCTTCACCAGAGCTTGTATTAATTCTGTTTCTTGGAACAGTCCCTGTTTATTCTGGGAGAGTGCAGTCTTCAATAAGTACTATCGTGATTCTTTGTGGCTCACAATTTAGAAATCACAGCTCTTACCTGTATAGACTAGACGATCTGGGTACTTAGCTCTGCCTGTGAGACAGGCACTCTCCACTCCATTGATGTTGATAGCATGATTTGACTGGCAGGAGGAGAAATGACTAACCAAATCCAATCTCATCTAAACAAAGCTGTTAAACCAGAGATTTTTCCTTTGAGCCACCAACCTTTTATATTCAAAGAGTAGCACCATCCCTCATTTATTTATTCAATAAGTTAATATATACCAGGTGTTGGTAAGTAATGCTGTATGTACTGATGGGTAAAACTGGACAGGCCATTCGCTATTATAGAGCTTATATTCTGGTGGAAGAAGCAGATAATTTATAACTAAATGGTAACACAGATTTGTGTAAATTTATGAAGGGACTAGAGTGATGATTATGGTTATGTGTATATGTGAGTCTGTGTGTGTGCTTAGTCACTCAGTCGTGTCTGACTCTTTGCGGCCCCACAGACTGTATGCCGCCAGGCTCCTCTGTCCATGGAACTCTGCAGGCAAGGGTACTGGAGTGGGTTGCCCTGCCCTCCTCCAGGGATCCTCCCGGCCCAGGGATTGAACCTGAGTCTCCTGCGGCTCCTCCGTTGCAGGCAGACTCTATCCCTGAGCCACCGGGGAAGCCACGTGTATACGTGCATGTACCTTCTTTCGGTGCAGTGACCTGGGAGAGCCTCTCGGTTGCTTTCTGAGTGAAGTGAGAGGGTCAAGGGGAGGAGGCCTGGAGCCTGTCCTGGAGGTTGAGTGGCCGGTGCAGAAGGAAAACAACATCCGCCCACAAGGGTGAGGTCCCCACCCAGAGCTGGAAGGTGTTATTGTGAGCACAGTAGGGTGCCAGCATTTAAGCTGGAGAGTGACACGACCTGATTTACATTTTAAAGATACCACTGGCTGCTGTACACAGAGGGAGTGATCATCCCAGAGGCTAAAAGTCAGAGCAGGGCTACTAGGTAGGGAGTGTAATACTTGTGTAGCCTTTAAAGTAGAAGAAAAGTCAGACCAGAATGGTGACAAGGTGTAATCAATTTCATGTGAAGAAGGGAGTGATCGAATAATATATCAAATGCTGCTGACAGAGTAAGTAAGATAAGATCAGAACACTAGTTAGCTTCCTTCAGGGAGACCACTGGTCTCTCCTATAAAGGCAGATGAAGCCAGATTGAATTTCGCTGACAAATCTATGAGGAAAGGGAGGTGGAAGTGGAGAAAACAGACAGCTCTGGAGAGGTTTTCTCCTAAGGGGAGCAGAGCTACACTTTGAAAGCAGGAAGAGAGGTGAGGGATTGGGGAATGAGATGTTTTTAAAGATAAGACATATTAAATGAGGGTAGCCCCTATGTATTCTTAATGCCAGGGAGAGATACAGAGATGAAATAGGAGAAAAGTGAAAGTGAAGGTCGCTCAGTTGTGTTCGACTCTTTGCGACCCCATGGACTATACAGTCCTTGGAATTCTCTAGGCCAGACTACTGGAGTGAGTACCCCTTCTCCAGAAAGAGGTATGTAAAGTCCTTTCCACTTTATATATCATGTTCTTTTCCCATTTTTCTCTCCCCCTGTTAAATCTGTTTCTAAAGAAAGTCTGGCATCAATCAAATCTTCTGTTTAAGCTTTGTTCAGCTTGTTATGTCTCCCAGGAATATTTTAAGCCTGCTTCATTCACTGTAAAGTAAAAGCCTGTTCCCTGTGAAAGGGTTTCTAGCATCTGCAAGCAGGAAGGCTCATATTTTAGACTTTAAGAATGAAGGAGAAGAGGTAGCCACCCTTGGAAGAGCTGCTCTCTTCTGAACCTACCTGATGTACAGAGGTTTCAGGTTCTGAGAGACATGTGTCTTTTTTTCTGGGCTGAGCTCCTGAGGGGCATTTTTCCCTAGCCTAAATTCAGTTCCAATTCTCGGGATCCTCCTCGGTTGGAAAGCTCCCCTTTCCTCCATTTCGTTCTCCCAAATGTTTCAGAGAATGCAGAGTAGGAGGCAGCCATCACAGAACTACCAAGATACATTGTTTCACAGTTCTTAAAACCAAGCTTATTTGAGCTTTTTGTCTTCTCATGCTGATTAGAGCCAGATTGGCATTAGACTAGTTTTGTGAAGTGTGAAATAGGAGATTGGCTCCTCTGCCACTTATGTCTTCCTTCTGCCCAGCCCCACCTCTGTGGCTCCTCACAGCCCCCACCACTGAGCCCCTGCCGCTGAGCCCTCACCTCCTCTGCACCGCTGCCCCTTCCATTCTCCTCTGAGTCCAAAGTCATGCTGAAATATCTTGGAGAAGAACATTCAAGACAAAAGACTATCAAGTACAAAGTGGAAAGGCTCAGAAGTGGAGACGATCTTTGATTTTTCAAAGATCAATTTGATGATCAGTGAGCTACAGTAGACGGCTCAGTGGTGAAAAACCCACCTGCCAGTGCAGGAGACGCGGGAGACGCGGGTTCGATCCCTGGGTCGGGAAGACCCCCTGGGGCAGGAAATGGCAGCCCACTCCAGTACTCTTGGCTGGAGAATCCCATGGACAGAGGAGCCTGGTGGGCTATAGTCCAGAGGGTCTCGAAGAGTCCACACAACTAAGCAACTGAGCACGTACACACACCAGCGATGGTTCAAGGCGGTGAGTAGTAGGTGAGTCCAGCACAGTGGGCAGAGCCATACTATTATTTGCAACTTTCTAACCCTGATTCTCCCCAGCCTTCACCGTCTCAGTAAATGGCAATATCATTCTTCCCGTTTCTCAGGCAGAAAAACAGGCAGTCACCCTTTACACTAAGGTAGTTGTGAGATGCCCAGGTTTCTGTCAGATGAAGAAGATAAAGGAATAATCAGACTCGGCCAAAGTTCGGTAGTTATTGGAGATAATAGCTTCATGTAGGAAAACCTCAATATTTTATGTGTCTCACATTTGGTTTATGCATGTTCAAGTAGCAGATCTGGGCTTTCAAATCCTTGTAGGCTAAAACTGTCATTCTTGAATTTAACAAAGCTCCTGTTGTCAAGTCATTTTACCAAGCATGTTAGTGCCAACATATACTTGTTGATATGTCTGAAAACAGGATGCTAAATTAAGCAGAAACTGTGCAGAAAAGAGTTGGGAAAAGTAAAAGATATTTTTATGCTTATTTCCCATTAATAATTTGTATGTTGCCTTTTTTCACAAAGAATCTGAAGAGCACAGTTCTGTACTTCACATCATGTTCTCTGGTCATTGTTAAAACCAAAAATGAGCCTAAAAAGTCAAATAAATAACAGAGACAAAATAAGACTTACAATCTCCATCCCTGCAAAGAAGATGAGATGAGACTGAGCATTTTATGTGGAGATGCTGCTTTACTTGACTGACTCCTAGAAGAAGCAGAGCAGGCGCCAACTTGTCCAGAGTATTGGGAGTTCCGGAGTCTGGATCTCGACCCCATCTGAGACAGGAGGGTCGAGGCCAGAGAGGTCTGGGGTGCAGTTACTCTCCTCTTCCAGTTACTTCACCGCCTGTGTCTCTATCCATTACGCTCACATGCAGAAACTGGCTTTCCTTTTTCTTTAATTCCCCAGTACTTTCTTCTTCACATATTTTTCAATTCTTCCTTCTTTTTTCCCTTAGCCTTCCAAGTCCCAGCACAGGAGTATATTTGCTGTGTGTCTTAATGAAGGCCCATGTTTGATCGGCTGTTCTCATGGTGGAGCCTTCTTCTCTGATGTTACTCTGGAACTGTGCCTCATACTCATTTTTCTGTCTCCCGCATGGAGGCAGAAAGCAAAGTTGGGATTTCTTTCAATATTGAGGAATCTTGATTTCCATGGAGTTTTAAAACTGTACAAATGATTTTGTGATGATGGAAAGATATATTTCTTTGACTGTTTAAGGCAGTTCAGATAGGTTAGTCATGCTCAGCTCTTTGCTGTCATCACAGGGCGAAGCTAAAGCAAGGCTTTGCATGTGCCCAAGCCATCCAAGATGAGCAGGGTCACATTGTCACACGGCACAAAGAGTGTAAATGGAAGAGAAGCTCTTTCTGATGGGCAGTAAAATACAGTAAATTAGGCAAGCAGCTCCGGCCCCACCACAGTCGGTCTGGTTTTCCTGTGATGGATTAACACTCAGGATTCCCCGTGACTGGGCTGAATGCCCGTGGGCCTCCCAGATCCCTTGCGCCGAACTGTCTTCAGACCAGGGAGGGCTGGACTGCCCACCGGCTGCACGCACGGAGGCCCACCCAGACAGACACTTCAACTTTCTGACTCCTCCAGCCAATTCTAAATCTGAATGAGATATGATACCTGATGAAGAGCAATACAGCATCGCAAGCACCTGCCCGACACTACAGATGGAACCCAGAGATATACAGAATTAACGCCTTGGGGCCAAAACTGGCCAGTGGGAAACAGGAGGAAGTTCCTCTCTCCCTTCTGTCCCTTGAACTTCAAAGAGGCGATCACTCCTCTGGGGAAGGCCTGTGAGGGGAAGGCAGCTGGGTGCAGCCGCCCCGTGACCTGCGCGTCCTTGCAGCTCAGTGCCGCAGTGGCTGACTGTGCTCTGTCATCTCTTACCTCGCTGCACTGCCCTTTTTCCTCACTCTCACTGCTTTGGGGGTGCACATTCCAAATAAAAACCTGACTGTTAATCCTCAGCTTGTTTGTTCTCTGGGAAGCTAAAGTTAGAATTTTCTTGTGTATTTAATTTTTGTGTATATGTGTGATGTGTATTTTTATAATTGAAAATTGTTAGCAATTAAAAACTATCATTTTCCAAGTTATTTTGTACATAGTGAAGGTAAGTTTTATGGGTTTTCAGATTAAAAACTCAAGAGTGAACCATGATTGGACAAAACTCCTGTATAACAGTGTTGTTGTTGATTTGTTAAAGCCATCTGTGGATGCTTCTGAAAGATGCAAATTATAGTAGCTCTTGAAGCTAATTTCAAGTGGCAGTACTGACAGTTCAGGTAGCTGCCCACTTTTGTGGCTTGCTTGACAGTTATGTTCTTGGAAACACAGCACTGACTCTGAATGGCTGTGCCAGCGCTCAGACCCTCTCCTAACCTGCCCTCTTCCTATTCCTGACCACACTGCGTCCGCACTGCTGTGCACAGGCTACCTCTGGTGCGAGCGGGCACTGCCCTCTGGCTGTGGCATGCAGGTCACTCATCGCAGGGTCCTTTCTGGTTGCAGACCCTGGGCTCTGGGAAGGTGGGCTCAGTGGTTGGGGCTGTGGGCTCTGCTGCCCTGCAGCATGTGGGGCAGGGGGTGAGCCATACCCCCTGTGCTGGCACCAGGGAAGGCCCTGCCCAGGTGTTTGGAAAGGAAGTCAGAAATGAGAAGGCAGCAATATCATCTGGAACAGGAGAAACACTAGGGAGTCGTCAGGTGAAACAGCTGTCAGGATGCTCCCCGTGTGACCGCCAAGCTGCAGCATCTTTAGGGGAACCACCCCCACAGTTCGGCTGCCTAGGGGCCTCTAGACTTGGTTTTGAAAAGGTGACAAGTGACTCTCAGCTAATCTCTGTGGGAAAGATGTTCTGACCTCAGATTGCTTTGTCCTTGGCTTCTCAGCCGTTTGTCTGTATCCTCTCTTATTTGCTTCTCCCTTTTAGCTTCATTTCCACAGTTTATTGTGATCCACACAGTCAAAGGCTTTGGCATAGTCAATAAAGCAGAAATAGATGCTTTTCTGGAACTCTCTTGCTTTTTTGATGATCCAACAGATGTTGGCAATTTGATCTCTGGTTCCTCTGCCTTTTCTAAAACCAGCTTGAACATCTGGAAGTTCATAGTTCACATATTGCTGAAGCCTGGCTTGGAGAATTTTGAGCATTACTTTACTAGCATGTGAGATGAGTGCAATTGTGCGGTACTTTGAGCATTATTTTGGCATTGCCTTTCTTTGGAATTGGAATGAAAACTGACCTTTTCCAGTCCTGTGGCCACTGCTGAGTTTTCCCAATTTGATGGCATATTGAGTGCAGCACTTTCACAGCATCATCTTTCAGGATTTGAGACAGCTCAACTGGAATTCCATCACCTCCACTAGCTTTGTTCGTAGTGATGCTTTCTAAGGCCCACTTGACTTCACATTCCAGGATGTCTGGCTATAAGTGAGTGATTACACCATCGTGAATATCTTGATCTTCAAGATCTTTTTTGTACAGTTCTTCTGTATATTCTTGTGACCTCTTCTTAATATCTTCTGCTTCTATTAGGTCCAGACCATTTCTGTCCTTTATCGAGCCCATCTTTGCATGAAATGTTCCCTTGGTATCTCTAGTTTTCTGGAAGAGATCTCTAGTCTTTCCCATTCTGTTCTTTTCCTCTATTTCTTTGCATTGATCACTGAGGAAAGCTTTCTTATCTCGTCTTGCTATTCCCTCGAACTCTGCATTCAGATGCTTATATCTTTCGTTTTCTCCTTTGCTTTTCACCTCTCTTCTTTTCACAGCTATTTGTAAGGCCTCCCCAGACAGCCATTTTGCTTTTTTGCATTTCTCTTTCATGGGGATGGTCTTGATCCCTGTCTCCTGTACAATGTCGCGAACCTCCGTCCATAGTTCATCAGGCACTCTATCTATCAGATCTAGGCCCTTAAATCTATTTCTCACTTCCACTGTATAATCATAAGGGATTTGATTTAGGTCATACCTGAATGGTCTAGCGGTTTTCCCTGCTTTCTTCAATTTCAGTCTGAATTTGGTAATAAGGAGTTCATGATCTGAGCCACAGTCAGCTCCTGGTCTTGTTTTTGTTGACTGTATAGAGCTTCTCCATCTTTGGCTGCAAAGAATACAATCGATCTGATTTTGGTGTTGACCATCTGGTGAAGTCCATGTGTAGAGTCTCCTCTTGTGTTGTTGGAAGAGGGTGTTTGCTATGACCAGTGCATTTTTCTTGGCAAAGCTCTATTAGTCTTTGCCCTGCTTCATTCTGCATTCCAAGGCCAAATTTGCCTGTTGCTCCAGGTGTTTCTTGACTTCCTACTTTTGCATTCTAGTCCCCTATAATGAAAAGGACATATTTTGGGGGGTTTTAGTTCTAAAAGGTCTTGTAGGTCTTCATAAAGCCGTTCAACTTCAGTTTCTTCAGCATTACTGGTTGGGGCATAGACTTGGATTACTGTGATATTGAATGGTTTGCCTTGGAAATGAACAGAGATCATTCTGTCGTTTTTGAGATTGCATCCAAGTACTGCATTTCGGACTCTTTCGATGACCATGATGGCTACTCCATTTCTTCTGAGGGATTCCTGCCTGCAGTCGTAGATATAATGGTCATCTGAATTAAAGTTACCCATTCCAGTCCATTTTAGTTCACTGATTCCTAGAATGTTGACGTTCACTTTTGCCATCTCTTATTTGACCACTTCCCATTTGCCTTGATTCATGGACCTGACATTCCAGGTTCCTAAGCAATATTGCTCTTTACAGCATCGGACGTTGGTTCTATCACCAGTCACATCCACAGCTGGGTATTGTTTTTGCTTTGGCTGCATCCCTTCATTCTTTCTGGAGTTATTTTCCACTGATCTCCAGTAGCATATTGGGCACCTACTGACCTGGGGAGTTCCTCTTCAGTATCCTATCATTTTGCCTTTTCATACTGTTCATGGGGTTCTCAAGGCAAGAATACTGAAGTGGTTTGCCATTCCCTTCTCCAGTGGACCACATTCTGTCAGACCTCTCCACCATGACCCCATCTTGGGTTGCCCTGCAGATATGACTTAGTTTCATTGAGTTAGACAAGGCTGTGGTCCTAGTGTGATTAGATTGGCTAGTTTTCTGTGAGTATGGTTTCAGTGTGTCTACTCTCTGATGCCCTCTTGCAACACCTACTGTCTTACTTGGGTTTGTCTTACCTTGGACCAGGGCTATCTCCTCACCGCCGCCCCTCCTGACCTCGGACGCGGGGTAGCTCCTCTCGGCCCTCCTGCACCGTCGCAGCCTGGCACTCTCGGCCATTGCCCCTGACCTCAGACGTGGGGTAACTCCTGGCCACTGCCCCTCAGGCATGGGGTCCTGCCAGCTTCCGCCCCTGACCTCGGACGTGGGGCAGCTCCTTTTGGCCTTGCTATGTGTGCCAGTCACAGCCACCTGTGTTTACTGTGTGGATCACAATAAACTGTGGAAAATTCTGAAAGAGATGGGAATACCAGACCACCTGACCTGCCTCTTGAGAAATCTGTATGCAGGTCAGGAAGCAACAGTTAGAACTGGACATGGAACAACAGACTGGTTCCAAATAGGAAAAGGAGTGCGTCAAGGCTGTATATTGTCACCCTGCTGATTTAACTTCTATGCAGAGTACATCATGAGAAACGCTGGACTGGAAGAAACACAAGCTGGAATCAAGATTGCCGGGAGAAATATCAATAACCTCAGATATGCAGATGACACCACTTTTATGGCAGAAAGTGAAGAGGAACTAAAAAGTCTCTTGATGAAAGTGAAAGAGGAGAGCAAAAAAGTTGGCTTAAAGCTCAACATTCAGAAAACTAAGATCGTGGCATAGATGGGGAAATAGTGGAAACAGTGTCAGACTTTATTTTTGGGGGTTCCAAAATCACTGCAGATGGCGACTGCAGCCATTAAATTAAAAGACGCTTACTCCTTGGAAGAAAAGTTATGAGCAACCTAGATAGTGTATTCAAAAGCAGAGACATTAGTTTGTCAACAAAGTTCTGTCTAGTCAAGGCTATGGTTTTTCCTGTGGTCATGTATGGATGTGAGAGTTGGACTGTGAAGAAGGCTGAGTGCCGAAGAATTGATGCTTTTGGACTGTGGTGTTGGAGAAGACTCTTGAGAGTCCCTTGGACTGCAAGGAGATCCAACCAGTCCATTCTGAGGGAGATCAGCCCTGGGATTTCTTTGGAAGGACTGATGCTAAAGCTGAAACTCCAGTACTTTGGCCACCTCATGAGAAGAGTTGACTCATTGGAAAAGACCCTGATGCTGGGAGGGATTGGGGGCAGGGGGAGAAGGGACGACAGAGGATGAGATGGCTGGATGGCATCACGGACTCGATGGACATGAGTCTGAAGTGAACTCTGGGAATTGGTGATGGACAGGGAGGCCTGGCGTGCTGCGATTCATGGCGTCTCAAAGAGTCGGACACGACTGCGCAACTGAACTGAACTGAACTTCAGCTTCATTCCTGCTGGATTCCTCAGTTGTTGTTACCTTGGCTTTAGTCCAGGTTTGTCACTCAGTTTACTCTCTGTGGATTGATAACTGTACATACCCCAGTTCTCTAACTTCCTCTAAGATTCTTCCTGGTCTCCACTTGAGTCATGACCTGCATTCAGTCTGGGCTGCAGCATTCAGGGGAGCAGGGAGGAGACGGTGTTCACATTCTTCTTTCATTTCAATTATTTCTACAGTTTTGGCTTTTTTTCTAGTTTTTGCTTTCAGATGTCTAATTTTAAGGTTTCTCGAGTAGTGGGTCTCAAACTTGTGGGCTGTAGAAGCCCTTTCTACTCTCTAACTCACTGAGTATCCCAAATAGCTATACACATTCACTGACACAATGGTAAAGAATCCACCTGCAGTGCAGGAGACTCAGGAGATGTGGGTGGAGGAGGAGGAAATGACAACCCACTCCAGTATTCTTGCCTGGAAAATCCCATGGATGGAGGAGGCTGGTGGGCTACAGTCCATGGGGTGACAAAAGAGTCAGACACGACTGAGCAACTGAGCAGACACATACACATTTACTGTATTAGAGACTGAAGAATCTCTATAATAAGAGATTAAAGAATTTTAAGTACTAACTAAAGCTATAATAATAATAAATCCAGTTTTAGTATATTTTAACATAAATAATATTTACAGTGAAAAATAAGTTTATTTTCCAAAAGATAAAAATACTTAGAGGAGTGGCATTATTTTGTAAAACTCTTTATTATCTGGCTCAATAGAAGACAGTTTAATTCTCAACTGCTTCTGCATTCAATTTGTTTCGAGTATGGGAAAAAAAAATCTAGTCTCACCCAGATGTGTAGTTGAAAAAGGGCAAGTCTTTTATATACCGTGAAGAGTCTTAGGGACCCAGAAGGGTCCTCCAATCATAATTTGAGAGCTACTAATCTTAAGTATAGTGGAAAAATAATTACCCTTTGCAAAATTAACTTTAAAGAAAATTAATTCTGAATTAAAAACAAACAACTACATTAGAAGAGTTTTATTTCAAATAATCTAATCTGTTATGAATATTTCCAGAGTTTAGATAGTTTTCAAAGAACTAATTTTTGAAGACATCCCAATATTTAATGTGTTGACATAACATGATAAAACCACCACAGTATTGTAAAATAATTAGCCTCCAATTAAAATAAATAGATTTGCTTAAAATTCATATTGGTATTAAAAGATTTTACTATATCATGTGAAAAAAGTTAAAGGATATCTCTGATACTTATTTTAAATGGGTCAAAAATTATGAAAACAAGGAAGAAAACCTTGTTTCATGTAACACTAAGTGCATAAGAAAAATAGGTTCGATTGTTAACAAATCTTAATTTAGAGACACTCATGTTCTGAAACTTTCTTAAACATCACACAGTTACGAAAAAAAAATATTTGCATTAGTGAGGAAATTCAAGTTGTCCTATGGAGAAGATTGTGATTTAAAAAAAATCCATATTCACTGGATGAATTCTTCTTGTATGAGACATCTAAAATAGTCAGACTCATAGAAGCAGAGCAATGGCAACCCACTCCAGTACTCTTGCCTGGGAAATCCCATGGACAGAGGAGCCTGGTAGGCTAGTCCATGGGGTCACGAAGACTCGGACCTGACTAAGCTAATTCACTTTCACTTTTCACTTTCCTGCGCTGGGGAAGGAAATGGCAACCCACTCCAGTATTCTTGCCTGGAGAATCCCTGGGATGAGGGAGCCTGGTGGGCTGCCATCTATGGGGTCACACAGAGTTGGACATGACTGAAGCAACTTAGCAGCAGTAGCAGCAGCAGGCTTATGTTTCCTAAAGGATGGGTGAGGAGGGGGTGGAGAGTTGTTGCTCAGTGGATATCAAGTTATACAAGGTCAGTAAGGTCCAGAGAGCTACTCTACAACACATTGCCTATAGTTAACAGTAAGGTACTGTTTGCTTAAAAATTTGTCAAGAGGGTAGATTTCACATTGAGTGTTCTTTACCAGCCCCGCCCCCCCACCCTGCTCCACACACACACACACACACACACAACAAAGGGACATGGGAAACTTTTGGAGGTGATGGATATATTTATTACCTTGATTATGGTGATGGGAACTTGTGTCCAGACTCACCACATTGTGTACATTGACTGTGTGTGGGTTTTTGTATATCAGTTATGCCTTAGCAAAGCCAGAAAAAATGTTAAATTTTTTAAATAATTAAAAGATTATCATGTATATGGAGACTTTCCTCAATAGCATCTGCAGAGCTGAAATGGAGTGTGAGCCAAGAGCTCTTCTGAAGAAGTCTGTCAGTGTCTACCTGCTTTAGCAACCCCTCTCTCTGTCAGAGATCTCCCATCTGATGCAAGTAGGATGTCTTTTGTTTAATAGCAAATTTTCATGAAATACATGATTTTTTTCACTAAGTAAAAGAACTCATATATAACATTTTCCTCTAACACCACGTCACCCCCAAACCATGCTGTCTACATGCCATGGGCCGGGCTCCCAGATGTCACCGAGTGGCCACCAGCAGCCCACACATCACACTAGCATCGCCTGTGCACACTCGAGCAAGTCTTTCTTCACTTTATTTTAACAATAGTGTGACTTTTAATGGCTAATAACTTCCGAGCCTTTTAGAGTTAGCCCACTGAGTGGTAGCAATATTTTGATTCATAGAAAAATAATTCTCCACTGAACAATGAAATTTTTAAAACAAAACTTGTTTACAGCTTATGTTCTTCTTCTTATGGCATCTTATATAGGAGTTTTATGCCCAAAATTAGATTATAATCTTCCTCTGAAAAAGATCATTTTTATCTGTTTTTTTTTTTTTTTCATATGCCTGGCATTGTTTAATAGGAGCCTGAGCACATACAAAGCTGTATTAAACCCTTACTATGTGGCGTGCATTCATTACATATACATTCACGAGAGGTCCTTGACTCCCCTGGTTCCAAGGAGCACATTTTCTTTTTTTCAAATGGCTCAAATTTGTAAACTTTCCTCTGCCTGAGATATTTGGAGAATGTGATGAAAGCTGTATACCCTCTTCCATCCCAGAAAACACATAGGTCAGAGGAACTGCTTTATCCAAACCTGTACTCCCGTCTTCCATATCAACTAGAGTCACTACTTCCTTAGACCCCTTTACTTTCCTTCAGCTTACATCACTGGTGGCATCAAGCAGCTCCAGCTAGTTTCAGTAGAAGAGTATACTCAGTAGCTCACACAGTAGGAAAGCTCAGAGGGCAGACTTCTTGTGGACAACTGCAACCAGTGGGCCACAACGTCAGCAGTACTCACTCTTCCTCTCTAGCAGCGTCGGCTCTATTTGCAGAGAATTAGTCTCCAGACGGCATCAGTAACAGTCCCCGGTAGTGGCAGACTCCATCCTCTTTTTCTCTCCCAATTTCAGAGGAAAAGAGGATGCTTTGTTGATTGTTTGAGTAAAATGTCAGGAGAGGCCTGACTGCGATGACTTGATCTGTTGATTCTCTGACTCTGTCACTTTGGCTGGAGAGCGAGTCTTCTGACTGGTCAGGCTGGGTTATACGCTCACTTCTGTGGGAAACAAGCAAGTGAAGTGACTGACAGCTCCAATGCGTTTGAATCAAGGCTTTTAAAAGAAAGGAAGAGAAGGAGGAGGAACAGGTTGAGAAGCACTTGTGCCTGAGTGGTGATAGGGATGACTTTTGACAGCAGAGGAGCCACGTAAAGGGTCTGACGAGTTGTGACCTTTATTAGTGAGTTCTCTTCATGTCTGAAGCAGAGGGGAAAGACATGCAGCTGGGCACAAAGGGAAGAAGGTAACATATAAGAAAAAAGCTTAGAAATTCACCTCTGCCGTTGACCTGATTCATCCAGGTGGTTATTGCTATTTCTGATTCTCTGCTACAATGAAGACATTTCTAAGGTGGCAGTACCGTTCATTTTCTGTCATTTTGCCTTTTAGGTGGACAAAAAAATCGTAAGAACTGAGATAGGAGTTCTTCTTCGCCTCTCACATCCAAACATTGTAAGTGGTTTTTAGCCTACTGTTTCAAATGAGATTTTTGTTCTTTACTGTCCATTCTGACGATGAGAACTCCTTCTTTCACCACCAGTAAGTAGCCACCTTGGCGTAATTCTTGTTCTTATCTGATCTTGTTTTTCAGTTCTTTAACTGAATAAATCTTAAGAATAATACCCCTTGAAAGAGTTTCAAAATGGGCAGACCAGCAATATATACCATTGTTATTTTCATGCATAAGAGGATAACTGAAATTGGAGAGCTTTTTTTCACTCTAATAAAACACAGGCTTTTCCCTTTTGTGTGCCTATCTTATTAATATGCCATTGCTGAAAATGCCTGTGAAGAAAATGCTTTGCTTTCCAAAGTCATTTGAGTTTCTCCTGTGAGACAGTATTTGCTTCAGAAATAATGCAAAGATTAAAATAAATAATGCACTTGAATGGGGAAAATAAAACGTTCTCCGAAGCTCTGCTCTAGGCTATGCACAGATAAAGGCACCGAGGGAAAGCAGGGCTGGGAGAAGCTTCCTTGAGCCAATGAAGTGAAAAGAACAAAATCATTTTCCAGGCCATAACTTGTTTTTATAAAGTGAGCCAGTTACTTAAAATATTTTACTCATTTCACTGAGAAATTTGTGGTGTCTCAGAGGATGACCGGCATGCTTCGGCTCAAGGCAAAGTGCTTAAAGTTGTTTATTAGTTAGCAATTCAGTTGTAAATATCAGAAAACTTGAACATGCTGGTCTAAACAAATATGTTCTTAGAGAAATCAGAAGGTAGGCAGCTGTTAGCCATAGTTCAGCTCCTCAGTGATGTCATCTGAGACCCATCCCTTGGTCCTACCACCTGTTGTCCTTTTTCCTGATCCCAACTTGGGATTGAACCCCCCTCCCCCGCCCCCCGCATTGGAAGCATGGAGTCTCAGCCTCTGTGCTGTGTGTGCTTAGTCACTCAGTCGTGTCGGACTCTTTGTGACCCCATGGACTGTAGCCTGCCAGGCTCCTCCAGGGGATCTTTCCAACCCAGGGATCAAGCCCAGGTCTTCCTCAGTGCAGGCGGATTCTTACCATCTGAGCCCCCAAGGAAGCCCAAGAATACTGGAGTGGGTAGCCTATCCCTTCTCCAGAGTCTCTTCCTGACCCAGGAATCGAACCGGGTCTCCTGCACTGTAGACGGGTTCTTTACCCGCTGAGCTCTCAGGGAGGCCCCTTAGCCATGGTACCACTAGGGGGCTCCCACTCTCCCGTCTTCAGGGAGCGGCTTTCACCTCCATGTTTCTCCCTCGTGGCCCTAAAATGGCTGCTATGTAGTCTTCATAAGTCTCCAGGTCTGTGTTCAAGACAGAAGGGAGTGGAGAGGTTTAACCAGCAGAGTCTGATAAGAAGTGTAAAAGCTTTTCCAAAATTTCCAGTTGCAGAATTCTCTTCAGATTTTACTGGCCAGAGCTGGTCACACGATCACCCTAAACTGCATGAAGACTGGAAAATTAAGGACCTGGGTTATCAAATGGCTTAGGCTAACCATAATCCATAATTTGAGACTAGGTACTACCAGGGTCCAGCCCCAGTTGGATCCAGGGTATCCTCAGGGGGACAGCGTCAGTGACCTAGATGAATAATTTGTTTAGAGATATAGAAAGAGATAAAAAAGGAATATAGCAGTTAGGAAAATAGAGGAGAGAAAGAGGCTGATACTCCTTGGTTTACTCAGAAAGCCAGTAAAGCCTCAGACAAGAGACTTGCTCTGTTCACATAGGCTACAGGCGCCCGTGTGAATAGCGGAGGGTGCCCCGCCTTGGGCTCCCTCTCGCATGGGTCTTAGAAGCCCGGGCAAGAAAGTGAACTCAGAGGGCCTCTACATCCCAGGGAGTCAGCCTGGAAAGAAGATAAAGAAAGAAACAAAGAAAGACACGGGAGACCAAGCTTCAATAAGCGAGGCCCAAAACTTTATTTTTCCAGGGAGCTTATATACCTCAAGCTGTACACAGAGAATAATGGAAAATACAAAGTCATGCAGGGTCAGCAGCCCTGACCCTTATCGAGACCAGGCTTTCTCTCTGCATACCTATCTGTATACACAGGTCTTAGGTGATTTACATCATCTTATGGCCAGGAGGCCTACTAACATCTTATGACCCTTTCTGATAATGATTAGTCAGCCAGAAAACTCATTTTCTCCAAAGGTGATTTTTCTAAAGTCAGGCGCAACCCTCTGAAAGCACTAGATAAGGTTGCATTCCTATAGGGTAAAGGTAAAGTGGGCTATAGCATGGGAGGAATTTATTAACTCAAGGTCTAATGTGGTTAAATCAAAGGACATTGTTCACAAGCTTTAGAGAAAGGTGGTCGGGGATAGCCCCCCATTAGTGTCAGAGGTGTTGGTGAAAGGCGTGATATAGTAGAACAGACGGATTCTGGTTGTGGAGTAGATGCTCGAGAGGGTTCAGGGGGGTCGCTTGAGGCCTGATCTCACCTTTGCCCGTCAGGTCTCTTCCTCATGACCTTTGCCATGAGTGGGATCTCCCGTGCTGGCTCCCGGCAAGGTACCTTGCTTCCCTAAACAAGAGTTCTGTTTGCAGTAAAGTAGGGAGAGAAGGGTTTTGGGTAAGCAATTAACAAAATTTTCCATATACAGTCGCCACTTTTACATTATCTACCTTATTTCTTTCAAAGAGAAGTCAATATGAAAATTTCCTCAAATATATATGTCAGTCCTGGTCACTTGATTCTCAGAAGGAAAATATCCAAAACTGGATGGATTATCTGAATATCATGAAAACCCTGTTACGATCAGTCAAGTCACTATCTCTGTTACTTTTCTGAGTATTCTTTTATCTACCAGCAACTGTTTAGCTGTTAAGGGATTCCCTTTATGTGCTGATAGAATTTAACCTGGTCCATTCTATCTCAGACCCCTAATTGAAATCCTGTTCTGAGAGAAAGAAACATTCGCATCTCTACCAGTCATGATGGTTTCAAATGGTTTAGGAAGTTTTGCTTGCGTATGGTTTTTTTTTTTTTTAATATGGTTGAAATTCAGACATTTGGATGATTTGGCAAAATTTAGGAAGTGCTTCTAGGGCAGCTATCTTTAGCTATCAAAAGGAAAAATATAAAAGTTCGAAAGGATCTTTGAACAAATGAGGTGACTGATAAAAAACAATCAGAGTGACAAATGACTGCCTGCTACTAGAATAAGGAGGTGTTGTAACCACAGTTTAACAATTCTCTAAAGATGAAAATAAAGAATTTGTGATTTTTTTATATCTTTTCCCAGATAAAACTTAAAGAGATATTTGAAACCCCTACAGAAATCAGTCTGGTCTTAGAACTCGTCACAGGAGGAGAGCTGTTTGACAGGTGAGTGGGTCCTGGAAATGTAACTACAGTACACTTTTCCATCCAATAACAAAAATAACTGAAGGGAAATTTCTCCTGAAATTCTTCATAATGACATGCTATACTAGTTAATAACTTCTACTAAGATAAATATTTGGTAAGATGTGGGTAAATGAAAATTTGGGGTGCTTAGTGAATGAAAAAAACACCGTGCTGTTTTCTTTTGCAAACATCTACTTTCTACATACAGAACAATTTCTAAAGTCATACTAAATCTAAGCTCAACAGTAAGATTTAAGAGGATATTTTGTGAGAAAGTATTTGATGAAAATTATAGACAGAATGTGGTCCACTGGAGAAGGGAATGGCAAACCACTTCAGTATTCTTGCCTTGAGAACCCATGAAAAGTATGAAAAGGCAAATGATAGGATACTGAAGAGGAACTCCCCAGGTCATTAGGTGCCCAAATATGCTACTGGAGATCAGTGGAGAAATAACTCCAGAAAGAATGAAGGGATGGAGCCAAAGCAAAAACAATACCCAGCTGTGGATGTGACTGGTGATAGAACCAACGTCCGATGCTGTAAAGAGCAATATTGCATAGGAACCTGGAATGTCAGGTCCATAAATCAAGGCAAATGGGAAGCGGTCAAATAAGAGATGGCAAGAGTGAACGTCGACATTCTAGGAATCAGTGAAAAAAAAAAATGGACTGGAATGGGTGAACTTAACTCAGATGACCATTATATCTACAACTGTGGGCAGGAATCCCTCAGAAGAAATGGAGTAGCCATCATGGTCAACAAGAGTCTGAAATGCAGTACTTGGATGCAATCTCAAAAATGACAGAATGATCTCTGTTCATCTCCAAGGCAAACCATTCAATATCACAGTTATCCAAGTCTATGCCCCAACCAGTAATGCTGAAGACGCTGAAGTTGAACGGTTTTATGAAGACCTACAAGACCTTTTAGAACTAACACCCAAAAAAGATGTCCTTTTCATTATAGGGGACTGGAATGCAAAAGTAGGAAGTCAAGAAACACCTGGAGTAACAGGCAAATTTGGCCTTGGAATGCAGAATGAAGCAGGGCAAAGACTAATAGAGTTTTGCCAAGAAAATGCACTGGTCATAGCAAACACCCTCTTCCAACAACACAAGAGAAGACTACACATGGGCATCACCAGATGGTCAACACCGAAATCAGATTGCTTATATTCTTTGCAGCCAGAAATGGAGAAGCTCTATAGAGTCAACAAAAACAAGACCAGGAGCTGACTGTGGCTCAGACCATGAACTCCTTACTACCAAATTCAGACTGAAATTGAAGAAAGCAGGGAAAACCTCTAGACCATTCAGGTATGACCTAAATCAAATCCCTTATGATTATACAGTGGAAGTGAGAAATAGATTTAAGGGCCTAGATCTGATAGATAGAGTGCCTGATGAACTATTGACGGAGGTTCGTGACATTGTACAGGAGACACGGATCAAGACCATCCCCATGGAAGAGAAATGCAAAAAAGCAAAATGGCTGTCTGGGGAGGCCTTACAAATAGCTGTGAAAAGAAGAGAGGTGAAAAGCAAAGGAGAAAACGAAAGATATAAGCATCTGAATGCAGAGTTCGAGAGAATAGCAAGACGATAGAAGAAAGCCTTCTTCAGTGATCATTGCAAAGAAATAGAGGAAAAGAACAGAATGGGAAAGACTAGAGATCTCTTCCAGAAAACTAGAGATACCAAGGGAACATTTCATGCAAAAATGGGCTCGATAAAGGACAGAAATGGTCTGGACCTAACAGAAGCAGAAGATATTAAGAAGAGGTGGCAAGAATATACAGAAAAACTATACAAAAAAGATCTTCAAGACCAAGATAATCACGATGGTGTGATCACTCATCTAGAGCCAGACATCCTGGAATGTGAAGTCAAGTGGGCCTTAGAAAGCATCACTATGAACAAAGCTAGTGGAGGTAATGGAATTTCAGTTGAGCTGTCTCAAATCCTGAAAGATGATGCTGTGAAAGTGCTGCACTCAATATGCCATCAAATTGGGAAAACTCAGCAGTGGCCACAGGACTGGAAAAGGTCAGTTTTCATTCCAATTCCAAAGAAAGGCAATGCCAAAATAATGCTCAAAGTACCGCACAATTGCACTCATCTCACATGCTAGTAAAGTAATGCTCAAAATTCTCCAAGCCAGACTTCAGCAATACGTGAACCATGAACTTCCAGATGTTCAAGCTAGTTTTAGAAAAGGCAGAGGAACCAGAGATCAAATTGCCAACATCCGCTGGATCATGGAAAAAGCAAGAGAGTTCCAGAAAAACATCTGTTTCTGCTTTATTGACTATGCCAGAGCCTTTGACTGTTTGGATCACAATAAACTGTGGAAAATTCTGAAAGAGATGGGAATACCAGACCACCTGACCTACCTCTTGAAAAATCTGTATGCAGGTCAGGAAGCAACAGTTAGAACTGGACATGGAACAACAGACTGGTTCCAAATAGGAAAAGGAGTATGTCAAGGCTGTATATTGTCACCCTGCTTATTTACCTTATATGCAGATTACATCATGAGAAACGCTGGACTGGAAGAAACACAGGCTGGAATCAAGCTTGCCAGGAGAAATATCAATAACTTCAGATATGCAGATGACACCACTTTTATGGCAGAAAGTGAAGAGGAGCTAAAAAGCCTCTTGATGAAAGTGAAAGTGGAGAGTGAAAAAGTTGGCTTAAAGCTCAACATTGAGAAAACGAAGATCATGGCATCCAATCCCATCACTTCATGGGAAATAGATGGGGAAACTGTGGAAACAGTGTCAGACTTTATTTTTGGGGGCTCCAAAATCACTGCAGATGGTGACTGCAGCCATGAAATTAAAAGACGCTTACCCTTTGGAAGAAAAGTTGTGACCAACCTAGATAGTGTGTTCAAAAGCAAAGACATTACTTTGGCTATGGTTTTTCCTGTGGTCATGTATGGATGTGAGAGTTGGACTGTGAAGAAGGCTGAGCGCCGAAGAATTGATGCTTTTGAAGTGTGGTGTTGGAGAAGACTCTTGAGAGTCCCTTGGACTGCAAGGAGATCCAACCTGTCCATTCTGAAGGAGACGAGCCCTGGGATTTCTTTGGAAGGAATGATGCTAAAGCTGAACCTGAAGTACTTTGGCCACCTCATGCTAAGAGTTGACTCATTGGAAAAGACTCTGATGCTGGGAGGGATTGGGGGCAGGAGGAGAAGGGGATGACAGAGGATGAGATGGCTGGATGGCATCACTGACTCGATGGACATGAGTCTGAGTGAACTCCGGGAGTTGGTGATGGACAGGGAGGCCTGGCGTGCTGCGATTCATGGGGTCGCAAAGAGTCGAACACGACAGAGCGACTGAACTGAATTGATAGATAGTTAAGCATGTATTATAATAGTATTTTTTGTTATGATCCAAAGCTCAGTAAAATAGATTCTCTCCAAATGATTGTTTCTAGGGCTACTTTCTTTTATAGGCTCTTTAAAGTGTTCCAAGTTGCAGAGAAAAATATGTTCTATTATATCCAATTATAGCCAGTTTCAGTTGTCTTTTCATACATTCAGCACTTAAGGCAGAGGTTCGAGGGTGCAGGAGTATATCTGGAAATCTGGTAGAGCATAATACAGACATGTTATTTGTGCAAGTGTTAAGTTTGTGCATGCTTTAAGTTTCCATAGCTCTCCACCCTCCTCGTCTTCTCAGAATTCCCTCTTTGCCCTGATGTGGTCTTGGGAGCTCTTTGCTCTGCTGATCAGGGTAATTAAACAAAAATGAATTTGAAAGAAACTGAGTAGGCTTATATTAGAAATGATAAGAAACTGCAGTTTTTGTGATATAAACATCTTATTGGTTGAAGAATGGGTGAAGAGATAAGTGGACTGAAGGCAGAAGAGAGGGTGAGGATCACTGATGTAGCCTGAATGCCTGGAGCCTAGTAAATTCTCAGTAATTAGTTGCTGCATGGGTGAGTGCATGAGCAGCTGCTGCAGTGAGTGGCCTCAGAGGAGAACGATGCCTAAGGGAAGCAGGCTTAGAATGTGCTGGAGAAAGGCATGCCCTCCCTCCCTCCTCCCCAGCTCCACCCAGTTAAATTTGCTGCCTCTTCAAGAGCTTGCAGAAGTCTTCAAAGTTTTCACTGTTGTTGTTTAGTCACTAAGTCCTGTTCATCTCTTTATGACCCCACAGACTGTAGCCCACTAGGCTCCTCTGTCCATTGGATTCTCCGGGCAAGAATACTGGAGTGGGTTGACAGTTCCTTCTCCAGGGATCTTCCTGATGCAGGGTTCGAACCATATCTTCTCCATTGGCAGGCAGGTTCTTTACCAATGAACCACCTGGGAAGCTCCATTTTCAAAGGTCTGTCTGCTTTTAATGTTACACAGTGCAGATTTTTGCCAGGGTCCAGCCCCAGTGGATCCAGGGTAATTTGAAGGTGGGGACAGAATTGGCGTCCTAGGAAAAAACTTATTTAATTATAGATATATAGAGAGATTAGAAACGGATAATGTAGTAGGAAATATAAGTGGAGAAAAAGAGGCTGAATAACTTGGTTTACGTGGGATACCAATAAAATTCCAAGACAAGGAATTTGCACCATCTACGTTGGGCCACCGGTGCCAGTTGAATATCGGAAGGTGCCCCTCCTTGGGCTCCTTCTCGCGTGGAACTTAAAAACCTGGGCAAGTAAGTAGACGTGGCGAGCACCCACACTCCAGATGGGAATTCAGCCAGAAAAATGGGGAGCAAGAAAGAAACGACACGGGGGAACCAGTCCTTGCAGAAAACTGATCCGATTCCTTTATTTTTTAGGTTTGCTTATATTCCTTTTGTTACACATAGGGATGAATACAGAGTCACGTGGGGGTCAGCAGTCCTGACCTTTATCAAAATCACGTGCTTCACATAAATGTATAAAAAAAGGTCTTAGGGGTTTTACATCATCTTGTGGCCATGAGGCCTGCTGACATTTTATGATCCTTTCTTTCTGATAACCAAAAAACTTATTTTTTCCAAGGGTGTTTTTTCTTAAACCAGGCACCACCCTCCAAATAAAGTTGCATTCCTATAGGGTGAGGTTGTAGTGGGTTACAATCAAGAAAGGAACTTATTTAACCTAAGGTTAACATGATTAATCTTAAAGGTTAATACTTACTTCTCTTATATGCTAGTTATATTCATTATAAGGGCAGGGAATATGGAGATTTAGCAGCAAACATCAGCCCAACAAATGAAAACCCTTCACCAATGTTCCCCTTAAGATCTATTTAGACTTAGGATAGTGATAAAGTTACATTTTTGCATAGCAAGGACACAGTGATTTATAACAAAGTACAGTGATCTATAACAGAAGAGAAAATTCATTAACTCAAAAAGTCTAGTATTGCTAGCATCAAAACCTACTATATTTCCTTTTCTATATTCCAAATACATTTATTAATATATTCCCAGGTGCTTAAGGAATGGACTGGAAAATGTCAGTATTCATTCCAATTCCAAAGAAAGGCAATGCCAAAGAATGCTCAAACTACCGCACAATTGCACTCATCTCACATGCTAGTAAAGTAATGCTCAAAATTCTCCAAGCCAGGCTTCAGCAATATGTGAACCGTGAACTCCCTGATGTTCAAGCTGGTTTTAGAAAAGGCAGAGGAACCAGAGATCAAATTGCCAACATCCGCTGGATCATGGAAAAAGCAAGAGAGTTCCAGAAAAACATCTGTTTCTGCTTTATTGACTATGCCAAAGCCTTTGACTGTGTGGATCACAATAAACTGTGGAAAATTCTTCAAGAGATGGGAATACCAGACCACCTGACCTGCCTCTTGAGAAATCTGTATGCAGGTCATGAAGCAACAGTTAGAACTGGACATGGAACAACAGACTGGTTCCAAATAGGAAAAGGAGTACATCAAGGCTGTATATTGTCACCCTGCTTATTTAACTTATATGCAGAGTACATCATGAGAAACGCTGGACTGGAAGAAACACAGGCTGGAATCAAGATTGCCAGGAGAAATATCAATAACCTCAGATATGCAGATGACACCACCCTTATGGCAGAGAGTGAAGAGGAGCTAAAAAGCCTCTTGATGAAAGTGAAAGAGGAGAGCGAAAAAGTTGGCTTAAAGCTCGACATTCAGAAAACGAAGATCATGGCATCCAATCCCATCACTTCATGGGAAATAGATGCGGAAACAGTGGCTGACTTTATTTTTGGGGGCTCCAAAATCACTGCAGATGGTGACTGCAGCCATTAAATTAAAAGACGCTTACTCCTTGGAAGAAAAGTTATGAGCAACCTAGATAGCATATTCAAAAGCAGAGACATTACTTTGCCAACTAAGGTCTGTCTAGTCAAGGCTATGGTTTCTCCTGTGGTCATTTATGGATGTGAGAGTTGGACTGTGAAGAAGGCTGAGTGCTGAAGAATTGATGCTTTTGAAATGTGGTGTTGGAGAAGACTCTTGAGAGTCCCTTGGACTGCAAGGAGATCCAACCAGTCCATTCTGAAAGAGATCAGCCCTGGGATTTCTTTGGAAGGAATGATGCTAAAGTTGAAACTCCAGTACTTTGGCCACCTCATGCGAAGAGTTGACTCATTGGAAAAGACCCTGATGCTGGCAGGGATTGGGGGCAGGAGGAAAAGGGGACGACAGAGGATGAGATCGCTGGATGGCATCACGGACTCGATCGACATGAGTCTGAGTGAACTCCGGGAGATGGTGATGAACAGGGAGGCCTGGCGTGCTGCGATTCATGGGGTCGCAAAGAGTCGAACACGACTGAGCGACTGAACTGAACTGAACTGTACTGAAGAATATGAAAGCCTGGTGGCAATCATAGACTCAACAATGAGAAAAGCCCTATGCTAATTAAGATTTTCAAAATACTCCAAACTCTCTGTGCTGTTTATGGTTGAGAGGTTGTCACACAAGTTAGTCTGTCAGCAGAGAGGTTTGACCTGAGACACCCTTGTCACACCCAGGGCAGGGAATTAGCAGCAATTATTAGCACAACAAATGAAAAACCCTTCACCAATATAATTCCTAACCAACCCACTATACCATCAATTGCTAACTTCCCCAAAGAATCTGCCTTTAGTAAGTCTAAAACATCTCGTGCCTCTCACGATTGGGAGGCTGCAAACAATCACATGTGGCTGGACGAACCTGTACAGGCAAGCTAGATAACCTTCAGAGGAGTTCATAAGTTGAAACACTCTTGTCACGCCCAGGAATTTTTATTGACTTGGAGCTGTAAGTTAACTCCTTCTCCGAGAGAGGTAATGGGGATCAGCCCCCCGTAAAGTCAGAGGTATAGATGAGAGCATGAAACAGTAAAGTAGGTAGACACTGGTTTTGGGGGTAGATGCTCAGGAACAGGGCATTTCCTGAGGCTCGAGCCTGCCTTTGCATATGCCGAAACCTCCTTCCTTTGCCATGGGTGGAGCTCCTCGCGCTGGCTCCCAGCAGAGTTTGATCTTCAGATTGGAAGGAGCAAAATGGCCTTGATTGGAGACACATATATATCTTCAACAGACACATAATTTTGTTCAGATGTATATTAAAATTTCCTTAGAACAAGTTATGTGAATAACCAGGTTTTAAAAATTATAGCATTTACACTATGTTCATTCTTTATAGATAAATGAATCACCTGAAATACATAAGCATAGGCAGCCTCAACATATACTTCTTGTGGGATTTGGTTCATAGCCAATTGGGCTCATGTTGTAAATCCTGACTTAAGGAACAAATAACTGACTCAGAGTAGTTTGGTTAACTTCTCTGAACCTCAGAACAAATTTGAAGCTGTTGTGTGATGCTAAGGAAGCCAGGACACTCTGATCTGCTGTAAGGACAGCTTTGTCTTAAAACCATTGTATTCCCTTGTGCTTAGTCAAGACTCTTCTGGACTAGTTCATTTGAATGTTGCCTAAATTTGTCCATAGTTGTCCTCTTTCAGCACTTCTTTAGCTTACTCTTTCATGGACATATTCCTTCTTCAGGTACATTAATAGCGTCAGATTATAGTTAGATCCTGCTGGCTCTGGAGTCATGAGGTCTTCCTAAGGAAGACTGACATATTTCTCTGCTAATTGTGGTCTACCAGAGAAAAACCTCCTGTTCTTTGTAAATCATTCCAGGACAGGAATTTTCACAATTAAGTAAATAGTATTTGCTCTGTACCTTCTTACCTCAGTTTGTTTCAGTCATTTTGGAAATAGGGGTCTCTCTTTCCCTTCTCCCCAGCCTTTCTGGGTCTCTCATCTTGCAGTCTAGTTGATTTTTATGGGATAGAATTAATTCAGCTATAGATAAGAATGAAAAAGTAAATGTCAATAAATTTCATTTATAATGATAAATATTCAGATTTAGCAGAGGACATCTACAGAATGGTAGACAGTCAGTAAAGCACTCAACTGACTACTCTATGAGCTCTTGGTGGTCTCAGATGATAGACTTTCCCCCTGAATGTTGTCTGCATGTCTGTTGCCATATCTGAGATAAATGTAGTTTCTCCATTAAGTTACTTAACCCTACAGTCATCTTTAAACTTGGGTCAAACTGAGAATATGCCCTGCATTATTATCCACTTCCTGGTTTCTCTCCTGAGAGATCAAAATCATGATATGGTCTCTTTTCCTGTGCTTAGGTCAAAACCCACATTTATTTAATTGTAATAACATAAATTCATTCCTGGTCTAATGATGACTCTAATAGTATCTAATGAATGAACTAATGGAGCAACTGATGAAGAGATAATTATGTTAGCCCCTCATAGTCAAATGGTGTATGACTGTATTTTATTATTATTAGCAAAAGATCTATGTTGCTGCTAAAAACCTAAACCTGATAAGTATAAGTGAAATCTGCTGTTTCATGTAGCATATGAATAGTAAATTGCATGGGACAATGGATTACAGTTTTTGAAATAAAATCAGTGATATTTTGTGCCCAAGGAAATTCCCCCCAAAAATCTGCACAAAATTACAATATCATGAAAAAAAGGAATCTCTATAACATTTTCTTTTCCATCTTTCTCAGTCTAGTTGCAATTCTTATAAATTTATTGAACTTTTCAAGTGGATAAGGTGTGAGATTACTTAAGAGTAAATTTCCAATTTTTTTTCCAGAAAATGATTGCATTATAAGGCAACTAATTCAGCAATATCCTTCTGGTCTTCTAATTAAAATTTTTTAACTTTTTTTTTTCTTTTCCTGATTTTTGTCTAACTCTAGTATCAGAATACCTTGTGAATTTTTAAATTTGTCTTTTGTCTGCTTTCTCCTTGTGTTTCTGTTTGCCAGGTTATGCTTGTTCACATGCCAAACATTATTTATAAAAGGATTTAGAATTTAAGGCTTTAAATACTGTTGCCTCGAAAAAAGCAAATTTTATTTTGCTTCAGTAGACAGTTAAGGTAAGGAACAGATCCCTTTAATCTAATCAGGCATTGGACTGATTCAAAGCTGGGTTTCCTGAAAGCAAATCTATTTCTTGTCAACTCTTATCGGTTTTGCCCTTTAAGGGTCCCAGTTGAAGCCAGGGTCCCCTTCCTTGGCAGATCCTAAATGCCAGCTTCTGTTCCCTCTACCGTGTAAGGTGGCCTGTCAGCTGCTGATTTAGAATTTGTTAGTGCCTTTAAAGAAAAAGCATTAGCATCAGATATCAGGTCTGCTTTTCGGCATTTTTCTTCTCTTCTAGAGCTTGGCTCCTAAAGCCTTCACTTCCTTGGTAGTTCTGTGGTGTCTTCAAGTATACTTTATATTTTATTTAGCTTGTTTTCATTGTTCTAACCTGTAGGCTTGTCCACCCCACCACTACTGAGAGCAAAAATTCGGTACATATGGTTTGAAAAGTTCTTTCACAGACAGCAGTGTGTCTTCCTCTTTTATGTCAGCCCTTTGGGACAAGCAGGATGAAAAGCGCTGTCCCTCTCTACAGATGTGGAACCTGAGCATGTAAATGATTGTCCCCAGATAGGCAGTCGGTCTGTCTTCTGGTCCAACTCTTCCTCCCCATATGGCCTCATTGTCTTTCTTTTTAAACCCAGTTAGCCCCTTTCAAATTATTTACAAGAGAATAAACTGCTGTTTGTTTTGTTTAAGGAGAATCCCTGATGTATTGCTTGAAAAGTGAAAGTGAAGTTGCTCAGTCGTATCCGACTCTTTGCAACCCCGTGGACTGTAGCCTACCAGGCTCCTCCATCCATGGAATTTTCGAGGCAAGAATACTGGAGTGGGTTGCCATTTCCTTCTCCAGGAGATCTTCCTAAACCAAGGATCCAACCCGGGTCTCCCACGTTGCAGGCAGACACGTTACTGTTTGAGCCACCAGGAAGCCGTTTGGCCTTGTATTGCTTGGTCCTGTACAAAGTATTTCTTACTCACTCATCTTTCAGATTTTTCTGAGGCATTATTATTCTCATTTTTTTTTAAGACCACAAACTGTAAAAATTGATAAGTCATACAGTCAGGCCTGAAACTCACTACAAACTTTTTTTTTTTTTTCATTTCCCCCAACTGAAAATATTCTCTTGCAAGAAAATAAACAGTTGTCAATATTCAGGAGAAGTAGTGGTTATATTTGGAGATTATGCATTTAGCTCCTTAAGTACCTGACAGAGTCCTTAGTATTTCAGTCCTGATAGTCATTTCTGCTTCTGCATTCCTGGGTCTCTGCTCTTGATGGAAATAAATGAAATTGTCAGGACACAGTCATTAGGAAAGAATCCTAGAAATGGAAATTAGGGCTTTTCTCCAATCTTCATGGAGTTGTGTCATGGTTGGTTTTATGGTTAACCAAAGTCAGAACACATCTGAATTTGTGAAGACTGTTGTGTCAAAAATTCATCATTAATGTTGAAATGAAGATATGTAACATCTTACTGTGTAAAAGGATAATTAGTCACTATAATGAGGGCCATTTCTGAGTGCCTTTTAGACTCCTGGCAGTGACAAAACATTTCACTAACCATGATCTCATTTAAATCTCAACAGCAACACATATAAAATGTAGGCCTTGATATATATATATATATATATATATATATATATATATATATATAGTAGACCAGATAACTGAGGATCAGAGAAGTCTATTGACCACCATTAGGTCACTCAGTTTACAGTGGATCTATTAACAACAGCAATAATTAAATGGAACTGAACTCTAGTACGTCATATTCCAATGTATATGATTTTCCTAACACACCATATTGCTGCTGTGTAAGCAGATGCTAATATTCTTAATATTTAAAAATGAAACTTCAAATTAGTGACATACATTTTATTCTGCTTAAGTGTGGCTTAACTTAAACATTAATGTGTGTGTATATATATATATATATGTATATATAAATACATATTCTCTTTATGCAATTTTATCTGTCTCAGTTCAGTTCAGTCGCTCAGTCGTGTCCAGCTCTTTGCGACCCCATGAATTGCTGCACGCCAGGCCTCCCTGTCCATCACCAACTCCCGGAGTTCACTCAGACTCATGTCCATTGAGTCTGTGATGCCATCCAGCCATCTCATCCTCGGTCGTCCCCTTCTCCTTCTGCCCCCAATCCCTCCTAGCATCAGGGTCTTTTCCAATGAGTCAGCTCTTCACATGAGGTGGCCAAAGTACTGGAGTTTCAGCTTTAGCATCATTCCTTCCAAAGAATACCCAGGGCTGATCTCCTTTAGAATGGACTGGTTGGTTTATCTGTCTACATATAAACAAAACATGTGCTTTGATTTGGAGTAGATTTAAAGTCTACTTTTTCAGAAGCTTGACTATAAAGGGAAAAACAAGTGAGGCAGCAGAAAGGGACACAGGGTAAATGGAGGCTTAGTCTCTGTTTTAAACTGGCCCACTGGAAACACATTAATTTGCTGAAGGAAGGAGCCTACTGGATAGGGAAGCAGGAGAGATCTGAGAGGGACTTTTATTTGGAACAACATCCCAGAGAAGACCCTGAGGGAATAAGATCAGAGTCACATAAAAGGGTTGTTTTAGAAAAAGTTTCTCTCTTCCTCAGAAGCATAAAGAGTCAAGCTGCAGAAGGGTCAAAGGACTAAATAGTCACAGCAGAAAGGAAGAGGAACACAGAGGACTTACTACCGGGTCGACGTTGTGATTCTATCCTGCTGCTAAGTCGCTTCAGTCGTGTCCAACTCTGTGCGACCCCATAGATAGCAGCCCACCAGGCTCCGCCGTCCCTGGGATTCTCCAGGCAAGAACACTGGAGTGGGTTGCCATTTCCTTCTCCAATGCATGAAAGTGAAAAGTGAAAGTGAAGTCACTGAGTCGTGTCCGACTCTCAGCGACCCAATGGACTGCAGCCCACCAGGCTCCTCCGTCCATGGGATTTTCCAGGCAATTGTACTGGAGTGGGCTGCCATAGCCTTCTCCGGTGATTCTATCCTGCTTACATGCTAACACGTTAGTCTGGTGCACTTCCGCGAGTGCTGGGAGAGGCGTGGGACGCCTGAGCGGAGCCCCCTGGGCAGTGCAGCAGGCTCAGATGGGCGCCTGCAGGCGGAGGAGAGTGCGTTCCAGGAGAGGATGTGACATGAGTGTCCATCAGCAGAAAATGGAGAAGGAACGTGCACCGAGGAATAGCCTTCACCCACGAAAAGCAGTGCTTCTTTGGTATATACTGTGTATGCCTCTCTTCTCATGTCCTGTTGAGCCTTCGCATGCTCCGCCTTTGCAGCAGACTCCTCCTGGCGTTAGTTTCGCTTTTGTCCATCCGTCAATGTTTACGGCACAGCTTGGATCCCAGCTTAGCCCAGAAGGCTACTTGCTACTTCCGGTTCTTTGAAACGTGACCAGAAGCCCCTTATAGTCAGGCCTCATGCTGCTGGGTCAGGTTCACCCCCTGCTTTATCTCTTCCCAGGCCATTGGGTCACAGAGGGTCGGACAGAGCTGAGTGACTGACCCAAGCACGTACACACACACACACACACACCTTGTTAACCAGGGAATTTTTTCATCCTTCTCAAGGAGCTCACAGTCTAGGAGAGGGAAAGTAAAACTAATATGGAACCAAATATTTGTATTACTACCAACACCTCCAAAAATGTGTACTGGAGCTTATAGAGACAACCATACTATCACAAGTTTTAAAAAAATACAGGAGGGCAAGAGATAAAAAAACAAAGATAAGAATCAGTAGTACATAGAAAACCTATCACAAAATACTTTGCATTTAGTACAGACTGGTCACAAATTTGGCTGTAAGGATTCATAAATGTTATAACTGGGGCATAAACACAGTCCATTGGTTACAAATTAAGGGGGTCTTCTATGCTAGGAATGACTTCAGGCAGCTAATAAAGCCTTTTGAGCTGAATCTTAAGTAGGAAATAGGAAATCAGCAGGTGAAGGGCAGAGAGATGGGAGAGGGATGTCCAGTGCAGAGCATGCTGGGTGGGAGTCTGTCTTGGAAGCTATTCTAGACCACAGAGCAGTTCCTGTATATCTGTCAGATGGTTGATTGAATAAGCTCTATGCTCTTGGGCTATTTATATAACTTTGGGTCAGTCTTTTCATTTGTAATATGAGAGTTTGCACTGGGAATCCCTTAGACCCATTTCCAGATCTGCAATTTGATTTGGCCTCTTCTTTCTCCGCTGTCAGCTCCTTGGCCAGCACCCACAGTGATCCATGGTTCCCTCACTCTCTCCCTAGCTTACAAATTTAACAGATGCTGGTAATACCCCATGAAACCACTTATTTAAGCATATGAATTTAATACTCTTTGGGAGAGTTCTTAGAGAAAGCAACAATATAGACAAAGATACCATGAATGAAATAAGAAAAAGCATGAATGGAGCTTAGGAGTGGTAGATTTACACAAGGTACAGCGGAATTCATTTAAGTATAATTTTGTGTGTTGCGCCATGATTGTGTCCTGGCAGCCCTCAGGACTTGATTTCTAAAGCATATCACTCGGAGCTTTTCAGCCTGTGTATTTGATATTCAGTGCCCATCCTCTCCAGGCCAGTGTGTTTCTCACATAAACCTACAGTCTTCTAATAACATCTCCATTTAAGAAAAAGCTGCCGTTGGTGGGGAGAGCAGTTGGGCTCCTAATCTTTGTGCCAGGAAGTCTGAGGGCCTCAGGATCTGATCAGATTAGAGCTTTTCAGCTGCATTGTTTGTGCTAACTGCTGGGCTGGAGATGAGCTCAATTCAATTTGCAGCAATTAAGATGACAGGAGCAAATGTACAGGAGTCGTATTTTAAAGCAGATCCATAGAGAGAAAGAGGCATCGCCTGTGTTTTCTCATACTGCGTTTACAATGATGAGAAGATGAACAGCCCCAGCCATGGGGAAGAAGAGCACCTGGGCCAGGAGCAAACAGTGAACGTTGGAAGCACGGCCTTCGAGTTAGAGGCCTGTGGAGGCCGTGGGGTGTGGCCTGGGAGCTGGGGGAGACACGGTGCCTCCTTCCCAGGGATCCCTGTGCCCAGGCCCATTGGTGGCTGGGAGCCCTGTAGAAACTGGGACCCAGGGCAGCCTTTTGGGTTGGCGTTGTGATTAAAATCCTAGGAGAGATTTTAGTTTTAGCAATTGACAATGGAACAACAGGAAATTGTGCAGCGTAGATATAAACTACTTGGTCCTGGACCTTTGAAAATGATCTGAAGTCACTAGTATATTTTGTATAAAGCTATAAACTCTTCCTACCGCTGTGTAGGTGACAAACCATGGTAGTATTTGCATTGCCCATGACTTCATCACTCATAGAAATCACAGATATTGTTGTATTATATTAGTTGTTCCAGAGATCTCAAAACAGTGTTTATACTCATCAATTTTTTGAAGCTGTGAATTAAGGTTTGCTACTGGACCTTGTTATTTAACTCAGTAGGTCTTATTATTCTACTACATATCTAAAATGTATTTGACAAGCATAATTCATTATAATTAGTTTCCTTTATAACCCCATGTATTTTAAGTATATTTTTTAAAACATTCTAAAAACAGTCCAGTAGGCTCTCCCAGACTGCCAGAGGAGGCTGTGGCATGCCACCCTCTGTTCTGTGGTTTGTGCCGGGCAGCTCATTTACACAGGCCACACTGGCCAGCACTTAATTAGTGAATCTGAAACCATGTTTTGAAGTTGGTGGTGGTTTAGTCGCTAAGTTGTGTCCAACTCTTGCGACCCCATGGACTGGGAACCTACCAGGCCCCTCTGTCCATGGCATGCTCCAGGTAAGAGTACTGTAGTGGGTTGCCATTTCCTTGTCCAGGGGAATCTTCCTAACCCAGGAATCGAACCTGCATCTCCTGCATTGCAGGCAGATTCTTTACAGACCAAGCTACAAATGAAGCCCTTGTTTTGAGGTTAGTGCCTGGAAAGCTATCTTATGCTTTTGCACTATTTCAGAGTTATTTTTATGATAGCATTCAGTTGTTTCTTGAGCATCTAGTTATCTAGACCTCTTGTCTAATAGCACATGGTTATAATAAGGTATTAAATTTCTGATTAAAACTAGAGTTAGGCTCTCTTGTGTAGCTTCTGAGGATTGTTTCTTCATCAAGAGTATTTTGTAGTGCTGTTTTATAAGAGGCACTGAAGAAACTGGATGAAAAGTAGACCTCATATAAGAGAACTCATAAAATTAATTTTTAATGCATTTATGATCTCTTATTTTATGGCATATCTTTATTTTGGTTATTAATTTTCTCAGTTATCATTTGTTACATAAGTAAATTAATATTTTGTGAAAACAATATGTCACTAATTACTCATATGATCTTTGTTGTTCAGTCATGAAGTTGTGTCCAACTCTTTGCAACCCCGTAGACTGCAGCACACCAAGCCTCCCTGTCCCTCAGTATCTCCTGGAGTTTTCCAAATTTCATATTCATTGAATCGGTGGTGCCATCCAACAATCTCATTCTCTGTCATCCCCTTCTCCTACTGCCTTCAATCTTTCCCAGCATCAGGGTGTTTTCCAGTGAGTCAGTTCTTCTAATCAGGTGGCCAAAGTATTGGAGTTTCAGCTTCAGCATCAGTCCTTCCAATGAATATTCAAGACTGATTTCCTTTATGATGGTCTGGTTGGATCTCCTTGTAGTCCAAGGGACTCTCAAGAATCTTCTCCAACACCACAGTTCAAAAGCATCAATTCTTTGGTGTTCAGCCTTCTTTATGGTCCAACTCTCACATCCATAAATGTATTCTCATATCCATGTATCAAAAAAATATAAATATACCATTCTATTTTTAATTACTCATTTGTGTCCAACTCTTTGAAACCCCATGGACTGTAGCCCACCAGGCTCCTCCATCCATGGGATTCTCCAAGGCAAGGATACTGGAGTGGGCTGCCATTCCCTTCTCCAGGGATCTTCCTGACCCAGGGATCAAACCCAGGTCTCCGGCATTGCAGGCAGATACATCATCTTCTGAACCAACAGGGAAGCCCTGAATAGCTAAGTTTCCCAGATTGCTAAATGAAGCAACATTAATTTCTATCTAGTAATTGGGCTTCCCTAGTGACTCAATGGTAAAGAATCCTCCTGCCATGCAGGAGATTTGGGTTTCATCGCTGGGTCAGGAAGATTCCCCTGGAGGAGGAAATGGCAACTCACTCCAGCATTCTTGCCTGGGAAATCCTATGGACAGAGGAGCCTGGTGAGCTATAGTCTGTGGGGTCACAAAGAGTTGGACATGACTGAGTGACTGAGCACAGTAAACTTTTAACTATATATACATTGTTTGGTTTCTTAGGCATTTTCTTTTGAAATCTCAGCTGAATTTTTGGTAAGAATCGTTATTGTTGCTCGTGAAGCAACTGCTCTATTTTGCTGAATTGAGTCACTTTTGTTAGTGCAAGTTTGATTGCCCATTGCTTGGTGAGGACAGACAAACCGAAATGTAAGAGTTTGGAGCAGAGAAAGGTTTATTGCAGGGCCATGCAGGAGACGACTGGGTCATATTCTAAGAACCCCCAAGCTTGAGCTCCCCAAAGGGATTTGGCAAAGCATTTTTAAAAGCCAGGTGAGGGATCACAGGGTTTGTGATCAGCTCTGCACAGTTCTCCAGTTTGCAAATAAATGAGGTCACAGGGCAGCGTCACAGGGGTTAACACACACCTGGGGCTGTGTGCTGTGTGCTCATGGTCATCAGGTGGTTAACATCTTCCACTTGGTAGTGGGAGGCTTCACATCTGTACAACTCAGGGAGCCTCCCTCAGATACTGTTGCCTTCCTCAGAGAGTACTCAACAGAGGATGTGGGGAGGGCCTGTCCTTGGAAGGCAGCTTAGAGCCCTGCTCCATTAAGTTTCTTTTTTTTTTTTAATATAAATTTATTTAATTGGGGGCTAATTGCTGTACAATATTGTATTGGTTTTGCCATACATTGACATGAATCTGCCATGGGTATACACGTGTTCCCCATCCTGAACGCCCCTCCCACCTCCCTCCCCATATAACCCCTCTGGGTCATTCCAGTGCACCAGCTCAGAGCATCCTGTATCATGCATCGAACCTGGACTGGCAATTTGTTTCACATATGAAAATATACATGTTTCAAAGCCATTCTCCCAAATCATCCCACCCTTGCCATCTCCCACAGAGTCCAGAAGACTGTTCTACACATCTGTGTCTCTTTTGCTGTCTCACATACAGGGTTATCATTACCATCTTTCTAAATTCCATATATATGCATTAGTATACTGTATTGGTGTTTTTCTTTCTGGCTTACTTCTCTCTGTATAGTAGGCTCCAGTTTCATCCACCTCATTAGAACTGATTCAAATGTATTCTTTTTAATGGCTGAGTAATACTCCATTGTGTATATCTACCACAGCTTTCTTATCCATTTGTCTGCTGATGGACATCTAGGTTGCTTCCATGTCCTGGCTATCATAAACAGTGCTGCAATGAACATTGGGGTACATGTGTCTCTTTCAATTCTGGTTTCCTCAGTGTATAAGCCCAGCAGTGGGATTGCTGGGTCTTATGGCAGTTCTATTTCCAGTTTTTTAAGGAATCTCCACACTGTTCTTCATAGTGGCTGTACTAGTTTGCATTCCCACCAACAGTGTAAGAGGGTTCCCTTTTCTCCACACCCTCTCCAGCATTTATTGCTTGTAGACTTTTGGATAGCAGCCCTTCTGACTGGCGTGAAATGGTACCTCATTGTGGTTTTGATTTGCATTTCACTAATGATGAGTGATGTTGAGCATCTTTTCATGTGTTTGTTAGCCATCTGTATGTCTTCTTTGGAGAAATGTCTGTTCAGTTCTTTGGGCCATTTTTTGATTGGGTTGTTTATTTTTCTGGAATCGAGCTGCAGGAGTTTTTTGTATAATTTTGAGATTAATTATTTGTCAGTTGCTTCATTTGCTATTATTTTCTCCCATTCAGAAGGCTGTCTTTTCACCTTGCTTATAGTTTCCTTTGTTGTGCAGAAGCTTTTAATTTTAATTAGGTCCCATTTGTTTATTTTTGCTTTTATTTCCAATATTCTGGGAGGTAGGTCATAGAGGATCTTGCTGTGATTTATGTCGGAGAGTGTTTTGCCTGTGTTCTCCTCTAGGAGTTGTATAGTTTCTGGTCTTACGTTTAGATCTTTAATGCATTTTGAGTTTATTTTTGTGTATGGTATTAGAAAGTGTTCTAGTTTCATTCTTTTACAAGTGGTTGACCAGTTTTCCCAGCACCACTTGTTAAAGAGATTGTCTTTTCTCCATTGTATATTCTTGCCTCCTTTGTCAAAGATAGGTGCATGGACTTATCTCTGGGCTTTCTATTTTGTTCCATTGACCTATATTTCTGTCTTTGTGCCAGTACCATGCTGTCTTGATGACTGTGGCTGTGTAGTAGAGCCTGAAGTCAGGCAGGTTGATTCCTCCAGTTCCATTCTTCTTTCTCAATACTGCTTTGGCTATTCTAGGTTTTTTGTATTTCCATACAGATTGTGAAATTATTTGTTCTAGCTCTGTGAAAAATACCGTTAGTAGCTTGATAGAGAGTGCATTGAATATATACATTGCTTTGGGTAGGATACTCATTTTCACTATATTGATTCTTCCGATTCATGAACACAACATGTTTTTCCATCTATTAGTGTTATCTTTCACCAGTGTTTTATAGTTTTCTATATATACATCTTTTGTTTCTTTAGGTATATATATTACTAAGTATTTTATTCGTTTTGTTGTCATGGTGAATGGAATAGTTTCCATAAATTCTCTTTCTATTTTCTCATTATTAGTATATATGAATGCAAGGGATTTCTGTGTGTTGATTTTATATCCTGCAACTTTACTGTATTCATTGATTAGCTCTAGTAATTTTCTGGTGGAGTCCTTAGGGATTTCTATGTAGAGGATCATGTCATTTGCAAACAGTGAGAGTTTTACTTCTTTTCCAGTCTGGATTCCTTTTATTTCTTATTTTGCTCTGATTGCTGTGGCCAAAACTTCCAAAACTATGTTGAATAGTAGTGGTGAGAGTGGGTACCCTTGTCTTGTCCCTGACTTTAGGGGAAATGCTTTCAATTTTTTACCATTGAGGATAATGTTTGCTGTGGGTTTGTCATATATAGCTTTTATTACGTTGAGGTATGTTCCTTCTATTCCTGCTTTCTGGAGGGTTTTTTTTTTTTTTTTTTAATCATAAATGGATGTTGAATTTTGTCAAAGGCTTTCTCTGCATCTATTGAGATAATCATATGGCTTTTATTTTTCGATTTGTTAATGTGGTGTGTTACATTGATTGATTTGCAGATATTGAGGAATCCTTGCATCCCTGTGATAAAGCCCACTGTGTCATAATGTATGATGTTTTTAATGTGTTGTTGGATTCTGATTGCTAGAATTTTGTTAAGGATTTTTGCATCTATGTTAATCAGTGATATTGGCCTGTAGTTTTCTTTTTTTTTGTGGCATCTTTGTCAGGTTTTGGTATTAGTGTGATGGTGGCCTCATAGAATGAGTTTGGAAGTTTACCTTCCTCTGCAATTTTCTGGAAGAGTTTGACTAGGATAGGTGTTAGCTATTCTCTAAACTTTTGGTAGAATTCAGCTGTGAAGCCATCTGGACCTGGGCTTTTGTTTGCTGAAAGATTTCTGATTACAGTTTCACTTTCTGTGCTTGTGATGGGTCTGTTAAGATTTTCTATTTCTTCCTGGTTCAGTTTTGTAAAGTTGTACTTTTCTAAGAATTCATCCACTTCTTCCAAGTTGTCCATTTTATTGGCATATAATTGCTGATAGTAGTCTCTTATGATCCTTTGTGTTTCTGTGTTGCCTGTTGTGATCTCTCCATTTTCATTTCTAATTTTATTGATTTGATTTTTCTCTCTTTGTTTCTTGATGAATCTGGCTGATGGTTTGTCAATTTTATTTATCCTCTCAAAGAACCAGCTTTTGGCTTTGTTGATTTTTGCTATGGTCTCTTTTGTTTCTTTTGCATTTATTTCTGCCCTAAGTTTTAAGATTTCTTTCCTTCTACTAACCCTGGGGTTCTTCATTTCTTCCTTTTCTAGTTACTTTAGGTGTAGAGTTAGGTTATTTATTTGACTTTTTTCTTGTTTCTTGAGGTATGCCTGTATTGCTATGAACTTTCCCCTTAGCACTGCTTTTACAGTGTCCCACAGGTTTTGGGTTATTGTGTTTTCATTTTCATTCGTTTCTATGCATATTTTGATTTCTTCTGTGATTTGTTGGTTATTTAGCAGTGTGTTGTTCAGCCTCCATATGTTGGAATTTTTAGTAGTTTTTCTCCTGTAATTGAGATCTAATCTTACTGCATTGTGGTCAGAAAATATGCTTGGAATGATTTCAATTTTTTGAATTTACCAAGGCTAGATTTATGGCCCAGGATGTGGTCTATCCTGGAGAAGTTTCCCTCCATTACGTTTTGATTTGTTCAAAATACACGTCTAGAAAGATCCTTGTTACTATAATATCTAGAAACTGCATGACTGAGCTTGTTCCTAAAAGCAACAGTAACATTTCTGTCTGCTGTAGTTTCCTTTGGGAAGCACGGGTATGACTGGTCTCCCTCTGGATCCGCAGGCAGTTGCTTGCAGCGGCTGAGCATCCCTTCCCTGTCCAGTGCTTTGTTTTTGCCATGATAAGGAACATAGGCAAATGTCCATATTCTGAAATTTTTCTGGCATCCATTCACTTACCAATTAGTACTGATTCCACAAATATTTATTGACTGCCTACTATGAACAGCTTTGCAAGGGTGATCAAAGCAACAGTCTAGTGAGAAGGCTGAGAATTTTGCCACAATACCCAGCAGAAGCAAGCACATCTACCATAGTGATGCTATAAAGAAACAGATTGCAGGGTTTCACTTTCCTTTGCTTGGTCACCAGTATCTTCACCTACAACCTTATATCTCAGTTACAAACCTGTATTTGCAGCTTGAGAAGTTCCTTCCTATTGCTCTTCCCAATCCATCATGAATGGCCTAGGTCATAGCTCAACTTATTAAATATTTAAAATTGAATGTCTGAGTTTCAGAAACTTGTCTCTGTGACACTCTGATGAACAAGTCAACTGAGAACAAAATTCTTTTAGCAGAAGGATCCTGGAAGAGAAGCAGTTGGGTTTTTATGGCAGAATGGTGTACAGAGTTCACGGGGGATCAGGTGGGGAAGGCACCTGCATTTGAGCACCTGCCCTTATGTCTGCTCTCAAGATATTTCTGACAACAAGAGTTAAGACATTTCTTGGCTGTACAAACCTTAGTGTAACATGTATTTATGGTGATATATTTGTTAGCAATTTCTCCATTGTGTGTGGTCTCCTCAGGGGCAGGGCCCAATTCTTACTTGTCTTTAATTATTTGTTTTTGGTTGTGCTGGGTGTCGGTTGGTGTGTGGGCTTTTTCAGCAGTTGCAGAGGGCGGGGGCTGCCCTAGTTGCCGTGTGCAGACTCTCACTGCAGTGGCTTCTCTTGTTGCGGCGCACAGGCTCCAGGGTGCGTGAGCTTCCGTAGTTGTGGCACAGGGGCTTAGTTGCTCCAAAACATGTGGAGTCTTCCCAGATCAGGGGTCAAACCTGTGTCCCCAGCATTGGCAGACAGATTCTTTACCACGGAGCCACTTAGGGAAGTCCCCAAATCTTATTTTTTATGAAGTCCAGCAAGTATGGGCTCACATTTGACAGTTAGAAATATCGATTAAATATCATTATCCCATCTTCACGTTCTAATTCTCTCTGTAGTCTTGGTCCTTTTCCTTAGAACGGTTTCCCTGCTCTCCAGTCCCATGCTTCTCCCCTGCACGTATCCCACCACCAGCTCCTATCCTCCTGACAGCTAGAAAACTCCTGTATGTCCTTCAGGTATGAGCCACCTCTGGAATACCTTTCTCACCCTGCCTGGCCTGCAGAATAAATTGTCTGCCCTTTGTAGGAGCTCCCAGGCCATTCTCTAATATCTGTCATAACGTTTAGCACACCGTGTAGATTGTTGTCTGTGTTTTTATACCAAGAGAAACCAATTGAGTGCAGAAGCCTTGTTTGGTGTACTACTGAGCACCTAGCACAGAGTGGTCATTCCATAATATTTATTGAATAAATACATGGGTACCTTTGTTAGAATGCATCATCCTTATTAATTAGATGAAGTATATTGCTATTTTAATATATAATATAGGAAAGTAGTGAAATTTTCATTATTCTTTCTACAACCACTACTCTTCCCTCTATACTACCTGAAAATAGTCCCAAGTAAATTCACTCCTCCAGCCAGCCAGTCACTAGACATTCACACAAGGACATGTTCTGAACACAGCCCCTTAAACCCTTAATTATATCAAACTGAAAACTCATAAACATCATACTTAGGTCAAAGCTTGAGAATTCACAATAAAGTGAATTATAGAGAAGAAATTCTAGTGAGTGAAGCACTTCTTTTCTAAGGGATGGAGAAGCTCATAAGAATTCACATATGTTTAACAGACAAGGAGGTTTCTCATCAGGAAGGCCACTCATGGTTGTGCAAGTTGGTTCTGTACTAACCCAGAAAGAGTTCTTGGGTAAATGAAGCCATGAGTCATGCCCCCTGGAGGGGTATCCCAAAGTTGTGGTAAAGCTCTAGTCTTCAGTGACTATGGGAGAGTCCACACTGATTTTTGCAGGGCCAGAGGTAATTGATTCTCTCCTCTTCTGGGCAGAATAGGAGATGGAAAAAAATGTTAATTATCAGCCATTCTTTTCTGTCATCTGCGTAACAACATCCTTCCTTTAACAGGACTGGAGCAAACCAAGCAGGTGTGGCCCCCAGAGGACACACTAATCACATTTGTGTTTGTTGATGGGTGTGCCACAGAATCCACACTTAGAGAGGAATGCAGAGGGTGAGGTAATGGTAGTCAAAGTTCTCTACTTCCTCTGACACAGTAGTTCTTCTTTTCCCCTTTTAAGGGTATACTCCATTTGAAAATACTCAGAGAGTATCAGTCAGTCAGTCAGTCAGTTCAGTCACTCAGTCATGTCTGACTCTTTGCAACCTCATGGACTGCAGCACACCAGGCCTCCCTGTCCATCACTAACTCTCGAGTTTGCTCAGACTCATGTCCATTGAGTTGGTGATGCCATCCAACCATCTCATCCTCTGGCGTCCCCTTCTCCTCCTGCCTTCAGTTTTTTCCAGCATCAGGGTCTTTTCCAATGAGTCAGTTCTTCAGAAGTCAGTCAGAGAGTATAGTTCAAGTATAGTTTCAATTAAAATTTTAGTAAGTAGATTATATAACTTAATTCTGAATTGGAAAAACTCATATTGTTGTAAGGAAATATCATGTGAAAATTTATTTTTGAGGACCAGTTAATAATACCCCCCTGAGTATTGTAATCTGTCTTTGCATTTTATTTGACCCTGGTGCATAACAGGTGTCTAATAAATAAACTGTGATGTTTATAATAAATGAACTGTGGTGCTGGAGAAGACTCTTGAGAGTCCCATGGACTGCAAGGAGATTTAACCAGTCCATTCTAAAGGAGATCAGCCCTGGGATTTCTTTGGATGGAATGATGCTAAAGCTGAAACTCCAGTACTTTGGCCACCTCATGCGAAGAGCTGACTCATTGGAAAAGACTCTGATGCTGGGAGGGATTGGGGGCAGGAGGAAAAGGGACGACAGAGGATGAGATGGCTGGGTGGCATCACCGACTTGATGGACGTGGGCTTGGGTGAACTCCGGGAGTTGGTGATGGACAGGGAGGCCTGACGTGCTGCAGTTCATGGGGTGGCAAAGAGTCGAACACGACTGAGCGACTGAACTGAAATGAACTGAACTGAATAAATAAAAAAGTTAGGAAGAATATTCCATTTTTCATTCTTTGAAAATATATGAGGTTTTTTTTGGCAGTGTTCAAAATAATTGCAGGAAGAAAATAATTAACTTCTTCCCATCAATATAGTTTTTCTGAGTCTTAATAATTATGGTCGTTGAGGTATCTTCTTTTAATACATCTTTTTATTTTGTCATATCTGTTCTGATCGTGCCCTATTTGGAAAACATTTTCAAAATATAGCATCAGATACTTTGAGAACTTTAACTTCTTGCCACAACATTAAAAAAGAAGGTACTTTCTGAAAAATAACTATACTATTTGAGATACTAACCATCTAAGAAAAATTACAATGTTAAATTACAAAAATTCAACAATTTTTTTAAATTGTTTTTTGCTGTTCTGTCTCTTTTAAGTTTTGAATTGACCTTTTTCAGATGCCTTTTCCACAAACTTTTTGTCAGATGAAAACATCTTGTGCAAGTTGTTAATCTACAGTCTATCCAAAAAAAAAAAAAAATCTCTTAAAATTCTGGGAAGATGGAAACCACTACAAAGTTGTTTTTCAGTCTTCCCAAATATCCCTATAGAGTAGACAGAAAAACTAGCATGGAGAAACCAAAACCTTACAGACAACATCTATAGCAAAACCAGGTGACAGAGTATCTCTGTGATGCTAAAATATGAATGAATGAGGACAAAACAATGACAGTTTGGAAGAGCTGCATGGTATTAGCATTTATGTAGGAAGAGGCAGAGGAAGCAAGAGGACATGTGATAGAACTAAGAACAGAAAACTCAAATCTCCAAATCATGGGGAGCAGAATGGGCCAGTATAAGAAGAAAGCTAAGGGCTGGAAGAAGCACAAGCTGGGATCAAGATTGCCAGAAGAAATATCAATAACCTCAGATATGCAGATGACACCACCCTTATGGCAGAAAGTGAAGAGGAGCTAAAAAGCCTCTTGATGAAAGTGAAAGAGGAGAGTGAAAAAGTTGGCTTAAAGCTCAACATTCAGAAAACGAAGATCATGGCATCTGGTCCCATCACTTCATGGCAAATAGATGGGGAAACAGTGTCAGACTTTATTTTTGGGGCTCCCAAATCACTGCAGATGGTGACTGCAGCCATGAAATTAAAAGACGCTTACTCCTTGGAAGAAAAGTTATGAACAACCTAGATAGTATATTCAAAAGCAGAGATATTACTTTGTCAACAAAGGTCCGTCTAGTCAAGGCTATGGTTTTTCCTGTGGTCATGTATGGATGTGAGTGTTGGACTGTGAAGAAAGCTGAGCACCGAAGAATTGATGCTTTTGGACTGTGGTGTTGGAAAAGACTCATGAGAGTCTGTCCCTTGGACTGCAAGGAGATCCAACCAGTCCATCCTAAAGGAGATCAGTCCTGGGTGTTCATTGGAAGGACTGATGCTAAAGCTGAAACTCCAATCCTTTGGCCACCTGATGCGAAGAGTTGACTCATTGGAAAAGACTCTGATGCTGGGAGGGATTGGGGGCAGGAGGAGAAGGGGACGACAGAGGATGAGATGGCTGGATGGCATCACCGACTCGATGGACATGAGTTTAGGTAAACTCCGGGAGTTGGTGATGGACAGGGAGGCCTGGTGTACTGTGATTCATGGGGTCGCAAAGAGTTGGACACGACTGAGCGAGTGAACTGAACTGAAGGCCTTTTTGTCATCCGAATTTCTCAGAAGTGCAGTGGGTACACCCCCAGTAAGGTTTGAAGAGCCTGCTACAGTCAAGGCCCTATGAACTCTTGAAATGAATATCTAAAGCCTCTTTGGAGGGTGACGGGGAGAAAATGTATTTCGGAGAAACTTCTGGAAAGAGGCTTCAGTAATCAGAATAGAGAGGATAGGTGAGGAAATGATGTTCCAGGGAAGAGATCTTAGAAAGGATGAGGTCCAGACTTTGAAGCCTTCGTGAAATTAACTATATAGTCGAGAGCTGTGACACTGGAATAGATATCCTGACCTATAACTCTGTAAAAAGGTTGAGAAACAAATTTCCCTTAAAAGTAAGCAGCAAAAATGGCTTAGTTAATTCCAAAACAAAATGATTATAAGAAGATAGAAAACAAGAAGTAGAATAGGGTCCCTTCAGGTGGTGAAAGCATGGTTGGAGGATATGCCCAGAAAAGGAAGGAAATTATAACTTAATGCAAAATAAACTAAAATTAAGAAAATCATAGAAAAAAGAACAATATAAATCAAAAGTATAAAAACTTTTCTTTAAAGTGTACTTGATTTGCACTATTAGTTTCACAGCATAGTGATTAAACATTTCTATAGAGTATTTCCATTTAGCATTGTTAGAAAGTCTGCCCGTGCCTTGCTGGCACCCTTGCTGCTCGTCTGCTTTGCACACGGCCGTCCAAGTCTCAGTCTCCTGCCACTGTCGTGGCCTCCCTTCTCCCCTTTCCCCACGTACACCACCGGTTTGTTCTCTCTACCTGTGAATGTGTTTCTGTTTTTTTATGTACATTACTAGTTTGTTTTATTTTTTATATTCCACATATTAATGATAACATAGAGTATTTGTCTTTTCTCTGTCTGATTTATGTAATAAAGCATAATTCTCTCTGGGTCCATTCACATTGTTGCAAATGGCAGGATTTTATTCATTTTTACAGCTGATTAATATTCCATTATGCCTATGTACCACATCTTTACCCATTCATTTGTTGATGAACACTAAGGTTGCTTCCATGTCTTGGCCACTGCAAGTGGTGCTGCTGTGAGCATTTGGGTGCGTGTAGCTTTCTGAATAGTGCTTCCATTTTCTTTGGATATATACCCAGGAGTGAAATTGCTGGATCATATGGTAGTTCTATTTTCAATTTTTTGAGGAACCTCTATACTGTGGTCTAATATGGTTCTACTGATTTGCATTCCTACTAACAGTGTACAAGGGTTCCCTTTTTTCCACATCCTTGCCAACATTTGCTATTTGTGGGGTTTTTGATGATAGCCTTTCTAAAAGGCATGAGGAGATATCACACTGTGGTTTGACGTGCTTTTCTCTGATGGTCAGTGATGTTAAACATCTTTATATATACACCTATTGGCCATTTGTATGTCTTTGGAACAAGTCTGTTCTGGTCTTCTGCCCGTTTTTAATCAGGTTACCTGTTCTTCTGATACTGACTGGCATGAGCTGTCACACATGTCAGTGGGCGCATGAGTGCTCAGTCTGTCAGTCGTGTCCAACTCTGCGACCCCGTGGGCTGTCGCCCACCAGGCTCCTCTGTCCATGGGATCTCCCGGGCATGAATACTGGGCCATTCCCTTCTCCAGGGGATCTTCTCAAACCAGGGATCAAACCTAAGTCTCTTGCATCTCCTGAATTGGCAGGCAGATTCTTTATCACTAGTGCCATCTGGGAGGCCCATATATGTTGGATATTAATTCCTTATTGGTCATATCACTTAAAAATAGTTTCTCCCATTCAGTAGCTTGTCTTTTCATTTTGTCAGTGGTTTTCTTTGCTATGCAAAAGCTTTTAACTTTAATTAGGTCCCTCTTGCTTATTTTTGCTTTTACTTCTTTTGCTTAGGAGACAGATCTGAAAAAATATTGCTATTATTTATGTCAAAGAGTTTTCTGCCTAGATTTTCTCCTAGAAGTTTTATGGTTTCAGGTCTTATATTTAGATCTTTAATCCATTTTTTTTAATGGTGTGAAGAAATGTTCAAATCTCATTCATTTACAAGTATCTGTGCAGTTTTCCCAGCAGCATTTACTGCAGAGACTCTCCTTTCACAACTCTGTGTTCTTGACTCTTTTGTCGTATATTCAGTTCAGTCACTCAGTCATATCCGACTCTTTGTGACCCCATGAATTGCAGCACGCCAGGCCTCCCTGTCCATCACCATCTCCCGAAGTTCACTCAGACTCACGTCCATCAAGTCCGTTTTGCCATCCAGCCATCTCATCCTTGGTCGTCCCCTTCTCCTCCTGCCCCCAATCCCTCCCAGCATCAGAGTCTTTTCCAATGAGTCAACTCTTAGCATGAGGTGGCCAAAGTACTTCAGGTTCAGCTTTAGCATCATTCCTTCCGAAGAAATCCCAGGGCTCATCTCCTTCAGAATGGACTGGTTGGATCTCCTTGCAGTCCAAGGGACTCTCAAGAGTCTTCTCCAACACCACACTTCAAAAGCATCAATTCTTTGGCGCTCAGCCTTCTTCACAGTCCAACTCTCACATCCATACATGACCACAGGAAATTGGCCATAAGTGTGTAGGTTTATTTCTGCAGTCTCTATTCTGTTCCTTGATCTATGTACCTGTTTTGTGCCACCTCCATGCTGTTTTGATTACTGTAGCTTTGTAGTATAGTCTGAAGTCAAGATGCATGATACCTCCAGCTTTGTTCTTTTTTCTCAAGATTGTTTTGTAAATTTGGGTTTTTTATGATTTCATGGAAATTTTAGGATAATTTGTTCTAGTTCTGTAGAAAATGTCATGGGTAGTTTGATAGGGATTGCATTAAATCTGTAGATTGCTTTGGGTAGGTTGTGAATTTAAACAATATTTATTCTTCTAATCCCAGAACATGGGCTGTCTTTTCATTTCTTTGTAGTATCTTCAGTTTCCTTCATTAGTGTTCTATAGTTTTCAAAGTATAGTTCTTTCACTTCCTTGGTTAAGTTTCTTCCTAGGTATTTTATTTTTTGGACATAGTTTTAAACAGGATTATTTTCTTGCTTTCTCTTTCTGATCATTATTAGTGTATTGAAAAGCAAATAGATTTCTGTATATTAATCTTACATCTTGCAACTTAGTTGAATTCATTTATTTATATCATTTTTTTGTGAAGACTTTAGGACTTCCTATATAGAGTGTCATGTCATCTGTAAGAAGTTCCATTTTACCTCTTCCCTCCCAGTTTGGATGCCTTTTATTTATTTATTTATTTTTTGGTCAGGTTTCTGTGGCTAGGATTTCTAATACTGTGTTAAGTAAAAGTGGAGAGAATGGACATCCTTGTCTTGTTCCTAATTTTAGAAGAAAGGCATTTAGCTTTTCACTGTTGATGTAATGTTGGATTTTTTAATCCAGCTGTAATCCAGGTGTGGATTCGTCTTAAATGGCCTTTATTATTTTGAGATGTGTTCTGTCTCTACACAGTTTGATGAGATTTTTCATCATGAATGGTTGTTGAATTTTGTCGAATGCGTTTGCTGCATCTATTGAAATGATCATGTGATTTTTATCCTTCCTTTTGTTAATGTGGTGCAGCACATTCATTGATTTGCAAATATTTAACCATCCTTGCATCTTGGAATAAATCCTGCTTGATCATAGTGTATGATTCTTTTAATATATTGTTAAGTTAGGTTTACTGATATTTTGTTGACAATTTTTGCATCTACGTTAATCAGATATTGGCCTATAATTTTCTTTTTTGTGTGTTATCTTTGTCTGGTTTTGGTATCAGGGTAATGGTGGCCTCTTAGAATAAACTTTGGAGTTTTCCCTCCTCTTACATTTTTTGGAATAGTTTGAGAAGGATAGATAATAATTCTCTTCTATGTGTTTGCTAGAATTACCCTGTGAAGCCAGCTCCCCTCTGGACTTAAGTTTGCTGGGAGTGTTTTTTAATTACAAATTCAATTTTAATACTAGTGATTCATCTGTTCAGATTGTCTATTTCTTTCTGATTTAGTCTTGATGGGTTTGTTTCTGATTTAGTCTTGACGGTTTATTTCTAGAAAGTTTTCTATTTCTTCTAGGTTGTCCAAGTTGTTGGCATATAACTGTTCATGGTATTCTGTCTCTCTCTCTCTCTTTTTTTTGTATTTCTGTGGTATTTGCTGTTATTTCTCCTCTTTCATTCCTTATTTTGTTTATTTGAGCCCATAAAGTAGAAAAATTTTTGCTGCTGCTGCTACTAAGTCGCCTCAATCATGTCTGACTCTGTGCGACCCCATACCCCAAAGAAGAAATCCAAAGCAATGGAAGAAAATAAATATGAAACATTCTAATTCAGGAAAATTCTCTTAAAAAAAAACAAAAGACTTTAATTTCAAAAGAAAATGTCTGGCCCAAATCTACACAAAAGGAGCAAGTCATTTATTTGGAAAAGAAAAGCAGATGAGAGGGCATAAGGGGGTGCAAAATAGGACCTGCAGATAAAAAGAGAATAAGAGACATATCAGCCAATCAGTTGCATGGACTTTATTTTGATACTGATTCAAACAAACCAATTTTAAAAACAATTATAAAGTTGAAACTGCATATCTGACAATATTAAGGAATTGTCATGTATAGATATGATAATGGCATTGTAGTTATGATTTTAAAAGATCCTTTATTTTTAGAGATACCTCCTTAAATATTTATGAATGAGATTAGAGATTATATGATGTCTGATATTTGCTTTAAAATAAGACGAGAAGGGAAAGTAATTGGATAGATAAAGCAACATTGGCCATGAATTAATAATTGCTGAAGCAGTATGACAATTAAATGAGATGGTTCATGGTATATTGTCTACTTGTTATAGGTTTAAAATTATTTGCAACACAGAGTTTGAAAAGAATTTTTTGTCCCCAAGAGGATGGATACTTCAAGCCTAGGCAAAATAAATGTTTTCCATTTTCCTAAATAAACCTAAAGACTTCTAGATTGCCAGCTTATGGAAATCTTTCCCCTTGTGTTATGGTAGCCTGCTGTAATTGTTTAGATAAATCTTCTTTAACATTAATTTAACTTCTTTTAACATCTGCTCAATTGAATGCATGTGTCTGAGAGCATTTCATGTTATTTTTTAGGATTGTGGAAAAGGGATATTACAGTGAACGAGATGCTGCAGACGCTGTCAAGCAGATCTTGGAGGCAGTTGCTGTGAGTATGAAGTGACAGCAGTAGTGTGACTCTTGGTGATGTCTTCCTTTACGGAGGCATCTTTAAGGAGCATGTTTCAGTGACAAACCATAAAATTTACAGAAGAACTGTACGCAATATTTACTAGAAAATGTTGAACAAGTTTATATTTTCTGTTGATAACTCAGACTCTGAAAGATGCAGTCCTCATATGTAATGCCATAAGTTTGTAAGAATCATTTCCATTCTGTTGTTTTGAATAAGATCAGCCTTTGGTGCCTATGGTTGTTTTTTTCTCTCCATATTTCTTGAGTTTTGCTCTTTATTGTTTTTGTTGTTTAGTAAGGAAGTGGGAAAAGGTTCAAAGAGATAAATATAGACCTTAGAGCATAGAGATTGTTGATTTTTCTTTCAAGAAAAGAAATGAGTAAATTAGGAGAATACTGACAATTATTTGAAAGGGAGAAGAAGTATGTTAACACTTTAAACTGGAATAAAGCTTTATAAGCTGTTGGAAACATGCACCCCTATTTACACACACACACAAAATGTAATTTTTAGTTCAATTGTATTGAATTAGTAGGGGAATATTTGTCTAGATAAAACAGACTCAATTGGTGAAAATCTTCCCTTATATTCAGTGGTGTCTAGTACATCCTTGGACACTTTGATGATCCTTTTATTGAATCTCAAGCCAGAACAAATTTAAAACAAAAACTGTATTATTTTACCTACTCACGAAGCTCTATAAAGCTTCAGTTTAGGAAGCAGGTTACTATATTCAAGTCAAACATTCTTTGAGAGAAGTTTTATAAAAATCAAATTTTCTCTGATTGCTGAAAATAAGGGTTAACTTGGAGAAAAAATTAATGTGCTTTTTCTTAGTGTTTCACAGGTAGAAAGAAGAAATTTAAAACTTGTGAGAAGTAGCTGACATTTATGAATAGTCAGCTACATGGCTACAGAGAGCTATAAAAAATAAGACAGTTGGGAACTCTAAGTAATCATTGATATAGCTCACATTTCTTCTGAATCACACACTTTAAAGACTGTATCTATGCTGGTTTTTGAACCCACAGAAGTTGAAAACTTCAAGTTACTTGGGAAATATATTGCAAGCATAATTATATCCCTTAGGTGACAAACCTTAAAACCCTTCTCTTTGCCCCTATGTCATCTCAATTCTTGCCCCAAATATTTCACACTATTTGTGTAACTGTAATCTTGCTTCTTGTGCTTTTTAGATTAAAATAGCATTTTTAAAAGCTTTTACAGTGACTATGAAACTCTAGTACTTTGGCCACCTCATGTGAAGAGTTGACTCATTGGAAAAGACTCTGATGCTGGGAGGGATTGGGGGCAGGAGGAGAAGGGGACGACCGAGGATGAGATGGCTGGATGGCATCACCGACTTGATGGACGTGAGTCTGAGTGAACTCCGGGAGATGGTGATGGACAGGGAGGCCTGTCGTGCTGCGATTCATGGGGTCGCAGAGTCGGACTCGACTGAGCAACTGACCTGAACTGACAGTGACTATGAAAGATGTTTCCCCTTTGGGTTTGAATTCATTCAGTCGGTCTTTAAGTGCAGTCTTTACGCCTTCTTGATACTCAGCCTCTTGAAAGAAACTCCAGGTTCTCCCGAGTTAAACGGTCTAGGCAGTCTGGACATTTGGGAAGTGTCACCATGTTGTCTGCATAAAGCACAAGGCCAAAGCTTAAAGCCCTCTTTTCTGTTTACTTATAGAGATAATCAGGGACTATTTCATCTCCTCTTATAGCTCACTGTTTCTGCCACCTCTAGTCCTTTTCTTGTTACCACTGATATCCTACTGTGCCTCTATTTTCAGAAAAATCACCGTCATTCTGTTTTATCCACCTCTGATGCTGCCTTCTCTCTTTTGCTAACCACAGTTCTCTTGGGCGTATATTAATTTCAAAGCCATGAACTTAGAGCCTGGAGAAACTTGCAATATAGAGTGTACAGTGAATTTAACAAAATAAAAGGAAATGGTTGAAGAAATACTAAATATGTCTGCTACCTCAAAAAAAAGATTATTTTGTTTGAATTGTTTTAAATATTATAGTGATGGGCATGAAGAGTTGCAAACAAAGTCATCTAACCCTTTAAGGTTAGGGGACAAATATGGTATCTGAACACTGAAAAAATAGAGGAAATGAACATGATTGTAAGGATGCAAAAAAGGATGAAATAGTGGAAGTTCCTTTTGTTAAATTTTTAAAATCTGTAATCTCCCCTAAAAAAGAAAGAAATTTAGCCTGTTAGAATTAAGATAAAGAATTAACGCTAGATATTGAAGAACTGGAAAGACAAAAGGGCAACACTAGGCTGATATATTGCAGAGGTAGCAGCTTCGAGACGCAGCCTCATTTTGGACTGGAGAAACCCAGTAAAGAGGCTGGATGATTAAAGTTTAGAAGTGTAAAGGAGGCGCTCTATAGTCCTGTGTGCAGGCTGACTGTGAGGAGCTGCCCATGAAGCTGCTCCTCAGACTTTGGAGAAGAGTGGTCTGACCAACCAGTGCGGGTGTCACTGAAGAGGGGCCCGGGACTGGTTCTGTGAGTGCTGGAAAAACTGGAAACAATGGCTGCTGTCCAAAGGATCTGCCCCTGCAAGGCTCAGAAAGGGAGCAAGTGCCTTCATCCTCTTCCAGCCTCCACCATCTCCCTGGTGCCCTCTAACACAGAGTCACACAGGAAACCAGCAAGGAAGAATGTGGCTGGACATTTGGGAAGTGTCATCATGTCGTAGGTAACACAGTCCCAGCTTCACAAAGGACTGTAAAAGGCAAAGTTAAAGTTGAGAGACAATACCTTAATAAATGGTACTGTAAGTTATTTGAAAACAAAAATCAGTTCTCAAAATTTTTGTTTCTATTCATAGACCCTAAAGGTTTCATAGTCTTTACTAATGTGTGTGAAATGGTTCTGTAGGTCAATGGAAGCAAAGCAAATGCAGCAGCATTAAACCTTACTATCTGTGTCTATAAAGGGCAACATATGTATTACTCAGCTTTACATTGTTTGACACATTTAAGCCTGCTTCCATCTGACCTCTAATTCCTTGTTGACAGAACCAGTCTACTTTTTATAAAGATGGAAAGGGCTAAAACTTCTTTCTTCATCCTCCCTTGCTGCCAAGGGCATATGACCCAATCCTCACCAGTGGGTTCTGAGGGGCCATCTATTCATGGACTGTTGGAAAAGTTTCCCCTTAATAAAAGGAGAACCAAGGGCAGAAAGCTCTTCTCTCCTCTTCACTGTCATCTTGGAGTCTATCTGTGATGCTGAGAGCTGCTTTTGCTGTCTTGTAATTATGAAGAGAAACATAACTGCTGAAGAAGGCAGAGAATGCATTTGGAGTTCTGTTTGACACCTCTCGGTATTTCTGCCGCTTTAAGCTGTGTGTCTTGTTACTGGAAGCGAGAGACACTGAACTTACTCTTGAATAAACTTTTGAGTATATACTAAGAATGGTTATGTGTCAGAGCACATTGCATACTTTTCCATCCTTGTAAATGTGACATGAAGCGCATACTCCTGGACAAAGAGAGTCCGGTGCTGCACTTGTCTAAAAACTGAACTTCACTGAGTGTAAAACACACACCAACGTGCCGTGCATATGCGTACTAGTTGCTCAGTCGCACCTGACTCTGTGTGACCTCTTGGACTGCAGCCCACCAGGCTCCTCCGTCCGCGGGACTCTCCAGGCAGGAAGACTGGAGCGGGGTGCCATTTCCTTCTCTGGGGGATCTTCCGACCCAGGGATCCAACCTACATCTCTTGCACCCCCTGCATTGGCAGGCAGATTCTTTACCACTGCACCATGGGAAGCCCCCCACACACTGTTAAATCAGGATTAAGCATGATTCAAAGGGACAGTGAGGTTGAAGGTTACTAACAATAAGCTTGTTTCTGGCTCTTGTTCTTGTGAATGTTGTTCCTGCTTGGGTCCACTTATTGTCAATAAAAAGATTCTTCTGAGGAGTTAATAAGCATTGAGAGACTAGAACAGCAAATGTGGGTGGTTTTGTTGTTTGAGTTTGTCAGTTCCTGTGATATTTACTCATTTTCTGGGGAGATTTTGTCTCTTATTATTTTCATTTGAGCATTGATCTCTGGAGGATGGATTTGATGCAAGGCTGAAGGCATTAAAATATTATAATGAGAATTTTACCAGTGAAAAGTAAATGTAGTTTCTAAGAATTGAGAGATTACATCTATCAGAGAAGAAATAACATACAGTTCTGTTAATATTCTAATGTTTTTTTATTTATAAACATAGAATAAAATAGATCAGTGGCTCAGGCATAGCAGGGACATTTTATCAGAAAAAAAAATTGGAGCAAAAATAAATAATCTATACTCTTAAAATTATAGCTCAGTATTAAGAACGTGGAGATCTAAAAATAATGCCTGAGTAGGAGGTATTTTTCTCTAATGTATGGAATGTTTCTGTACATCATTATTGGCAATGATAATAATATCAAAAGTTTTTAAAATTCTGAGTGGGCTTCTCTCTTTTGATTACCAGGTGAATCACAATAAATTCTGAAGTACATGTCTAGAAATTTTCCAATTTCTGTATATAAAACATCATGTCAATTGTTACATTCTAAATGACTTGGTGCTTCCGTAAATGTTGAATAATGTCAGTAATTCATTTCAACCATTAGCTAATTCTCTGGTATGTGCCAAAATCTTGGATACAGAAATTAAGAAGTTCACTAGTTTATAGAGCATATAGACACATTGACACATAGCTGTAAGAATATGTATGTGTACCAACTGATGCATTTTGCAAATTCAAAGACATTACAGAAGGCAAAGCTATTCAAAACATCTAGAAAGAAACTGAATCAGAAAAATCTTGCCAGAGGAGGTTATGTCTGTGTTGGGTTTTAAAAGAAAAAGATTCTTGTTTGGTAGGCAACCAGTATGAAAAAAAAAGGGAATTTCAGGAATATTCCTTTTCTCCAATAAATTGTTATAGATCATAATAAACCAAAGGCAAAGGCATGAACTGCTGGTCTTTGGATATTGCTAAAAAGTAAAGCTCACTTGAGAACTAGGGCTTGAGTAAGAGGCAGGGAGCCTGTCCTGAGAGGCTTGCATGATTTGTGAAAGAGGGTCTGTGTTTCTGTGGTTGAGAAGGCCTGAGGGACTTCAACTACAGGACCACCCTTCCTCGTGGTAGCCTGATGTCCAGGAGCAGGGAGGCCAGTGAAGAGGTTGAGATATCCAGCAAGAATTGAAAATCATCTGAAGCAACATGGATTGTGAGGTTGTGAGTGAAATATGCTAACAGCTAAGCCCATGCAGAGCTCCCCTTGGACTTGCACTGTCAGTATTTATTAGTGAAGACTTATTTTTATGTGAAGACTTAGAGAGGATGAGCAGTAAACCAGAGTGGGGAGCGTGTAGAGCAGAGGACCTGCAGCGTTGACCAGATCCCCGTTGAACTGCACCCCCCCCCCACCCGCAGCGCGGTGCCTTCTCCCCTCCCCTCTGCCCTCCTGCTCTCCAGGCTTCACTCACTGCCTTCTCATAGTTTCTCTAGTGACTTTTTTCTTCAATTTCTGTTTCCTTCTCCTACATATTTCCCTTTTGTACTCTTCTTTTGCCTCTCCTCCAGCTGAAAACAAATGATAAATAACACAGTTCAGTTCAGTTCAGTCGCTCAGTCGTGTCCGACTCTGTGACTCCATGAATCGCAGCACGCCAGGCCTCCCTGTCCATCACCAATTCCCGGAGTTCACTGAGACTCGCATCCATCGAGTCGGTGATGCCATCCAGCCATCTCATCCTCTGTCGTCCCCTTCTCCTCCTGCCCCCAATCCCTCCCAGCATCAAAGTGTTTTCCAATGAGTCAATTCTTTGCATGAGGTGGCCAAAGTACTGGAGTTTCAGCTTTAGCATCATTCCTTCCAAAGAACACCCAGGGCTGATCTCCTTCAGAATGGACTGGTTGGATCTCTTAACACAACACCAGGAAAAACTAAAAAAACGTTTTAAGAGACCAACCAAAGCCTCTAGCTCAGGGTGACCATGTTCCCCACACACAGCATGTGCTATTGGTCCTGAGGAGAGCTTAGAAAGTAAACATGAGACACAGTCCCTGTGTCTGGGAAAATTTAACAGGAAAAAGAGAATAAAAATAGCATCTAAGTTACCTTCCTTTGAAGGAAATACCTCAGAATTGAGATGAATGTCTTCACTGTTGCAGAAGCCTATTGAAGGGTTATGGACATGAGATTACTGAGTAGACATGGCCTGCTTCTTACTTAATGTCCTTGCATTGCAGTCTTTAGAAGTTCATGCACAACTGTTGTTCAGATTTCAGTTGCTAAAGGAATGAGAGCCACAGAATCCCTGACTGTGGAGCAGTAGAACCGAATAACCTCAAGAAAGGGCAGGAAAGATTTTTCTAGTTAATCATGGCGTTTTTTTTTTTTTTTTTTTTTTTAAGCATAAAAAAGGAAAATGTAGTCATAAGAGGACTACCCGGAATGTCCTTATCTGGTAGGAACGGCACAAAGGCACGCATCGTTTGTGTTTATATAGATGATCTACAAAGATTAATGTGAATAAAGAGGAATAAAAAAAGATGGGGATTTCACCTATAAGGGAATATGGTTTCAAGTGAGGTGATATGTTTTAATTCTATTTAAAAATGCTTATTCCAGGCAGGTGTGCGTTGGCTATGAGAGGAAGGATATTATCACATTATCGTGATACCTTTTCTGTTTTAAACAAACTTTACTCTAATTGGCAATTTGGGCTATTTTCTGTTCCTGTTATGCCATATTGCACATCTGTGTATTCTGTTCCTCTGACCCTCAATGCTCTGCAAAATTGAAATTCAGAAAAAGCTGAGCAAAGAATTCTGCTACCCACGATGGGGCCTCTGGGAGGACAGTCTCTTCTTTATGTTGGTGTAGTTTGTGTGTGACAGCCTCTTGTATGGGCTGCAAGGGAATGACTCCAAGCTGGAAAGATTCCTTTGACAGTGACCCCCTTTTAAGGAAGAATATTGAGTGGTAAACATCAAAGTATTGTGGCTTGAAGGTGAACAGTGATCCTTCTTTTCAAGTGTGCTTCTTTCCAAGGATCACAGAGTAACTAGGTGAGACCCTAGCTGACACTTTCTGTGTTGTCTTTCATGGATTATCTACTGAAGTGTGGGGGCGGGACCGTGAAGTTTATCTCCAAGCTTTCTCGTAGTGGTTGCTTGCCCCAACGCTGAAGCATTCTCTGTCTTCAGAAGATGAAGTCTTCTTTTGAATTATACGGACCAGTGTGAATCTTCTACATTTGATATCTTTGACCCACTTGTTGTTGTTCAGTTGCTCAGTCGTGTCCGACTCTCTGTGACCCCATGGACTGCAGCATGCCAGACCTCCCTGACCATCACCAACTCCTGCAGTTTACTCAAACTCAAGTCCATCGAGTCGGTGATGCCATCCAACCATCTCATTCTCTGTTGACCCCTTCTCCCACCTTCAATCTTTCCCAGCATCAGGGTCTTTTGAAATGAGTCAGCTCTTCTCATCAGATGGCCAAAGTATTGGAATTTCAGTTTCAGCATCAGCCCTTCCAGTGAATATTCAGAACCAATTCTTTTTAGGATTGACTGGATTATCTCCTTGCAGTCCAAGGGACTCTCAAGAGTTCTCCAACACCACAGTTCAAAAGCATCAATTCTTCAGCTCTCAGCTTTCTTTAGATTCCAACTCTCACATCCATACATGACTACTGGAAATATCATCAGTTCAGTTCAGTTCAGTCGCTCAGTTGTGTCTGACTGTTTGCGATCCCATGAATCGCAGCACGCCAGGCCTCCCTGTCCATCACCACATCCCGGAGTTCACTCAGACTCACGTCCATTGAGTCAGTGATGCCATCCAGCCATCTCATCCTCTATCGTCCCCTTCTTCTGCCCTCAATCCCTCCCAGCATCAAAGTCTTTTGCAATGAGTCAACTCTTCGCATGAGGTGGCCAAAGTACTGGAGTTTCAGCTTTAGCATCATTCCTTCCAAAGAAATCCCAGGGCTGATCTCCCTCAGAATGGACTGGTTGGATCTCCTTGCAGTCCAAGGGACTCTCAAGAGTCTTCTCCAACACCACAGTTCAAAAGCATCAATTCTTTGGTGCTCTGCCTTCTTCACAGTCTAACTCTCACATCCATATATGACCACTGGAAAAACCATAACCTTGACTAGAGGGACCTTAGTTGGCAAAGTAATGTCTCTGCTTTTGAATATACTATCTAGGTTGCTCATAACTTTTCTTCCAAGGAGTAAGTGTCTTTTAATTTCATGGCTGCAGTCACCATCTGCAGTGATTTTGGAGCCCAGAAAAATAAAGTCTGACACTGTTTCTGCTGTTTCCCCATCTATCTCTCATGATGGAACTGGATGCCATGATCTTTGTTTTCTGAATGTTGAGCTTTAAGCCAACTTTTTCACTCTCTTCTTTCACTTTCATCAAGAGGCTTTCTAGCTTCTCTTCACTCTCTGCCATAAGGGTGGTGTCATCTGCATATCTGAGGTTATTGATATTTCCCCCAGCAATCTTGATTCCAGCTTGTGTTTCTTCCAGTCCAGCATTTCTCATGATGTAATCTGCATATAAAGTAAATAAGCAGGGTGACAATATACAGCCTTGACATAATCTTTTACCTATTTGGAACCAGTCTGTTGTTCCATGTCCAGTTCTAACTGTTGCTTCCTGACCTGCATACAGATTTCTCAAGAGGCAGGTCAGGTGGTCTGGTATTCCCATCTCTTTCAGAATTTTCCACAGTTTATTGTGATCCACACAGTCAAAGGCTTTGGTATAGTCAATAAAGCAGAAATAGATGTTTTTCTGGGACTCTCTTGCTTTTTCCATAATCCAGTGGATGTTGGCAATTTGATCTCTGGTTCCTCTGCCTTTTCTAAAACCAGCTTGAACATCAGGAAGTTCACAGTTCACCTATTGCTGAAGTCTGGCTTAGAGAATTTTGAGCATTACTTTACTATCATGTGAGATGAGTGCAATTGTTCAGTAGTTTGAGCATTCTTTGGCATTGCCTTTCTTTGGAATTGGAATGAAAACTGACCTTTTCCAGTCCTGTGGCCACTGCTGAGTTTTCCCAATTTGCTGGCATACCAAGTGCAGCACTTTCACAGCATCATCTTTCAGGATTGGAAACAGCTCAACTGGAATTCCATCACCTCCACTAGCTTTGTTCATAGTGATGCTTTCTAAGGCCCACTTGACTTCACATTCCAGGATGTCTGGCTCTAGATGAGTTATCACACCATCATGATTATCTGGGTCGTGAAAATCTTTTTTTGTACAGTTCTTCTGTGTATTCTTGCCATCTCTTCTTAATATCTTCTGTTTCTGTTAGGTCCATACCATTTATGTCCTTTATCGAGCCCATCTTTGCATGAAATGTTCCCTTGGTATCTCTAATTTTCCTGAAGAGATCTCTAGTGTTTCTCATTCTGTTGTTTTCCTCTATTTCTTTGTATTGATCACTGAAGAAGGCTTTCTTATCTCTTCTTGCTGTTCTTTGGAACTCTGCATTCAGATGCTTATATCTTTCCTTTTCTCCTTAGCTTTTCACTTCTCTTCTTTTCACAGCTATTTGTAAGACTTCCCCAGACAGCCATTTTGCTTTTTTGCATTTCTTTTCCATGGGGAGGGTCTTGATCCCTGTCTCCTGTACAATGTCATGAACCTCATTCCAGAGTTCATCAGGCACTCTATCTATCAGATCTAGGCCCTTAAATCTTATTTCTCACTTCCACTGTATAATCATAAGGGATTTGATTTAGGTCATACCTGAATGGTCTAGCAGTTTTCCTTGCTTTCTTCAATTTCAGTCTGAATTTGGTAATAAGGAGTTCATGATCTGAGCCACAGTCAGCTCCTGGTCTTGTTTTTGTTGACTGTATACAGCTTCTCCATTTTTTGCTGCAGAGAATATAAGCAATCTGATTTTGGTGTTGACCATCTGGTGATGTCCCTGTGTGGAGTCATCTCTTGTGTTGTTTGAAGAGGGTGTTTGCTATGACCAGTGCATTTTCTTGGCAAAACTCTATTAGTCTTTGCTTCATTCTGCATTCCAAGGCCAAATTTGCCTGTTACTCTAGGTGTTTCTTGACTTTCTACTTTTGCATTCCAGTCCCCTATAATGAAAAGGACATCTTTTTTGGGTGTTAGTTCTAAAAGGTCTTGTAGGTCTTCATAGAACCATTCAACTTCTTGAGCGTTACTGGTTGGGGCATAGACTTGGATTACTGTGATATTGAATGGTTTGCCTTGGAGACGAACAGAGATCATTCTGTCGTTTTTGAGATTGCATCCAAGTACTGCATTTTGGACTCTTTTTGTTGACTATGATGGCTACTCCGTTTCTTCTGAGAGATTCCTGCCCGCAGTCATAGATATAATGGTCATCTGAGTTAAGTTCACCCATTCCAGTCCATTTTAGTTTGCTGATTCCTAGAATGTCGACATTCACTCTTGCCATCTCCTGTTTGACCACTTCCCATTTGCCTTGATTCATGGACCTGACATTCCAGGTTCCTAAGCAGTATTGCTCTTTACAGCATCGGATCTTGCTTCTATCACCAGTCACATCCACAGCTGGGTATTGTTTTTGCTTTGGCTCCATCCCTTCATTCTTTCTGGAGTTATTTCTCCACTGATCTCCAGTAGCATATTGGGCACCTACTAACCTGGGGACTTCCTCTTTCAGTATCCTATCATTTTGCCTTTTCATAGTGTTCATGGGGTTCTCAAGGCAAGAATACTGAAGTGGTTTGCCATTCCCTTCTCCAGTGGACCACATTCTGTCAGACCTCTCCACCATGACCCACCCGTCTTGGGTTGGCCTGCGGACATGGCTTAGTTTCATTGAGTTAGACAAGACTAGTGTGATTAGATTGACTAGCTTTCTGTGAGTATGGTTTCAGTGTGTCTGCCCTTTCATGCCCTCTTGCAACACCTACCATCTTACTTGGGTTTCTCTTACCTTGGGCGTGAGGTATCTCTTCACGGCTGCTCCAGCAAAGCACAGCCGCTGCTCCTTACCTTGGATGAGGGGTATCTCCTCCTGCCGCCGTTCCTGATCTTCAATGTGGGATGGCTCCTCTAGGCCCTCCTCCGCCTGCACAGCCACCACTCCTTGGACGTGGGGTTGCTCCTCCCAGCTGCCGCCCCTGGCCTTCGGCGTGGGGTTGCTCCTCCCGGTTGCGGAAAAATCATAGCTTTCACTAGATGGACTTTGTCAGAAAAGTAGTGTCTCTGTTTTTCAATACCCTGTCTACGCTAGTCATAGCTTTTCTTCCAAGGAGCAAGCATCTTTTAATTTCATGGCTGCAGTTAAAAAGAAATTATTTGGGGAGCAGTTAATTCAGAAATACTGTGGAAAAAATGAATAATTCTCTGGAAGAGTAAGGTAGGTCGAATACTTTTTTTTATATTTCTGGTTCAGAAGAAGCAATTTCAGGTATTATTATAATAATAGTCTTATTAACTTCATTCCTTGAACATGGGATTTTGATTTTAGTATTATTAAATAATTCAAAAACAAATTCTGAAAAAGTTTTACAAAGTATTTTGCCTTCCTCATAAATGAGAAATGTATAATTCAATGGAAGATGTCAAAGTAACCAATAGACAGAGGCCTCGTTCATAGCCTGTAGCACCAGTCATGGAAACAGAACTTTACTTGATGTCTTGTCTTTGGTGCAGTCTTAAGTGTGTAGCTTCTGAACAAGGAGTGCTCACAAAAAATCCAGCTTACTCACTCTGGCTAAGACTGAGTGTTTCTCAACAGAAGAAACAGGGGCACTAGTTTCATTTTGGTAGGGCCGTTCTTTGCAGGTATTTCCCCTCAACAGCTTTGTTAGCCTGTTCAGGCTGCTATAACAGAATACCACAGATTGGAAGGCTTGAAGAAAAGGCATTTATTTTCTCAGTTCTGCTGCTGCTACTAAGTTGCTTCAGTTTTGTCTGACTCTGTGCGACCCCATAGATGGCAGCCCACCAGGCTCCCCCATCCCTGGGATTCTCCAGGCAAGAACGCTGGAGTGGGGTGCCATTTCCTTCTCCAATCATGAAAGTGAAAAGTGAACGTGAAGTTGCTCCGTCATGGCGGACTCTTCGCGACCCCGTGGACGGCAGCCCGCCCGGCTCCTCATCCCTGGGGTTCTCCAGGCGAGAGCGCTGGCGGGGGCTGCCACTGCCATTGCCACAGTTCTGGATGTCCCCAAACAGGACGCCAGCTGGGTCCGGTTCCAGGTGCGGGCTTGCCCTGGTTTACCAACTGCAGCCTTCCCGCTCTGTCCTCACAGGGGAGAGCAAGTCTGGTCTTCCCATTGTCTTCTGAGGGCCCTGATTCCATCACAGGAATTCCACCCTCCAATCTCATCTAAACTTACTTCCAAACTTACCTCCAAAGGCTTCAGCTCCAGATAACATTCCACTGGGGATTAGGGCTTCAACATATGAATTCTGGGGGAACAGGAATATTCAGTTCCAAGGAGCAAGCGTCTATGAATTCCATGGCTGCAGTCACCATCTGCAGTGATTTTTGAGGCCAGAAAATGTCTGTCACTGTTTCCACTGTTTCCCCTTCTATTTGCCATAAAGGGATGGGGCTGGATGCCATGATCTTCATTTTTTGAATGTTGAGTTTTAAGCCAGCTTTTTCACTCTCCTCTTTCACCTTCATCAAGAAGCTCTTTAGTTCCTCTTCACTTTCTGCCATTAGCGTGGTATCATCTCCATATCTAAGGTTATTGATATTTCTCCTGGCAATCTTGATTCTAGTTTGTGTTTCATCCAGCCCAGCATTTCACATGATGTATTCTGCATGTAAGTTAAATAAGCAGGGTGACAATATACAGCTTTGATGTACTCCCTTCCCAATTTTGAACCAGTCCATTGTTCCATGTCTGCTTCTAACTGTTGCTTCTTGACCTGCATACAGGGTTCTCAGGAGACAGGTAAGGTGGTCTGGTATTCTGATCTCTTTAATAATGCTCTATAGTTTGCTGTGATCCACAAAGTCAAGGCTTCAGTGTAGTCAATGAAGCAGAAATAGGGGTTTTTCTGAAATTTCCTTGCTTTTTCTAATATCCAACAGTAAACTGTTCATATACTGGATATTTTGCAGAATCCCATGAACAGTTTACCATTTACTAACTGCAAAATACCCAGTATATTTGTTTTTCTATTTCTGACTAATGAATTACCACAAATTTAGCAGCTTGAAACAGCTGATTATCTCTCAGTTCTGTAGGTCAAAAGTGAGAGAGTTCTGTTGGGTTCTGTGCTTAGTCTCACAAAACTGAAACCAAGGTGTTAGCTGTGCGGGTGGTTATTTGGAAACTCTGAGGAGGAATCTGCTTCTAACTCGCTGAGCTCCCCAGCTCACTAGCCAGGTTCACCTCCACAGGTTTGTGCACCTGGTGGCCCTGTTCCCGCGCTTTCAGCCAGGGCCTGCTTTCAGCGCCTCGGGGCTGCCTCATTCCTTGCCGCATGCCTCCCCACGACCTCAGGGAGAAAGTGTGTCAAATCTCTGACTTCCTTTTCTGTTGCCAACCAGAGAAAACTCTCTGCTTTTCAAGGGTACATGTGATTTGATTAAACCTACCTAAAATCATCTTCCTGTTGTCATGTAAATTAATAGAGTCCAAGGAATGCTGCTTCATCACATTTGTAGAATCTACCGACACTCAGATGGATGGGCATTTATTATAAGAGCTAATTATACATGGGGGTCATTCATAAAATTCTGTCTGTTACACCCAGACCAACCTACTGTTACTAATCAAAATGTGATGCATTTATTTCCTAACATAATGTATTCAGTCTAATTAACTCAAAACATGGATTATATGGGAAAGTAAATTAGGAATCCAAAATTCCACATTCAAGGATAAACTTGAATGTCATTTGTTTTCAGGCCTTTCAAAAACTCACTCACTAACAAGTGTTTCAGTTTGTTTTTTCATGTATAGTACTTAATTTGTGTTCTCATGCATTTCTACTGTGCTCTCCTGGTTTTTTTTTTTTTTTTTTTATGTTACACAATCAATTCTGCTACTTCAGAGCATTAACCACAGCAAGTATTTTCAAAGGTTTTCAAAACTATTTGTCATGTATTAGAAAACAAGCTGAAACACAGATCAGTGATCAGAAAGAAGGGATGATGGCTGTGGCTGAGGCTATGTGGCGTCTAGCATAAAATATATAAATAATGCAATATACTTAAGTGCATTTGTTTCTTTTTATGTTGCAGTCTTATTTATTTCTTTGGTTAACAATACACCTTGGAAACTTTTTCCATCGATGTATTAGTTTCCTGTTGCTGCATCCCAAATTACCACACACTCAAATACTTATGGCACCATACAGTATCTTACAGTTCTGTAGGTCAGAGTGAGACACAGCGTGAACAGACTCACACAGTTCCCACATCGAGGTATCATTAGGCTGCGCCTCTCTCTGCAGGCCAGGAGAAAGAATGTGCTTCCAAGCTTATTCCGCTGCTTATGATTGTCTCAATGCCTGGCCTTCACACCAGCACAGGCACGGCAGATTCTCGCCATGCTTTAGGTCTGTTTCACGGACTCTGCTGCCTGCCGCTTCTGCTTCTAAAGGCTCATACAGTTACACTGGGACCATCTGAATAATCCAAGGTAATCTCTGTATTTTAAGGCAACAGTGATTCATAATCCTAACTACATCTGCAAAGCCCGTTTGCCATGCTGCGTGGCATGTTCACAGTCTAAGACTGGAGCATAGAGCATTCTTTGGGACCATAATTCTATCACATTTAATACATCTGGATTTTTTCATTTCTTTAGTCGCTATGTGGTTTTTCATACTATGAGTTCTATAATTTATTTACCCAGTTCAAATCAAATGGTTTTTTCTAATTTTAAAAATTATACATAATATTGTGATAAATATCCTTGAGGCATATTATGTACAAGTGAAAATATTTAGTATATATTCCAAGAAGTAGCTTCCATGAGAGAAATCATATATTCATTTTATATTCTTTTATGGATGCCGCTAGATGGCAAGGCTTTACCAGTCTAGTGTCACTGATGCTCTGAATCTGCCTCTTTATCAGCATGTACATCTGACCAGTCCTGATCACTGTATTCTCTTTTCTATTCTTTGCTCTGTTTCTCAGTAATTTTTATGTATTTTTATGTGTTTTTCTCTTGTTGGTATATAGGAGGTCTCTATATATTCAAGTCTTAACCTTTAACATAAATATATATATATACTCTTTTGTATATACATATGTGTCTTTGTATGTAATCTATACCATATACACAGATTAAATGTTTTCTCCTAGTTTTGCTTTGTGTGTATTGTCTTGCATAAATTGTCTTGCATAATTTTCTCATCAAATTTTTAAGGGTTTTTAAACCTGGTTCTAAGATTTTTAATTTTTTATGTCTTTCTTAGGAAGTCGTATCTTATTCTCTCTCTCCCTCGCTCTTTTTTTCTCTATATGTACTTAAACAATCTCGTGTACTTACTCTCAAATCCTTTTGGTTCGTTTTGTTTTGTTCTTATCCTTTTCTTAGTTTAATAGTTTTTTAATACACACATATTAGTTTGATCCATCTTTGTTTACTTAATCCATATTTGTTTGTTTGACAGCTCTATATGAAAATATCAGTTTGTTGTTATGTTAGTGAACTTGTGTGTGCATTTCTATTTTTAGTTCTCTGGTGACTCCTTTTATAACTTTAAACAAAATTCTCTCTTGTCATATCTTTGTTTTATACCAGTGCGGTTTTCACTGTTTATATTCTGCATCTTACTCATTTTTTTGAATTCTGCCTTTAAGTGGACTTGACGCTCATCACTAGCCCTTCATCACAGCTTTTTCCTCTTATTTCTTAACTGACTGGACTTACTAAAGGAGATCAGTCCTGGGTGTTCATTGGAAGGACTGATGCTAAAGCTGAAACTCCAATACTTTGGCCCCCTCATGCAAAGAGTTGACTCATTGGAAAAGACTCTGATGCTGGGAGGGATTGGGGGCAGGAGGAGAAGGGGACGACCAAGGATGAGATGGCTGGATGGCATCACTGACCCGATGGACGTGAGTCTGAGTGAACTCTGGGAGTTGGTGATGGACAGGGAGGCCTGGCGTGCTGCGATTCACGGGGTCGCACAGAGTTGGACACGACTGAGCGACTGAACTGAACCGACTGACTCACCAGGTGGTTTGGGATTTTTGTTTTGTTTGTTTTGCTTTGGGCTTGTTTTTTCTGTTCCCAGAAGGGCATAGCAACAATACATTCCTCAAGTTTTTTCCATGACTTTTTTGGCCACTTTATATTTTCAGGATGCTTTGTAACTTTTGTGGGAGTGGGACATTTGGTCCTAACCTCCGCAGTCTGTACCCCTTCCTTTATAATCTCCTGGCACTGAACGCTGCCTTGCAGAACTGACATCAGCTTGCTATTCCCCTTCTTACAGATGACTTACTTTTTTCTGCTTAGAGGTCTATGAATCCCTTCTTTATCCTTGAAGTTCAGGTACTTAAGCAGGTGCATGTCAGTTTTCATAGCTCTTTCTCTGTGGGAAAAGCAGCAATAGCATTTTTCCCCTTTTAAAATCATGCATAAGCTTGGAGAGGTTGTGCAAACAGTGGAACCAAAGCTGTGAAAGCTACCAGTCTAGGCTCAACTGCACACCAGGCGTCTGTACAAGTCTCCCTCGTTGGCCTTTGGGATTCTGCTCTTTTACATTTCTTTCTATACAGAAGTCCACTCAGTTAGGCAGTCTCATGGGTTTTGAGAATTCTCTGCGCTTGCCTCCAAGTGAAAGCAAGTGGAGCATTTGGGCTCTCTTGGGTTCGGTGACCCCTGGCCCAGGTCTGAGGCAACTGCTGAGCCCGGTCTAAGGGTCTACCCTCTCCTTCATCCCCCGAATTAAACTCTTAAGTTAGATGCATGTATTTGTTTTCATTTTTACCTTTTTGACTTCCTGAGAGATTTAAGTTTACAATTTAAACAAATCTCCTGTCTTCTCTGTATTCTCATGGCGTTTTTTACTACTGTTGTGAAGCACTAACCACACTCTATTATGGCTGGCTGTGCATAGCCCTGTCTCCTGAAATAGGCAGAAATAAGGGCTTACTCATCGATGTCGGTCGTCTGTTTCCTCTGCACTCTGCTCCCCCCTCCACACACACTCCCCCCTCCTTTGTATTCATAGCACATGACAGGGCCAGTGTATATTCATTGACTTGAATCCAGTTATTTTCAAAAGCTTGTTTAGGATCCCAGCGTTTTGAGTGTTGGGAATATTATAGAACTGTCCTTGTAGCCTTGATTTTTAAAAGATAATAGGACTTCAAATATGTTTAATAATTTAAGACACTGTTAAATCACATTATTTTCAAAAAATGAAAATGCTAATCCAGCTCTGTAGAAGAGCACTTTTCATGGAATGTAACGTAAAGTCTGAGTAAATATACGTGGTATATCTCTCTGTTTTAGAAAAGCTATCTAATGTCATAAAACTTGACATGTTAGATACAAAGGAAAATCCATATTGAAAAACATAATTGCTGACACATACACTTTGCATTCTAGTTTTGGATTCTACTTCTCAAAATTTAACTTTAAAATAGCTTCATTTCTATGACTAGTATATTGAATGTGCCATAGATTCTGTGTGACTTATTCTTTGAAATGTTCACTTGAATGTTGGAACAAATCTAGAACCACTGTTTCTAACTTTTAAATTATTGTCCTGACTTTTGCCTGTGAAATTACTTTAAAGATGCTTAGCCACACTCTAGGCTTAATGGCTCTGGATCCTGTAGAATTCCACAAATGCCACCTATTATAAATTGAATTTCACTGAGGAAGACCCTTGTTAACACTAATTCACATCATTCACACCTCCTATTTATATATAGTGGGGCCTTTAGTGAAGGAACTAGATGCTTATGCTCTATTCTGCTAGAAATCTGGAAGAAGAATCTTGAGAGGAATATACAGTTGAACACATATAACTAAGACCTAACAATAACTATCTCAATAGTAATAGTACCAGTCATCACTACCATGTGTTATCAAGGACTTATTGTGTACCAAACTTTTGCTAAAAGCTTTATGTAAATTATTTCACTATGTCTCATCACATTAATTTCACAGATAAGGAAACTGAGACTCAGAAAGGTTCAGTTCAGTTCAGTAGCTCAGTCATGTCCAACTCTTTGTGACACCATGAACCGCAGCATGCCAGGCCTCCCTGTCCATCACCAACTCCCAAGGTCCACCCAAACTCATGTCGATTGAGTCAGTGATGCCATCCAACCATTTCATTCTCTGTCGTCCCCTTCTCCTCCCTCAATCTTTCCCAGCATCAGGGTCTTTTGAAATGAGTTGGCTCTTTGCATCAGGTGGCCAAAATATTTCATCATCAGTCCCTCCAATGAATATTGAGGACTGATCTCCTTTAGGATGGACTGGTTAGATCTCCTTGCAGTCCAAGGGACTCTCAAGAGTCTTCTCCAACACCACACTTCAAAAGCATCAATTCTTCAGCACTCAGCCTTCTTTATGGTCCAACACTCACATCCATACATGAATACTGGAAAAACCATAGCCTTAACTAGATGGACCTTTCTTGGCAAAGTAATGTCTCTGCTTTTGAATATGCTGTCTAGGTTGGTCATAACTTTTCTTCCAAGGAGCAAGCATCTTTTAATTTCATGACTGCAGTCACCATCTGCCGTAATTTTAGAGGCCCCCAAAATGAAGTCTGTTACTGTTTCCACTGTTTCCCCATCTATTTGCCATGAAGTGTCGGAGTGGATGCCATGATCTTAGTTTTCTGAATGTTGAGTTTTAAGCCACCTTTTTCACTCTCCTCTTTCACTTTCATCAAGAGGCTCTTTAGTTCTTCGCTTTCTGCCATAAGGGTGGTGTCATCTGCATATCTGAGGTTATTGATATTTCTCCCGGCAATCTTGATTCCAGCCTGTGCTTCCTTCAGCCCAGCGTTTCTCATGATGTACTCTGCATATAAGTTAAATAAGCAGGGTGACAATATACAGCCTTGATGTACTCCTTTTCCTATTTGGAACCAGTCTGTTGTTCCATGTCCAGTTCTAACTGTTGCTTCCTGACCTGCATACAGATTTCTCAAAAGGCAGGTCAAGTGGTCTGGTATTCTCATTTCTTTCAGAATTTTCCACAGTTTATTGTGATCCACAGAGTCAAAGACTTTAGCATAGTCAATAAAGCAAAAATAGATGTTTTTCTGGAACTCTCTTGCTTTGTTGATGATCCAGTCGATGTTGACAATTTGATCTCTGGTTCCTCTGCCTTTTCTAAAACCAGCTTGAACATCTGGAAGTTCATGGTTCATGTACTGTTAAAGCCTGGCTTGGAGAATTTTGAGCATTACTTTACTAGCATGTGAGATGAGTTCAATTGTGCAGTAGTTTGAGCATTCTTTGGCATTGCCTTCCTTTGGGGATTGGAATGAAAACTGACCTTTTCCAGTCCTGTGGCCACTGCTGAGTTTTCCCAATTTGATGGCATATTGAGTGCAGCACTTTCACAGCATCATCTTTGAGGATTTGAAATGGCTCAACTGAAATTCCATCACCTCCATTAGCTTTGTTCATAGTGATGCTTCCTAAGGCCCATTTGACTTCACATTCCAGGATGTCTGGCTCTAGGTGAGTTATCACACCATCGTGATTATCTGGGTCATGAAGATCTTTTTTGTACAGTTCTTCTGTGTATTCTTGCCACCTCTTCTCAATATCTTCTGTTTCTGCTAGGTCCATACCATTTCTGTCCTTTTTTAAGATCACACAGCTGGATTGTAGCAGAATCAAGATTAGAACACAAAATAAAAATTGACTTCAGAGTTTATGCTTTTAATCCCTTTGCCGTCTGCGTTCTTCTGCCGTCTCCTGCTATAGATGGATTTAGGCCCAAGGCCAGAGACACGGATAAGCAGACAGAGAAGCCTGAGCACAGAAGGGGTTCAAGAGCTAACAAGTGAATGAACAGGTGAGACACATCTGTTTAAAGATCACACAGCAGGGAAAAGGGTTACCTCTTTAAAAGACACAGGTGCATTTCAGCAGGTCAATGCATCTGTTTATGTTTGCCTTTGCTTTCTTATTCTTGAATTCACTTCTTGAAAACTGCTTATTTGACATAATGAGAGAGAATCACTTCACATGCTATAATTTAAAAATTAAGTCTGACTCAAATTAATTCAGGATATGTGCATATGCAGGTTCCATTCTTTTTCGGACAGGAGTAGGTGGGAGTATGATGGCCCCAAAGGTAAGACTCTCCCACATGCCATCAGCTCTGTCACTTTGTCTATATCCAGAAGGATGGTGGTGTCAAAATGTGAACACCCCTTCAAGTGAGGCAATAGTAAGAAGTTGGGTAGCAGACTTGAATTCTTTGTAGCCAAACCCAATGTCCATTTAATTATTTTATTTCCACACAAGTAGTTGCCCTTGTATATCAGTTTTGGGGGTCATAATATTGTGCAGTACTCGTGGGCTGATCGTTCAGATTGGTCTTACCAGGCCTACTGATGGTGGGACTGGCTCTCGAGTAGCAGCTCCCTTTGCTTTCAACACGGAAGTATCTACGTTCTCCTCCTTTGACGTTTTGTGGAATGAGTCCCTTTCTTCCTCAAAGTGAGGTCAGACCATAGCTCGACTGAGAGAGCTCATCTTGGCAGAATTCAGAGCTTTCTCCTTCTGTTCATCCAGCTCTTCTTAAACACCAGGAACAATGGGCAGGCAAAAAGGAACTAGCATGGTTTGTTATGACAGTATAACCAATAGAGTGCATATATGATTCTTTTTGCATTGTAGAATTTATTAAATAAACCATTAGATTTGCATATGATTAAAACTTTATTCTCTGTAAGTACCAGAAACTGCATTTATATTCACATGGAATTTTCATGGAATGGGCAGTGTATTGTGTTGCATTTATTTTATTCTGGGTTTGATGGTAGATTTCTGCCTTAATATCACTTCAGGACTTTTAACCATGAACCTCATTATGTGAGTTCTAAAGAAATGTCATTTAATAATTAAAAACAGTGTATTTAATGTCATTTAAAGACGGAAGGCAGGAGGAGAAGGGGACGACAGAGGATGAGATGGTTGGATGGCATCACTGACTCAATGGACATGAGTTTGGGTAAACTCCTCCGGAGTTGGTGATGGATAAGGAGGCCTGGCATGCTGCAGTCCATGGGATCACAAAGAGTCGGACATGACTAAGCAACTGAACTGAACATAAATCAACAATACCAGTAATTTAAAGAATGTAGTGTTTAATGGAATGATAAAACTTTTTGTATTTTTAATATCTGAATTACTGAACTTACCAGAAAAGTCTTACACTCATATATGAAGAACTTGAAAATACATAACAAATTATTTTTAAGTACTGCAATCCAGAGTAAAAAGATGAAAAGAAATAAGAATTAGAGCAGAAATCAATGAAATTGACAACAGGAAATCAGTAGGAAAAAAAATCAATGAAACCAAAAGCTAGTTATTTGAAAGAGTAATAGCCTCTAGCCAGGCTAACTAAAAAAATAAAAATAAGTGACAGGGGACACAAATTACTAATCCCAGAAATGAAAGCTGGCATCGTTGCAGAACCTGTCAACATGAAAAGAATAATAAAAAGTACTGTGAATAACTCTGTGCCAGCAAAGTTGATAACCTGCATGAAATAGACCAATTCCTTCAAAGAAAGTTTGCCAAAACTCAAGCAGGAAGAAGTAGACAATCTGAATAGGCCCATTTCTATTAAAGAAATTGGATAAACAAATAGTTAGTCTCCGGAAGAAAAGGCACCAGGCACCACGCAGTGTGGGTGGCGACCTTAGTTCCCACACCAGGGACAGAACCCGCATCCTCTGCGTTGGCGGGTGGACTCTCAACCCCTGGGCCACCAGGAGATTCCTCAGTAGAAATTTTTAAGGTAGGATCTGATTAGTATTGAGCTAGATGCAGGTTTTCTCCGATTATCATTCTTTCTTTCCTTAACAGCCTTGACTGCACTTATCATTACTGCATCAGTAGCAGTAATATGTGCAAAGTGATCTCACACGCTGAGCATAATTACAGTTTTAGATATCAAGTGAAGTATTATTTTTTAAATGTTGAAAATGTTTCGAATAATGTTGGCATTGTCCACTCATGACAAGATGGAATGAAAGGGAACTAATTTACACTTCTCCCTGAAAAAGAATATGTGTATGTGTCTGTGTGTGTGTGCACGTGTGTGTGTGTCTGTGTGTGTGTGTCTGTGTGTATGTGTGTGTATGTGTCTGTGTGTCTGTGTGTGTATGTGTGTATCTGTGTGTGTGCATGAGTGTGTGTCTCTGTGTTTCTCTCTCTGTGTGTATGTGTGTCTGTGTGTGTATGTGTGTGTCTCTGTGTGTGTGTGTGCATGAGTGTGTGTATCTGTGTTTGTGTGCACATGTGTGTCTGTGTGTGTGTCTGTATCTGTGTGTGCACACGTGTCTGTGTGTGTGTCTGTGTGTGGGTGTGTCTGTGTTTCTGCATGTGTGTCTGTGTCTCTGTGTCTCTGTGTGTGTACATGTGTGTGTGTGTCTGTGTCTCTGTGTGTGTCTCTGTGTGCACATGTATCTGTGCACATGTGTGTATGTATGTGTGTGCACACATGTGTGCACATGTGTGTCTCTGTGTGTATGTGTGTATCTCTGTGTGTGCACGTGTGTGTCTCTGTGTGTGCACGTGCATGTCTGTGTGTGCACATGTGTGTCTCTGTGTGTGTGTCTTTGGGTGGATGTGTGTGTATCTGTGTGTGCACATGTGTGTGTCTCTGTGTATGTCTCTGTGTCTGTGTGCATGTGTGTGCATGTGTGTGTGTTTGCACATGTATGTGTGTGTATCTCTATGTGTGTCTGTGCCTGTGTGTTGGTAACAAGGTTTCAGACACTGGATGTCAGCCTGCCCGGGTGATCCCTGCAGAGGGTTCTTGGGCAGCCCTGCAGGGAGGGAGAAACCCCGAGAGGCCGGGCAGTCTCCCCGAGGCCAGGGGACAGAATGTAGTGTGGGAGGTGGAGGCCAGAGTCTACCAAGCAGGTGGGGGGGAAGAGTGGTCTCCAGGGAGCTGCAGGTGGTCCCTCCCCGGATCTTCAGCTGATGAGACTGCATGAGAAGGAGCAGCCCACGGCCAGGACAAGAGCCTCGGGTTAGAGGGAACGCTACTTGTAGCTTTCACAGGAGTGGGAAGAGAAACCAAAATTAACAGTTTAAATGCAGACTGCAAAAGGATCAAAATATTCTCAAGTAGCGGGACCTAGATGCACCCAGAACAAAGCTAAAAATGATCACAAATGCATCTGTGTTTGTCAAGCAGCCAGCAGGACAAACTCACAATATGCCTAGTAAAAAATTATGAGGAATGCCTGCAGAAGGCGCACCCAGACTGAGACTGCGTGAAAGCAGGAGGAAGTTCAGTCAATAGACACAGACTTGGAAGTGACACAGGTGAGGGGCTTCTCTGGGAGTCCAGTGGTTGAAAGTCTGCCTGGCAACAGTCCCCGCTCTAAAGGAATTTCTCTCTTACTTTGATAAGCAAGTACGTAATTAACTGTGATAACAGTACGAGAGGGTTATAGGGATATGAAGAAAACGCTATTGGTGGGGGGCAAGGAAAATATTTGTTTTATTTGTGGGATTAGAGGAAAATTTCAGAGAGGAGGCAGTATGTAATCTGGAATGAAGTGTTCCTGATGGTGTTGCTGTGGTAACAAATTACCCCCATTCCTGGTGGTTTAAAACAGCTATTTCATTCCGCTCATATATTCTCTGGGTCAAGACTCCAGACAGGGCACAATAGGAATGACAGTCATCTGCATTTCGTAATATCTAAGACTCAAAGGTTGGGAACTTGATAGCTAGAGGCAAGGATCATTTCAGGGTGTCTTCATCCTCCTGACACTCGATGTCTGTCACCTGGACTCAGCCGGGGCAGTCAACTTGAACAGCTGTACTTGGCTTCTCCACAACACCTGGTTTTCTTACAGCACTGAGACCTTAGGATAATCAGACGTTTTACATGGCAACGTAGGGATCTGAAAAAGAGTCTCTAGCAAGCCAGATAGGAATTGCAGTGACTTCTGTAATCCAACCTCAGAGGTCACACACTGTCACTTCCACTGCGTTCTGTTGGGCACTAGTCAAGCCAAACCAGACTCAAAGAGAGGAAATGAAGCCCCACTTCTGGATAGGGAGCGGCAGTAGTCTGGAAGAGCACTGGAGATGAGTGATGTTGTTTCAAGAATCTTTAGAAGGTACACTTTGGCACATGAAAGATTCTTATTATTTGGGAACCAAATGAAAATATATAGGCATGATTTAGGAAGAGTAAACAAAGCTATACAGTGAGAGCATGGTGAGACTTGTCCCAGCGTGATGTATAGCTAGATATTGGAACAAATTTTGAAGGGCCTTTAATTTTCATGTTGAAGAGATTAGACTTTAATTTACAGGCATTCTGGAACCCTTAAATTTTTTTTGTTTTTAGACTAGAGGATTGGCGTGAGTTAATCTTGTACTTTAGAGAGATGACCCAGGTACAGGGCTGTTTGTATAGACGCAAATGTTAATAGTGTCAGTAGAGAATAGGAAGGATTATACTAAGTGGTGAGAATATAAATGAAAATAAAGAGAAGTGAGATATATTCTGGAGATAGAATTATGACTATAATTCATATAGTCATAGGCAAGGAAGAGAAAAGAAGACATCGAAGATGAAATAAACGAGAGTGCCCAGAACCTGGCTCTTTGTCTGCATGCATTCCTCTGGCCCTGAGATACTCTACAGATGAAGGTCCCGGGATGCTCTTTGTCAAGGCCATGGATCTCACCCCGGTCTTACCCGTGCCTGTCGATCTGTAGTCGTGGGTACAGTCTTCGCTTCTCATGTGTGCTGCTGACGGTTCTGAAGGTGTCACAGAGGAGAGGCTGAGGATGAAAGCAGTGGTGGCATCAGGTTTCCAGAGCAAATGTGACATAAGTAGATTGCTTACTTTGACATTCTTACTTAAATTTATGTATATTGGTACTAAGCTTTCTGAGAAAATGCATGCAGTTTAATTTTTCTTCCCAGTAAGAGAACTGTAGTCAGAATACCGTTTTCTTTTTTTGATGACTGGTTTTTCTTTGTCCTGTTAGATTTTTAAAGAAATTCATGCTCCCTCTTACCAACTCCTGAAACATTATCAATTAACCACACACAGCCCATCGAACACAGCATAGCTGTAATTAAACTAGATTACTATGCAGTAGCTCTCATTACACAATGACACAGTTTTTATTAGGACCATAGAGGGAGTTTAATTACATGTCTAGACACCCCCTGAATTCACGGCAGCGGTGTTATCTTTGTCTGTTTAAGAGAAAATTTGAGCTTTTGGTGATTGCATTTTTTGAAAGACCAAATGGTAAGATAAGTTTGGGAGTTTTTTCATTTTTCTTTTAATTCCACATTCTACTTCAATGCATATTTGATTTAAGAACCGTTTTTACATCTGTGGATGTAAATGTTTCCCAAGAAAAGTGCACAGAATTTCACTCTTTGTCATATTTGATATACATTTCATTGCATCCAAAACCTTTCATTTTCAAATACGTCCCAGATTTCCTCTCTTACCTTATTATGCATAAATCATGTACTGTAGTCTGAGGCATAGACACCTCATCATAATATTCCCAGCTTCTCCATGCCTGTGAAGAAGCTCTGCTCTTTGCTGGAGGACGGCGTGTCCTTGGCACGTACCCCCACCCTCCCAGTCAGCATTTCTGCACAGGATGCGGAGTCCATCTGTGTGCGGCTCCCAAGCCCCTGCGCGGCCAGAGTGTGCAGATCCAGACGTCCCTCTGCTCCTTTTGTGCTCTAGCCTGACCTCTCCTCTCTCATTACAAAAGCATGTTTGCAGCTTCCTTCTCCGTAACTGCAGATCATTTCTGGACCTTTTCCCAAGCTTTTCATTGTCTCCTGAGTATCACCTCTTTTAATTGGTTAAACCATTTCCATTGCCTTCATTCCTAAAAACTTCATCTTTCCTAAAATCTGACCATATACATTGGAAATAAGAGAATGGAATTATCACAGGCTTATCCTTCCTAAGCAATCTCAAAAGTTCGCTCACTTGCTCTGTTCAGTTTGGTTCAGTTCAGTCACTCAGTTGTGTCCAGCTCTTTGCGACCCCATGAATCGCAGCACATCAGGCCTGCCTGTCCATCACCAGCCCCTGGAGTTCACTCAGACTCATGTCCATCGAGTCCGTGATGCCATCCAGCCATCTCATCCTCTGTCGTCCCCTTTTCCTCCTGCCCCCAATCCCTCCCAGCATCAGAGTCTTTTCCAATGAGTCAACTCTTCGCATGAGGTGGCCAAAGTACTGGAGTTTCCGCTTTAGCATCATTCCTTCCAAAAAACATCCCAGGGCTGATCTCCTTCTGTTAGCATGTCTAAATCAAAACACATCACTTTTTCCATCATTTTTTTTTGCCCCATAATTTATTATTAAGTGAACGACTTAATAATTGCTATTGATAGCAATGATTTTTTCAAGTCTTCAGGGAATGTTTTAGACTTGGGATTGAATCTAAGGAAAATAGTATAGGTAAAATGATATTTCCACCATAAATAGATTAAATAGACTGTTAGGCTAAATAGACTGTTCCTAGAAATATGTACTCAATAGGACTTTCATAACATACACATATATAAATAGACAGGAAATTAATTTCAACCTATTAAAAGCACCCGTGTTTCCCAGTCTGATTCTGTACACCAGGAGGCTCATATCAAAGTCAGAAATAAGGATTGGAGTCTGACTGTTCTTCATGACCTCTTCTCCTATCATCTTCTCTAACATGACACCCCAGGTTTGTCTACCCAATGCCATTCATAATTACCCTCTCTAGAAAAGCATTTCTTTCCCCATGATATTGCCACTCCAGCAAGCATTTTCCAGCAAAGCTTTGCTTTAGCCAAACACTTCAAGCCACATCTGTAATCTAATAACAGGGTTCACATCGGAACCTCCTCCAGGGCCAGCGGCGGGTCCGGTCCTCAGGCCCACCCCTGGGGTCCAGGGGGCTCTTTTGTTTGCAGGCAGAGGTCTGTGGGCGTGCTCACCCTTCACTAGCATGTCATTATGGCTGGGCCACAATTTATGAACATTTTAGACGTGAAGGAAGCTGAATGGAAAACTAAGAGATGAATTTTCAAGTGTCTTTCCCCGAACTCCCCTGAGGCTTATGTTGTATTGCATACTCAGGTAAACTTCAGAGGATACGAAGAAATTAATTCAGCCATAGCAATCAACTTAATACTGCTACAGAAAAAATATGTAATTATTCAAAATGTCATTTTGAAGATGAAACCCTTTTGTCTGATCTTATAGTTAAAATATCCTTACTGGATTTTGACTTTTCTCAAAGTGATGCTGTAAATCTCATTTATCTAACTGATACTCATTGAGAACCTCTGAGGTGACTAAGAGCTATTATCCAGTAAGTATAATATGTTTCATAAACATATAGATGCCTTGCTTCAGCTAAATGTATCAAAGTGATGTTGCTATGGAAATATATCACTATAATGTAAGCAGAAGAATTTAAACTTCTGAAATTAATAATGGCAAATGAATAAAAGGTGCAGATTGCCATCATTCTTGAATATGTAACTAAGTTCTTGACTAAAAAGTAAAATAACATACATGTCTATAGGAAAGGATTTCTTTATTGTTCATTCAAAAGTAGTGATTGAGTGCACATTTACATAGGCACTGTACAGAAAACTAGGTATCTGGGGATCCAGGTAAAAATGTCCTCGTCTTTATGGAGTTTTCAGTCTAGCAAGGGAGATGTTCCTTAACATAAAGCTTGCAAGAAACAGACATGATTTAAAGAAAAATAGAAAGCATGGTAGGAGCATATAAGAGCGTGAGTGCCTAAGAGAGCATGTTAATCTGGTACAGCCTCCCCGAGGACCGACTGACAGCTGAGAATGAGGATGAGGAGAGCTGGCCTAGTCCTGGGATAGTTCTGTGCTGAAAGCGGACCAGCGGGAGACGGGGTGGCGGGGGCTGGGGAGGGGGACACTGCTGGTGAGGCGCTGCCAGGGCGCCTGAGGGGAGGGGGCGCGAGGGCCTGCAGCAGCCGCAGGGGGTGGCGCCGGAAGACCCCCAAGGCCCCGGAGAAGGGGCCAGGAGCAGCCCCAGGGGTGGCGCCGGAAGACCCCCAAGGGCCCGGAGGAGGGGCCAGGAGAAGCCCCAGGGGTGGCGCCGGAAGACCCCCAAGGCCCCGGAGGAGGGGCCAGGAGAAGCCCCAGGGGTGGCGCTGGAAGACCCCCAAGGCCGCAGAGAGGGGCCAGGAGCAAACAGCAGGCTCTGAGGTGCAGCGGCCTGTCTACGGCGGTATGATTCGTAATAGCTGCTCCTTGTGTCATGACTGGGAGAAACATAGTGAGGAGGTTCCAGATCCTAACTACTGCAAACTTTGTGCCTTTTCTAATGTCTAAACATTCTTACCATAAACTATGAACACATATATAGCAATTTCAGTCCTTGTTTTACTTAGACTTGTTTCAAAGGTTAAGAAGGCTAATATATAACATATTCAATCTCTGTAATTTATATTTCATCTTCTTGGGAAGAGAAGTTGTGGTAAATTAAATGGAAAATAAAGCTATTAAAGTGGAGAAAGAATTTTTTAAAAAGCAAGGAGAAGAAGTAAATGGTGTGAATTAGGCTAGTTAGTGCAATTGAAGCTTCTTTGTCACCGAGCTGCTTGGCAGCCAAAACTGAAGGAAATGGAATGAAATAAAAAGCAAGTGTTTTCTGATCAAAGTATCCTTTGATACTTCAGAAAAGAGAAACTATTCCAAATCTCAAAGGATTTCTAAATGTGTTTTATAAGAGACATAAAAGAACAATGATAGAGTCCCAATAACTACTGTTTATGAAGTAGAATATCTACTCCATGCTAAGGGTTTGTCACCACAGCTTGCAGAGTGGATACTGCAGATGAGAAAACTGAGATTTAGAGGGCCGGCAAATTGTTTAAGGACATACAGATAATAAACAGTATACTTGGTGTATATGGCCCCACAGCACCTCTCACAATGTTACTCCTCAACAACCATTTCAAAAGCAATATCTCAAAACTTTATGTGCCTTATTTCTTGTATTATCCTTGATCAAAACCAACAGTGTGATATTAAAACAGAATTCAGCTAAGATATGCCTTTGGTACCAAGGCATTAAATTTATTATTATAAGATCCTTAAAAAGTATCTGTTTCCTATTTTGATTAGTCTACAGATAAAATTATACTTGTCATTTAATGCTTTCTTTCTAAAAAGAGAATGCACTTTCCAAAAATTGAGCCTGTATATTAGTTGTGTGCTTCTCTGCCTCTGAGGCTGTTTCTCCTCCTCCTTTTTCTTTTTATTCCACAGTTTTAATTAAATTCATACACATATGGTTATTTGCTCTTCCAGTTTCTTTATTAGAAGTTACCGTTGCTCAAGAGTAACTTCAGTAATTCGGCGCCACACTTTTTGTCAGATTCATTATTTCTTCCTATTAAATTGTTGGATTTATGTAGAAGACGTTGTAGGTCTTCTCCCAAACTATTGTTCAGATCTTCAGTGTTTCCTAGCTTGTCCTTGATTACTTTAATTGCTATTACCTCTAACACTTATTCTAGAATGGTTTATTCTAGAATGGGCTTCCCTGATGGCTTATTCTAGAATATCCAATAATCTTACTTTTTAGTTTTTCTAATCCTCTTGTCTATTTATGTTGAATCTCCATGATTTAAATAATCTGCAGCTAAGACAGACAGTACCTTGATAAGGTCTATTTCTTTGTGCTTTCAGTTCAGTTCAGTCGCTCAGTCGTGTCCAGCTCTTTGTAACCCCATGAGTCGTAGCACGCTAGGCCTCCCTGTCCATCACCAACTCCCGGAGTTCACCCAAACTCATGTACATTGAGTCGGTGATGCCATCCAGCCATCTCATCCTCTGTCATCCCCTTCTCCTCCTGCCCCCAATCCCTCCCAGCATCAGGGTCTTTTCCAATAAGTCAACTCTTTGTATGAGGTGGCCAAAGTATTGGAGTTTCAGCCTCAGCATCAGTCCTTCCAATGAACACCCAGGACTGATCTCCTTTAGGATGGACTGGTTGGATCTCCTTGCAGTCCAAGGGACTCTCAAGAGTCTTCTCCAATACCACAGTTCAAAAGCATCAATTCTTTGGTGTTCAGCTTTCTTCACAGTCCATCTCTCACACCCATACATGACTACTGGAAAAACCATAGCCTTGACTAGATGGACCTTTGTTGGCAAACTAATATCTCTGCTTTTTAATGTGCTATCTAAGTCGGTCATAAATTTCCCTCCAAGGAGTAAGCATCTTTTAATTTCATGGCTGCAATCAACATCTGCAGTGATTTTGGAGCCCCCCAAAAATGAAGTCTGACAACTGTTTCCACTGTTTCCCCATCTATTTGCCATGAAGTGATGGGACCGGATGCCATGATCTTCGTTTTCTGAATGTTGAGCTTTAAGCCAGTGTTTTCACTCTCCTCTTCCACTTTCATCAAGAGGCTTTTTAGTTCCTCTTCACTTTCCATAAGGGTGGTGTCATCTGCATATCTGAGGTTATTGATATTTTTCCCAGCAATCTTGATTCCAGCTTGTGCTTCTTCCAGCCCAGCGTTTCTCATGATGTGCTCTGCATATGAGTTAAATAAGCGGGGTGACAATATACAGCCTTGACGTACTCCTTTTCATATTTGGAACCATGTCCAGTTCTAACTGTTGCTTCCTGACCTGCATACAGGTTTCTCAAGAGGCAGGTCAGGCAGTCTGGTATTCCCATCTCTTTCAGAATTTTCCACAGTTGATTGTGATCCACAGAGTCAAAGGCTTTGGCATAGTCAATAAAGCAGAAATAGATGCTTTTCTGGAACTCTCTTGCTTTTTCAATGGTCAAGCTGGTTTTAGAAAAGGCAGAGGAACCAGAGATCAAATTGCCAATATCCGCTGGATCATCTTTGTGCTTAGGTATTTCATAATCAGTTCTGTGTCATTCATATGATATGGGAAAATGTTTTAATGCATTTTCCTATGAGTACCCAGTTTTGAGAAGCATTTTTCACTGTTAATATCCTTTTCTTCCCTACTTCTCCATGTGCAGGGATTTTGACTTATCAAAATATGATTAAGATTTGCTGAGATTAGAAGTGTATATTTATTTAAAACCTAGTTTGAAAATAAGAAGCAGTGTTCCTATTATTCAGCTCTTTGTTCTTGTTCAGTCGCTCAGTTGTATCTGACACTTTGTGACCTCATTAACTACAGAACACCAGGCTTCCCTGTCCTTCACTGTCTTCTGGAACTTGCTCAAACTCATGTACATTGAGTTGGTGATGCCATCTAACCATCTCATCCTCAGTTGTCCCCTTCTCCTCCTGCCTTCAATCTTTCCAGCATCAGGGTCTTTTCCAATGAGTTGGCTGTTCTCATCAGGTGGCCAAAGTACTGGAGCTTCAGCTTCAGCGTCAGTCCCTCCAACAAACATTCAGGGTTAGCTTTTATGACTTCTGATACTATAAAACAGAATTTTTCAAAGATATTCTAGGGATTTTTTAAGGGTCACTGAAACCCCTTTCAGAGGGTCTGTGAAGTCGAAACCATTTCATCATAATATGAAAGCATTTCTCCTTACTTTCCAGTAGTCCTGTATAAATGTGAGAGTTGAACCATAAAGAAAGCTGAGCACCAAAAATGCTTTCAAACTATGATGCTGGAGAAGACTCCTGAGAGTCCCTTGGACTGCAAGGAGATCCAACCAGTCCATCCTAAAGGAGATCAACCCTGAATATTCACTGGAAGGACTGATGCTGAAACGGAAGCTCCAATACTTTGGCCAAGAGCCGACTCATTGGAAAAGACCGTGATGCTGGGAAAGATTGAAGGCAGGAGGAGAAGGGGACGACAGAGGATGATGGTTGGATGGCATCCCCGACTCAGTGGACATGAGTTTGAGCAGGCTCTGGGAGACGGTGAAGGACAGGGAAGCCTGGTGTGCTGCCGTTCATAGTGTCGCAGAAAGCTGGACACAGCTTGGGGACTGAACAGCAACGACGGGGGATGTGGTTTTATGATAGAGAAAGAAGGAGTGTGTATGAGAGTCCAGCTGTTTTCTGTAAAACCAGAAATCAAAGAAATTTGGAAACCTTTAAGACAGTGGTATAGTACTCACTAGTTTCTTATCTTAGAAAATAGTTATTTATATTTTAAAATGTGTATATTGCCATGAGTTTATTGTTTTATTTTTAAATTAAAAGTAATTTTTTGATTTCTCAGTTTTAACTGCTTGCACAGTAACTAAATGTTAGGTAGAGCTCACATAAACAAAAGCTCCTTAAGATTCTTAAATTTTAGCTGTAAAGAAGTTCTGAGACCAGGGAGTCTGAGAACCGGTGCTCTAGAGGTGCGGCTGTGTCTCCTTGAGGGAAGCAGAAGATCATACCCCGTCTTCCTGGCTTCCCCACTGGAAATAATGTAAAGGTGAAAAGTAGTAACTATTGAGCAAAGGCAATCAGTGGGTCTAAGCAAAAATAAAATTGCCATTTTGTCAGTAAAGTCTCCCACACGTGTGGATGATTATATCATGAGCATTAATAGTCTTTCTCCACCACGTCACTTACAGCAAATGATCCTTGCCTCTGTCTTTGAAAGTCAGGGTCAGGACTGCTGGCGTTCATTCTGTTATTGGCTTTTCGGTTGGCCCCTCTGGCAGTGCGCGACTCCTAGACCTACTATTTTCTATAAAACTTTCCTTCTCTTATCCGTCTAGCCCTCCTTTTGGAGTGCCAACTGATGTTTTGTTTGTTTTGTCTTGCTTTTTTAAAATTTGCACTTAAAACACATAACCACCATTTTTGTTCAAGAAAGCCAGAACAACATTTAATGAAAATCTTTATATAATTAGTACTTTGCTGAACCAACACTTGTCCCTTCACCTCACTTTCTGTCACTGTGTCACTGTTTTCAGAGTCATTTTCTTCCCCAAGTTATGGAGCTTCTAAACTGGGTTAGAAGATCAGTGCTTTGTATTGATTTGTGCAATTCTTAGATATGTTCCAAAGCTATTGTATGAGACACTCACACCTCTGCCTTTCACACTCCAGGTATACAGGGTATAGTATGTTCCTCCTCAGGGGCACGGTGTTTTCTTCCGGGTATGATCTGAGGCTGAATGTGGTCTTCCATCACTCTTTTCTCCCCCCATCTTACTAAACACCTTGTCCCTCTGCCAGCACTCTCCCCTGCTGTCATTCATTTTATTTTCATCTCATCCCCACACTACACAGCCAAGCACTAAGTGGTCCTTGAGCTCATGCTTGGGAATCCTGCACGGGGGGGGGTGCCCAGACCTGAACCCACCACCACGACGTCCAGTTGGGACCTTGTAAGGATCTCGTAGCCTCTTTATCCTTCAGTTTTCTCATTTGCAGAACAAGAATCATGTGACTTCCATTATAAAGCTGCTGTGAAGTTTAAGTTAAGCTAAGAGATCCGAAGGTGTTTATAATGGTGCTTGGAGTGTATGCTAAGTGTTTAGGGCACGAATGGCAGTATTGTTCTCATTCAGTTGCTCAGTTGTGTCTGCAACGCCATGGACTACAGCACGCCAGGCCTTCCTGTCCATCACCAACTCCCAGAGTTCACCCAAACTCATGTGCATTGAGTCAGTAATGCCATCCATCCATCTCATCCTCTGTCGTCCCCTTCTGCTCCTGCCCCCAATCCCTCCCAGCGTCAGGGTCTTTTCCAATAAGTCAACTCTTTGCATGAGTTGGCCAAAGTATTGGAGTTTCAGCCTCAGCATCAGTCCTTCCAATGAACACCCAGGACTGATCTTTTGGATGGACTGGTTGGATCTCCTTGCAGTCCAAGGGACTTTCAAGAGTCTTCTCCAATACCACAGTTCAAAAGCATCAATTCTTCGGCACTCAGCTTTCTTCCCAGTCCAACTCTCACATCCATACAGGACCACTGGAAAAACCATAACCTTAATTAGACAGGCCTTTGTTGGCAAAGTAATGTCTCTGCTTTTGAATATGCTGTCTAGGTTGGTCATAACTTTCCTTCCAAGGAGTAAGCGTCTTATAATTTCATGGCTGCAGTCACCATTGATTAGACATGTACAAAAGCAAAACTTTATTTTTTCTCACTGTTGCTCTGACAGATAACCCTGTAAATCCAGTCTTCTCCTCAGTGAATAAAATTTCAGGCCAAGCCCTATTTTTCCAGTCCCTTTTGGATAGGAAAAGACCAAAATTTTATTTTTTCCTTCTTTAATTTTTTAATCTTAATCAAGTATAGTTGATTTACAATGTTGTGTTGTTTTCTGCTGTCCACCAAAGTGATTCAGAATATAAGAAAATAACTTCTTCATATCCCTTTGCATTCTTGTTTATCACAGTAGGGCCTTGTCTATGCATCCTGTGTGGGATACTTCGCATCTGCTGATACCAAGCTCCCGGTCCATCCCTCACCCCCCTCCCCACAGTCACAAGTCTTTTCTCTCTGTGAGTTTGCTTCTAATTCCTGCATAAGCTCATTTGTGTCGTAGTCTAGATTCCACACGTACGTGATATCACATGGTACCTTTCTGACTCCCTTCGCTTGGCATGAGTCTCTAGTTGCACCCATGCTGTGCGGATGGCCTGGTTTTGTCTTTAGTGGCTCAGTAGTATTGCTTTGTGTGCGTGTTCGATGTCTTCCTGTCCATCTACCTGTTAGCGGACATTCAGGTTGTTTCCGTGGCGTGGCTTCTGTGCTATGAACACAGGGGTACGTGTGTCATTTTTTATTGTAGTTTTGTCCAGATATATGCCCAGAAATAGATTGCAGATCATATGGTAATTCCAGTTTTAGTTTTTGAAAAAGCTTCATACTATTCTCCATAGTAGCTACACCAGTTTACATTCCCACCAACAGTGTAAGAGGCTTCCCTTTTCTCCACAACCTCTTCAGCATTCGTCCTTTGTAGACATTTTAATGGCAGCCGTTCTGACTGGTGTGAAGTGGGACATCATTGTAGTTTTGAGTTGCAGTTCTCTAATAATTAGTGATTATTGAGCATCTTTTCAGGAAAAGACCAAAATTTTAGACTCACCCAGTTTTCAATTTCTTGCCTCCCCCACCTTGGGACCTGTGATTCATAAACATAGTGGTAGGGACTCCTGTTGGTTTCTGCTTTTCTTCTTCCTCTTTTCCAACCAGCTAGATGCTGATTGTGGCTCTTGCAGGCTTGGGCTGTGAAGGCGATGATAAGGAACAGGATAGGAAATAGGGGATTAAAGCTTGGTCTTCCTGGGCTGGTACTAGTGAGCTGGTACAGTGATCTCTGGTTGTGGCAGGTTACAAATGCCTGTTGTCTTCCCCTGTGGGACACCTTTGATAGCTCTTCAGGGACTCTTTGCAGGACAGTTCTCTCACTCCGGGCGATCTGAGTGGCCCTTCAGCTGCCTGCTGTCACTGCCCCTGGGTTCTGCTTTCTGTGATGCTGAGATGAGGTGGCATCACCCCCGCGGGAGGCACTCCGGCAGAAGGACCTCCTCGGGGACCCGTGTCTGATGCCCTTCTGCACAGTTCACTCCAGGTCCGTGAGAAACATGCTTCTCTGTCCAGCTGTCAGGTGAGGCCAGCTGAGTCTCACTGAGACCCTGTCCCCTCAGTCAGTTGTTCATGAGTGAGCCAGGGGTCAGTCCATTTCCTCAGACCACTAAGTGACACGTGCCAGGTGCCCATCAAGCTTTTTATCCCCTTTTATTTGGCTTGAGTAGAAAGAAAGAACGCCCTCCTCCCTTCCTCAGTTTACCAGGGAAGGAGAAAAGCTACAGCACCTTGGCAACTTTTTCTCTTAACGTGACAGAAAGACAGGCAAAGGATTTGAATGGGCAGTTCATAAAAAGGAAAGTGTATAAAAAGAAGCTAGACTATAGTAAACAGAGAAAGAGAAATTAAACCAAACTTAAGACATAATTCTTATATTCCAGCTCAGCAGAAGTTAAAAATATAAATTTGCTATTTAGATATTAGGAAAATGTATATACTTACACTTTTGTGTGAGTAAATGTTGTTGGAGTCTTTTAGGAAAGCAATTTTGCAGTACATATTAAAGTTAAAAATCTGTACACTTTGTGACCACACCAGACCTGCTTTCAGGTATCTATCCTAGAGAATATCAGCAAAAATGCTCACATTTCCAAGTATTGAAGGTTTATTACTGCATTGTTTGTAATTGTTAAAAATTGAATGTCCGTCAAAGTGGAAACAGCAAAATAAAAAGTGATATATCCAACAAAAAATGAATACAAGGGTTAAATAAAATAAGTTGTGGTGACATATGGGAAATATTTTTAAAACATATTGTTAAAAAAAAGCAGTGTGAAAATTTTTATTAGTGATACATTTATGTAATAAAATGGAAAAATCAGGTCTATTTCTTTGTATGCATGTACTCATATATTTGTAAATGCATAGAGAAAAGTTCAGACCATTTCAAACTGATGAATGACTGCTTTTAGAGAGGACGTAGACTTCCCCTGGAGAAGAAGCAGGGTCAGGTAGAACTTTAACATTCACAACAAAAATGTGCTACATGTGTGATTACACATGATTTACAAAAGAATTTAAAATATAATAAAATGAATGTTAGAGGTAATCTTTAAGATAATATCAATGATAGCTAGATATACTAATCTTCAAAGAGCCTATGAGAGCATTTATTGTCATTAAACAATATTTATCATATTAAAGGTAGTTCTCTATAGTAATTACTCACGTCTAAATGTCTGTTCAAACAATGATTATGAAGTCTTTGCTATGGTTGTGAGCTTCTAAGATGACACACAGAATTATGTCTTTCAGATAATAAATCAGACAAATTTCAACACAGGGCATGTTGACTTTATTATTTATAATAATAAGCCAATTTGAGCTGATATGATAATATGCATATGAGAACTGTAACTAATATTCTCTGAAAAGTAAATATTTTATTGTGGCAATCACTTCTATATAATTTAAATTGCGTTTCATTTTTAGGAAACTGTATAAGCTATTCTCAAATGACACATAATTTAAAACTCATTCACCTTTGTGGTGTTTACTTTTAAATTTTAATATGTGTGTGTTTGAATTATATAACTTAGTAAAGATTATTATAATTCCGGAAAGATTAAATATAAACATTGGCCCCATAAATATAATTACATGACTGTTACTTCATTATTGTCCAAATTTAGTACCTACATGAAAATGGGATTGTCCATCGTGATCTCAAACCAGAGAATCTTCTGTATGCAACTCCAGCACCAGATGCGCCACTCAAAATTGGTAAGGGTATTTCCTGAGGTCTTATTATCCCTCTTCTCAAAGCAGAAGAAATTTATTCCATGGAATTTGTAAATATTGCTCTATCCAGTTTTGTCTCCATTCAGTTTCCTCAAATAATGAAGTCTGTAAAGGAATAATAGTACATTGTTTTGGAACTCTGTACTCTTTCCTAGAATATCAACTTGAATATGTGTGCAAGTTGGTACTTTATAGCTGGACACACAAAGGAATCACAGCCCTTGGAAAAGACAGGGACTTCAGGAGGTGACCTTATATTTTGAAGATAAGTTTATTATAGAAGAAAATCACAGATTACGTAACACTTCTTTTTGGTTACCAACTTTTATCACGAGTTAGTTGGAGCTTAATTTTAGATAATGAAGAACTCTGACACAAAATGCTTAGAACGTATCAGTGTACTTTGGCTCTGAGTCATTTGTTTCTATGAACAGAGATAAGTTGAGATCTGTATTTCTCAACATGCACTCCACGGAATGCCTTTTCTCAGTGAACAAGTGTCGATGACCCCCTTGGAGGTTGAGTGTGGAGGTGCTAGGTTTGGTCAAGTCAGCCAGGGAACTCTGAGTCACAGCTAAGCGAGGCTTTATGTCTGCAGGGCTTTCAGGAAGTTAGAAGTGCTAATGTGTGGGCTTAACATCTAAATTAGTGTCTATAAGGCTCTTCCCAAACCTTATTTGACTTTGGAAACCTTGATTTGTGTGTGTTTTTTTTTCCCAATAAGAACTTGAAGAACGACGGAGATGATTTGGAAAGTTCTGATCTACCCAGAGAGATCAGTAAATCACCATTTTAGAAAAAAATGTATATTAAATTTTACTTTCCTTGTCCCTTACAAAGCAAACCTTTGTTTACCAAAATAATTATAAAATTTATTTTGGATGAAATCTCCTTTGGAGAACCTGTTCTAAACCCTCTGAAGGGCACTGTTCTTTTGGCACTGTCTTTTATAATGCTAACCTGATGAGTTCACTGCATCTATGTTAACAGTTTTGAAAATTAAGTTGTACATATCAGGGGAAAGCTCAGACCACATGTGCTTTATGAGCACAAGAACCTAAAGGAAAAATGCTGACATCCTGCTGGGCCGCCAGCTTGTTCTCTCTTCACTCCTGAAAGGCAGCGGGCAGCAGGGAGGCTTCTGTTTGTTGCTTCCTTTAACAGCTCTTTCAAAGATTTTATCCTTAAAGAGATTTCTTTAAATGGATGGATAGATACTAATTTAGCAGGGAGAGCCTTCCTTTCTAAGGACTTCCTGCGGCTTTTTCTGATAAGGATCAGCACCTCCATGGAAACGTGGGTTTACCTTTGAAGTCTACAATGGCATCAGTTCTGCAGCTGCCTCTCTTGAAGAATGCCCTTGAACTGTTTCCTCAGGTTTCCTGGGTGAGAGAGATGTAGCCCAGCAAATAGAGTGTAATGATAGCAACTTTTGATCATGTTTTATCTAAGTAATATTCTGAGAAATAAATAAAAAGGATCTTTGCACAAAGTTACATGTTCCTCATATGAAAGTAAATTCTTATCCATCAAATACACTAAAGAATGAAACCATTTATTTTGAAGTAGAATAAACCTTTTATATTTCTGCTCATTTTCTTGACATTTATGAAAGTCTAATTTCTTTATTCTGATTTCTTAGACGGATTAAAATTCTGATTTTTAGTAATTCTATGCTGTCCTTTAGAGTTAGTTTCAAATCTTAGAATTAACATTATACAAAATATATCCATCGCATCTATTATTTCCAGAAGAAATAGCTTATTTACTAAAAGCTAGTAATTACAGAGAAAACATAAAATATATATTTGAGTCATGGGGTAAAAATTTTTCCAATTTAACGCCAGACTTAAATTATTATTTAGTTTTTTAGTTTACACTCCCAAATGACTGTCCTCTATATCCACCGCAATATCAAATACAAAAACAAACAAGTTTTGTTTTGAATAATAACATAGTAATCTGTAATCTTATAAAAGCTGAGAAAATACTCATTTCATTAATTTTTTTTCTTGTCTTCTTAGCTGATTTTGGACTCTCCAAAATCGTAGAACATCAAGTACTCATGAAGACAGTATGCGGAACCCCAGGGTACTGCGGTATGTTCTTTAATACTGATATTTTACTTCTTTGTATTCAAAGTCCTATTATCTCTATTTGAGACATAATTTGATATAAGTCTCCACGAGGAAGGTGTTTATAAATGACACTCAGACCAGCTCTTGCTCTGCATGAGGCATTCAATGATGTTGATTTTAGGGCAGCCCTGCAGGACAGCAGGGAGGGTGGAACCAGGAGAGGAACAGGAGCTCTGTGCCTGGGGACCAGAGAAGGGACAGGAGCTCTGCACCTGGGGACCAGGAGAAGGGACAGGGGCTCTGTGCCTGGGGACCAGAGAAGGGACAGGAGCTCTGCGCCTGGGGACCAGGAGAAGGGACAGGGGCTCTGTGCCTGGGGACCAG
>NW_024070189.1:94815-134598 GCF_014754425.2 Oryx dammah | reverse complement strand
GCCTGGGGACCAGGAGAAGGGACAGGGGCTCTGTGCCTGGGGACCAGGAGAAGGGACAGGGGCTCTGTGCCTGCCTTTCAGGGAGCAGCTGCTCTTATCCCTACTCAGGAGTAGAAACAGAGTCTAGGGCAAAGAACAGGGAAATACCTTTGTGTTTGGGATTAAAGCCATGAACCCTTTGTCACTTTACTCACTTGCTCTTTGTTAGGAAGGTGTGTGAGGAGACGTGTCGTTCGTTCCAATGGTGTGCAGGACTGCAGGAAGTGAGGGTGGCCCCTGGTTCTTATTGATGGCCCTGGTCTACCCTCACTAGGAGAAGGGCTTTAGGTGGGGTTTCCCAGCCAGAGGCCTCAGAGATGACACAGTCCTCGCATCCTTGACCATCCTCCCAGCCTCCTGGAGGCACCCTGAGTACAGGCCACAGTCCAGAGACAGAACAGTAGCGTTTGATCCAAGACAGCCTGAAGCGTGCCCCCCTATTTTTTCTTGATGACTCTTTTAATCTGGCAACAACCTAAAAGCCAATAAAGCTTGTAAAAATTATCAAGAATTTCTCAAGTTTTTCTGACTCATGAAAACATCACAAATTAATTAAAATCTGTGTTACAAAGAAAAGAGACAAGATTTCAAGTTACCAGTTGTAAAACTAGCTATCATTTTCTCTTAGGACTGTCATTTTTTATACAAATCTTCCTTCACTTACTCATATGTTCAGCAAAATCACCTGCTGTATTCAAGTCAGTGCTTGGCACCAGGAAGATGCAGTTTCTTGCCCCTCCTCCACTCCCATGGGCTCCGCATCCGTAAGGAACAAGTGTAAAACCAAACACGTGTACCTCGAGGAATGCCGTGTTATGCTCGTGGAAAGGCCATTATGGAAACATACGAGAAAGGTGCTTTCAGCATTATCTGTCCTATTCTTCTATGGGATTTATGTTTATTAGTCATGTCATGTCATAAGTAGCCACATAAGAACTACATTCAGTTCAGGTCAGTCGCTCAGTTGTGTCTAACTCTTTGCGACCCCATGAATTGCAGCACGCCAGGCCTCCCTGTCCATCACCAATTCCTGGAGTTCACTCAGACTCACGTCCATCGAGTCCATGATGCCATCCAGCCATCTCATCCTCAGTCGTCCCCTTCTCCTCCTGCCCCCAATCCCTCCCAGCATCAGAGTCTTTTCCAATGAGTCAACTCTTCTCATGAGGTGGCCAAAGTACTGGAGTTTCAGCTTTAGCATCATTCCTTCCAAAGAAATCCCAGGGCTGATCTTCAGAATGGACTGGTTGGATCTCCTTGCAGTCCAAGGGACTTTCAAGAGTCTTCTCCAACACCACAGTTCAAACGCATCAATTCTTCGGCGCTCTGCCTTCTTCACAGTCCAACTCTCACATCCATACACGACTACTGGAAAAACCATAGCCTTGACTAGACGGACTACATTACTAACTCATTTTAACTCTTTTAACAGCTTTTGAGTTCACAGAAATCAGACTGGAGCAGTGCACTAAGAAAGCCACTGAAGGAGATGTACGACTAAAGGCACAGAATTTTAGTGCCAGAAGGAACTTTAGTGTCCAGTAACATTCTCATCTTACTGAGGTCAAAAGAGTATGACTTCCTCAAGGTTCCAAGTCTAGTCACCAGAGGGTCAGGGATGAGGATTAAGGTATGCAAGGTCCCAAAAGCAGATTTGCAGAAGGAGGCGGAGCTGACCCACTCCAGTGCTCTTGCTGCGGTAATCCCATGGATGGAGGAACCTGGCAGGCTGTAGTCCACGGAGTTACCAAGAGTCAGACACAGCTGAGCACACACGCATCACACTAATCAAAAAAGCAACATAGAAAAACCAATGTAGTTTCCCTTCATAGCAGTATATATCATTTACAGCTTTCAGTTTAAAATGTTCCTTATTTTAATTTTTGAAACCTCAGAAGTGTTGGTCATTGTAAGAAGTGAAAATCCGGCTGCTCAGTCGTGTCTGATTTCTTGCCACCGTATGGAGGCAGCACAGAAAGACAGGAAATGGCCTCCACCGTCTCCTGGAGTTCACTCAAACTCAGATATCTCGAGTTGGTGATGCCATCCAACCATCTCATCCTCTGTCACCCACTTCTCCTCATACCTTCAATCTTTCCCAGCATCAGGGTCTTTCCAATGAGTCAGTTCCTCATATCGGGTATCCAAAATATTGGAGCTTCAGTTTCAGCATCAGTTCTTCCAGTGAATATTCAGGGTTGATCTCCTTTAGGATGGACTGGTTTGACCTCCTTACAGTCCAAGGGACTCTGAAGAGTCTTTTCCAGCACCACAGTTGCAAAGTATCAATCCTTCGGTGCTCAGACTTCTTTATGGTCCAACTTTCATATCCATGCACAACTACTGAAAAAACCCATAGCTTTGACTATATAGACCTTTGTTGGCAAAGTAATGTCTCTGCTTTTTAATACACTGTCTATGTTTGTCATAGTTTTTCTTCCAAGGAGCAAGCATTTTTTAATTTCATGGCTACAGTCGCCATCCACAGTGATTTTGGAGCCCAGGAAACTAAAATCTGTCACTATTTCCACTTTCTCCAAACATAAGACAGATGTTGATTTCTCTGATACACTGGAGATCTGGAGGTAGGCGGTCCAGGTGGGTTCCACCGCTATGGCTCTGCAGGTGCGGTGGGTCTCAGTGTCAGGGATTCGGACTTTTTCTGTCTTACTCTACCATTCCCGAGTATGTTTCCTCACAGTCCAAAATGACTGCTTGAAATCGGTCTTTACATCTGCATTCTACACAACCGGAAGAAATAAACTCTAAGAAAGCACATTTTCATGTTGAATGCACTTCCAGAAGCCCCACGTATCACTTCCACTTGTATCTTACTTGCCAGTACTTAGTTCCAGTCCCAGAAGACCAGAGAAATTGCCAGTGCGTCCTTACTGGACTTGCTGCCAATGTGAGCTTGGGGTCTGTTAGCAGAGTGAGTGCTGCACCAGACAACTGTCTCTACCACAAGCTTATGAGTGAGATTTTCATTCTCAGAAAAAAAGGTGGGAACCATTACAGTATGTTCCTTTTAGCCATCCTCTTCTTCTGTTTTTATATTTTTATTTTCCTTAGAACTGTTACCTGACAACCTGTCCATCACCCTTCCCTTCTAATCGTGCCATATGAACTTTCCCTTTCTCTAATTCATATGTCCTTATTTGACCTCATCCTGAATTTCTCTCCTGCTCCGAGATCTCCAACAACATGGAGAAAGAAGAGCCCTGAATTCAGTACTGTATACCAAGTGGGGTGGCCCATTTTTGACCCTTAATTGCTGACCAGTTGACAGAAGGATTGAAAGAGGATTGAGGAGAATGAGACAACAAATTAAGGGTTTCCCACAACAGTAAAGCTGGTGGGCAACTTAGTAATTGCTATCTAATACTGAATACTAAGTATTCCAGGGAGATAGGTAGGTTGGAGAAATCCTCTGAGAATTGAGCAGCCTGAAATGTAAGGATCAGGGAGAAATTACCCTAGTGATCTCTCAGGGTCCCTTCTGTGACTGAGATAGCAGAGTCCTTTCAAAAGCTTATTAATAATAGTGATAAGAGCAAGTCTTTCTTGTGAGAGTACAAAATGATCATTTTCAGTCAGTCAGTTCAGTCGCTCAGTCGTGTCTGACTCTTTGTGACCCCGTGGACTGCAGCACGCCAGGCCTCCCTGTCCATCACCAGCTCCCAGTATTTACTCAAACTCATGTCCATTGAGTCGGTGATGCCATCCAACCATCTCATCATATTGGGCACCTACCTACCTGGAGAGTTCATCATTCGTTGTCCTATCTTTTTGCCTTTTCATACTGTTCAAGGGGTTCTCAAGGCAAGAATACTGATGTGGTTTGCCATTCCCTTCTCCAGTGGACGTCTTGTCAGAACTCTCCACCATGACCCGTCCATCTTGGGTGCCTACATGGTGCGGCTCCTAGTTTCGCTGAGCTGGACAAGGCTGTGGTCCAGGTGATTATATTGGTTAGTTTTCTGTGATTGTGGTTTTCAGTCTGGTCATTCTCTGAATGAATGATTGATTCACTATGAATGAATGATTCATTCACTGGTAAAATGAACATTAAATGTGTTAATAGACTCCATGTTAGTCACCGAGATTATGAGTGAACACAGTATGATCTTGCCCTTCAAGGATCTCATAGGCTATAAAAAAAGAAAGACCTGTACAGGATAAATCAGAATTTATTGTGATAAATTACATACTTATCTGCGCCTAACGCTCAAGGATGCAGAGGGGAGGGAGTAGCTAGTCATTCTTAGGTGGGCCTTTACAGAGGAGGAATGCTGGAGAATCAATAGGAGTTCAGCGAGTGAAGAGGCGGCCACAGGCCTTTGTCAGCAAGCATAGGGACAGAGAAGGCAGGGGAGTGGCGGCATCTGGCAGCTTCAGGGACTGTTTGCTGCTCGGTCATTTTGCATGACTACAGCGTGGACTCTTTGGTTCCGGGAATGCAGATGGACTTGAAAAAGTAGGATGCACCAAATTTTAAAAGAATCTTTGCACTAGGCTAAGGGATTGAGACTCGCTTTGGTAGATAATATTGACCCAACAAAGGTTCTCATCAGAGCAATTATATTTTAAAATCAAGTCTCTTTTATCAGTGTCTTGATAATGACATTATGACAGGTGGATCTGAGAGAGAAGAGAGATAAAGAAGACAAATTAGAAAGCTATTGTAGGTGCTCTTTCCTGTCGATCCAGTCACTTATTTTTTAACATAAAATTATTATAAAAATACTATTTCCAACTCTTGCTTTGCCTTCTTATGAGACAATGCTCTTAAGGCGATTCTGTCTCATAAGAGAGGCTTGTTTTCTATTTGTTTTTTCCCGGCAGATGTCCACATTACCCTCAAGGCTGGGTAATGGGGCAGAGGGAGCTGAGTGGTTGAACTGGAGGCAGAGGCTCCCCAGGAAGGCGTGCTTTGCTGAACCGCACAACAGAAGGAAGCAGCTAGGACTCTGCAGCAGGAGGGGGTCAGAGAGGAAATAAATGTGCTTTCGGGCTCTGAAGTGCTAGACTCACACTGGAATTGTAGAGGCCAAGGCAGGCTTAGAAATAAAAAACAGGAAAGTTTGATGTACTTAATTTAAAAGGCAGGGTTCATAACATATATAAACAGACATGTATTTTCATACAGTCTCTTGATCCAAAGGAAATACAATAGAATATTAACCCCAAGAGGGGGCAGCGGGAGCAGGATTCTAAGGACCTGGTGACGCCGGGACATGGGCAGCAGGCAGCCTAGAGCAGAGAGAAGGTGCAGGGATGTGAATTGTTTCAACTTAATGTGATAATATGTCTATTCATCTGTCTCACAAACAATGAGACCTTTTATACGTAAGGCTGAAGCCCTCTTCGAGGATCACCCTCAATTCCAGCCCTTTCTCCCCACACCACATATAAGTACTGGTGTTTTCTTTTTTTTTTTTTTTTTAAGTTCATTGCAAAAAGAAAGTCATCATTGTGAGTATCAGTTTTCCAGGTAGCCTTCTGAGAATATTTGGGTGAGGAGGGAACTGTCCATTTATACAAAGAGCTGAAAATGAGATTCAAGTGCAAGACTGGCAGAAATCACAGTCATGCTATGAAAAGCACGACTTTACACAGAGACTTTGCATTTAACTTGGATGGTGACAGAGAAGGGAGGCTGAGCTCACTTCTGGCTTGATGTAAGGATGATTGTGTCCTATGTGGATTATTCTTATGTAAAATCACTGCAGATGGTGACTGCAGCCATGAAATTAAAAGACGCTTACTCCTTGGAAGAAAAATTATGACCAACCTAGATAGCATATTCAAAAGCAGAGACATTACTTTGCTCACTAAGGTCCGTCTAGTCAAAGCTATGGTTTTTCCAGTAGTCATGTATGGATGTGAGAGTTGGACTGTGAAGAAGGCTGAGCGCCGAAGAATTGATGCTTTTGAACTGTGGTGTTGGAGAAGACTCCTGAGAGTCCCTTGGACTGCAAGGAGATCCAACCAGTCCATTCTGAAGGAGGTCAGCCCTGGGATTTCTTTGGAAGGAATGATGCTAAAGCTGAAACTCCAGTACTTTGGCCACCTCATGCGAAGAGTTGACTCATTGGAAAAGACTCTGATGCTGGGAGGGATTGGGGACAGGAGGAGAAGGGGACGGCAGAGGATGAGATGGCTGGATGGCATCGCTGACTCGATGGACATGAATCTGAGTGAACTCTGGGATATGGTGATGGACAGGGAGGCCTGGCATGCTGCGATTCATGGGGTGGCAGAGTCGGACACAACTGAGCAACTGAACTGAACTGAACATTGTCTGATTTCTTGAAGGATTTTTCAATTACATCTTTGGAGAGTGTGGGTATTTTGTTATACCATGTGCCATTTGTTAGGAAATTTAAAAAGGAAAGCTATCCAATCAGTCTCACTTACAGAACTTTTGCCCCATGCTATTAATAACAAAGGGTTCTCCTATAAAAGAATCTCAAAGGAAAAAAGATCACAGATACTGTGTGTTTAAGCAAATACTCATTATTTCCTGGGAAATGTGCCCAGTTAAAACAGAACTCCAGGCCAGAAAACTAAAATTTGTGATTCAGATAAATGGAATCAATGACTAATACTCTGAAATACTCCATGAAGTATTCAACATTGAAGAAATTCTGAAAATCTTGTTAGGAATAGAAACAGGTCTCAAGAAAAAAAATATCCATTGGGCATGGCTCCAGATAAATGTGTTACAATGTAACTATGCAATACTACTTCCAGAATATCTTAACTGGTTCAGATATTTAAAGCTTGAAGTTTGTGGGTGTTCTGCAGATGCTGACTATAGCTATGAAATTAAAAGATGCTTGCTTCTTGGAAGAAAAGCTATGACTAACCTAGACAGCATATTAAAAAGCAGAGACATTACTTTGGTGACAAAGGTCCGTCCGTCTAGTCAAAGTTATGGTTTTTTCAGTAGTCATGTATGGATGTGAGAGTTGAAGTATAAAAAAAGCTGAGTGCCAAAGAATTGATGCTTTTGAACTGTGGTGTTGGAGAAGACTCTTGCGAGTCCCCTGGACTGCAAAGAGATCCAACCAGTCCATCCTAAAGGAATCAGTCCTGAATATTTATTGGAAGGACTGATGTTGAAGCTGAAACTCTAATACTTTGGCCACCTGATGTGACGAACTGATGCATTTGAAAAGACCCTGATGCTGGGAAAGATTGAAGGCGGGAGGAGAGGATAAGATGGCTGGATGGCATCACCGACTCAATAGATATGAGTTTGAGTAAACTCCAGGAATTGGTGATGGACAGGGAGGCCTGGCCTGCTGCCGTCCATGGGGTCGCAAAGAGTTGGACACAACTGAGCGACTGAATGTAACTGAAACGTACCCATGCCCATCATAGACAAGAAATACAAGCTGTTACAGTAGAAAAGAAACCAGTACGGAAGCGGTTATATAAAAGAATGTTTCTGTCTAATATCAGTTATCTAATTTATTCATAGGCTTAGTTAACTGAATTATGTATCTTCATATTTTATATTCCTACTTATGTATTTATCCACATTCATTTTTGTTCAAGATTGTATAAAGAATTTTATTTGAGGGTTTTTTAAGCTGAACTTTTTTTGTTGTTGATGTTTTTGTTTTGTTTTTCAGAAAATAGCAAAAATCAAACTTGAGTAAAACTGAGTGCTTTAGAGAACAGTAAATGTTGCTATATTTTCTTTTCTGCTGCACAATAAAAATAAACATGATTTAATAATTTTATACTAATTTTTATTTCACTTTTTGAAGGCATAATTAGCATCTGTTTTAGTTTTAAACATTTATTTTGTTTCATAATCTTTCCTTTTTAAAATTATTTATTTTAATTGGAGGCTAGTTACTTTACAATATTGTAGTGGTTTTTGCCATACATTGACATGAATCAGCCATGGGTGTACAAGTGTCCCCCATCCTGAAACCCCTCCCACCTCCCTCCCCTCCCCATCCCTCTGGGTTGTCCCAGTGCACTGGCTTTGAATGCCCTGTTTCATGCATTGCACTTGGACTGGTGATCTATTTCACATATGGTAATATATTCAGGGTCCAGAAGCTATTAAGAATTTATTTCCTCTTGGCATTTTCCAGGTCTAATTATTATAGGGAAAATCCTACTTCGTTACCACATTGATATATTCTAAAGAAATAACCTATTCCATTCACTGTACCAGAATTAGAATTTTTTCAGCAGTCTACAGTCAGAAGAGATTTATGTCTACATGCAAATACATTGCCATGAAAAATACCGGAAAATTTAAATGAGTAAAAGATGTAAATCTAATAGTCTAAACTACAAACTTTCTCTTTTTTTCCCTTTGTCTTACTGATTTTATTTATTATAATACAAATTTATTTATTTTAATTGGAGGCTAATTACTTTACAATATTGTATTGGTTTTACCATACATCAACATGAATCTGCCACGGGTGTACACGTGTTCCCCATCCTGAACCCCCATCCCACCTCCCTCCCCATACCATCCCTCTGGGTCATCCCAGTACACCAGCCCTGAGCATCCTGTATCATGCGTTGAACCTGGCCTGGTGATTCATGTCACATATGATATTATACATGTTTCAAAGCCATTCTCCCAAATCATCCCACCCTTGCCCTCTTCCACAGAGTCCAAAAGACTGTTCTATACATCTGTGTCTTTTTTGCTGTCTTGATTACAGGGTTATCATTGCCATCTTTCTAAATTCCATATAAATGCGTTAGTATACTGTATTCGTGTTTTTCTTTCTGGCTTACTTCTCTCTGTATAATAGGTTCCAGTTTCATCCGCCTCATTAGAACTGATTCAAATGTATTCTTTTTAATGGCTGAGTAATACTCCATTGTGTATATGTACCACAGCTTTCTTATCCATTTGTCTGCTGATGGACATCTAGGTTGCTTCCATGTCCTGGCTATCATAAACAGTGCTGCAATGAACATTGGGGTACACGTGTCTCTTTCAATTCTGGTTTCCTCAGTGTGTAAGCCCAGCAGTGGGATTGCTGGGTCATATGACAGTTCTATTTCCAGTTTTTTAAGGAATCTCCACACTGTTCTCCATAGTGGCTGTACTAGTTTGCATTCCCACCAACAGTGTAAGAGGGTTCCCTTTTCTCCACACCCTCTCCAGCATTTATTGCTTGTAGACTTTTGGATAGCAGCCCTTCTGACTGGTGTGAAATGGTACCTCATTGTGGTTTTGATTTGCATTTCACTGATAATGAGTGATGTTGAGCATCTTTTCATGTTTGTTAGCCATCTGTATGTCTTCTTTGGAGAAATGTCTGTTCAGTTCTTTGGGCCATTTTTTGATTGGGTTGTTTATTTTTCTGGAATCGAGCTGCAGGAGTTGCTTGTATATTTTTGAGATTAATTCTTTGTCAGTTGCTTCATTTGCTATTATTTTCTCCCATTCAGAAGGCTGTCTTTTCACCTTGCTTATAGTTTCCTTTGTTGTGCAGAAGCTTTTAATTTTAATTAGGTCCCATTTGTTTATTTTTGCTTTTATTTCCAATATTCTGGGAGGTAGGTCATAGAGGATCTTGCCGTGATTTATGTCGGAGAGTGTTTTGCCTGTGTTCTCCTCTAGGAGTTGTATAGTTTCTGGTCTTACGTTTAGATCTTTAATGCATTTTGAGTTTATTTTTGTGTATGGTATTAGAAAGTGTTCTAGTTTCATTCTTTTACAAGTGGTTGACCAGTTTTCCCAGCACCACTTGTTAAAGAGATTGTCTTTTCTCCATTGTATATTCTTGCCTCCCTTGTCAAAGATAAGGTGTCCATAGGTGCATGGACTTATCTCTGGGCTTTCTATTTTGTTCCATTGACCTATATTTCTGTCTTTGTGCTGGTACCGTACTGTCTTGATGACTGTGGCTTTGTAGTAGAGCCTGAAGTCAGGCAGGTTGATTCCTCCAGTTCCATTCTTCTTTCTCAAGACTGCTTTGGCTATTCGAGGTTTTTTGTATTTCCATACAAATTGTGAAATTATTTGTTCTAGCTCTGTGAAAAATACCATTGGTAGCTTGATAGGGATTGCATTGAATCTACAGATTGCATTGGGGTAGTATACTCATTTTCACTATATTGATTCTTCCGACCCATGAACACGGTATATTTCTCCATCTATTAGTGTCCTCTTTGATTTCTTTCACCATGTTTTATAGTTTTATATATATAGGTCTTTTGTTTCTTTCAGTTCAGTCACTCAGTCATGTCCGACTCTTTGCAACCCCAGGAATCGCAGCATGCCAGGCCTCCCTGTTCATCACCAACTCCCAGAGTTCACGCAGACTCACATCCATCAAGTCAGTGATGCCATCCAGCCATCTCATCCTCTGTCGTCCCCTTCTCCTCCTACCCCCAATCCCTCCCAGCATCAGAGTCTTTTCCAATGAGTCAACTCTTCGCATGAGGTGGCCAAAGTACTGGAGCTTCAGCTTTAGCATCATTCCTTCCAAAGAAATCCCAGGGCTGATCTCCTTCAGAATGGACTGGTTGGATCTTGCAGTCCAAGGGACTCTCAAGAGTCTTCTCCAACACCACAGTTCAAAAGCATCAATTCTTCGGCGCTCAGCCTGCTTCACAGTCCAACTCTCACATCCATACATGACTACTGGAAAAACCATAGCGTTGACTAGATGGACCTTTGTTGGCAAAGTAATGTCTCTGCTTTTGAATATGCTTTTCTTCGTCTTTTAATTTCATGGCTGCAGTCACCATCTGCAGTGATTTTGAAGCCCCCCAAAAATAAAGTCTGACGCTTTTCCCACTGTTTCCCCATCTATTTCCCATGAAGTGATGGGACCAGATGCCATGATCTGTTTCTTTAGGTATATATATTCCTAATTATTTTATTCTTTTCATTGCAATGGTGAATGGAATTGTTTCCTTAATTTCTCTATTTTCTCATTATTAGTGTATAGGAATGCAAGGGATTTCTGTGTGTTGATTTTATATCCTGCAACTTTACTGTATTCATTGATTAGCTCTAGTAATTTTCTGGTGGAGTCTTTAGGGTTTTCTATGTAGAGGATCATGTCATCTGCAAACAGGGAGAATTTTACTTCTTGTTTTCCAATTTGGATTCCTTTTATTTCTTTTTCTGCTCTGATTGCTGTGGCCAAAACTTCCAAAACTATGTTGAATAGCAGTGGTGAGAGTGGGCACCCTTGTCTTGTCCCTGACTTTAGGGGAAATGCTTTCAATTTTTTACCATTGAGGATAATGTTTGCTGTGGGTTTGTCATATATAGCTTTTATTATGTTGAGGTATATTCCTTCTATTCCTGCTTTCTGGAGAGTTTTTATCATAAATGGATGTTGAATTTTGTGAAAGGCTTTCTCTGCATCTATTGAGATAATCATATGGCTTTTATTTTTCGATTTGTTAATGTGGTGTGTTACATTGATTGATTTGCAGATATTGAAGAATCCTTGCATCCCTGGGATAAAGCCCACTTGGGCATGATGTATGATGTTTTTAATGTGTTGTTGGATTCTGATTGCTAGAATTTTGTTAAAGATTTTTGCATCTATGTTCATCAGTGATATTGGCCTGTAGTTTTCTTTTTTTGTGGCATCTTTGTCAGGTTTTGGTATTAGGGTGATGGTGGCCTCATAGAATGAGTTTGGAAGTTTACCTTCCTCTGCAATTTTCTGGAAGAGTTTGACTAGGATAGGTGTTAGCTATTCTCTAAATTTTTGGTAGAATTCAGCTGTGAAGTCATCTGGACCTGGGCTTTTGTTTGCTGGAAGATTTCTGATTACAGTTTCACTTTCTGTGCTTGTGATGGGTCTGTTAAGATTTTCTATTTCTTCCTGGTTCAGTTTTGGAAAGTTGTACTTTTCTAAGAATTCGTCCACTTCTTCCAAGTTGTCCATTTTATTGGCATATAATTGCTGATAGTAGTCTCTTATGATCCTTTGTGTTTCTGTGTTGCCTGTTGTGATCTCTCCATTTTCATTTCTGATTTTGTTGATTTGATTTTTCTCCGTTTGTTTCTTGATGAGTCTGGCTGATGGTTTGTCAATTTTATTTATCCTCTCAAAGAACCAGCTTTTGGCTTTGTTGATTTTTGCTATGGTCTCTTTTGTTTCTTTTGCATTTATTTCTGCCCTAAGTTTTAAGATTTCTTTCCTTCTACTAACCCTGGGGTTCTTCATTTCTTCCTTTTCTAGTTGCTTTAGGTATAGAGTTAGGTTATTTATTTGACTTTTTTCTTGTTTCTTGAGGTATGCCTGTATTGCTATGAACTTTCCCCTTAGCACTGCTTTTACAGTGTCCCATAGGTTTTTGGTGATTGTGTTTTCAATTTCATTCATTTCTATGCATATTTTGATTGCTTTTTTGATTTCTTCTGTGATATGTTGGTTATTCAGCAGCATGTTGTTCAGCCTCTGTATGTTGGAATTTTTAATAGTTCTTCTCCTATAACTGAGATCTAATCTTACTGCATTGTGGTTAGAAAAGATGCTTGGAATGATTTCAATTGATTTTTTTTAATTTACCACGGCTAGATTTATGACCCAGGATGAGATCTATCTTGGAGAAGGTTCCATGTGCACTTGAGAAAAAGGTGAAATTCATTGTTTTGGGGTGAGATGTCCTATAGATATCAATTAGGTCTAACTGGTCTATTGTATCATTTAAAGTTTGTGTTTCCCTGTTAATTTTCTGTTTAGTTGATCTATCCATAGGTGTGAGTGGGGTATTAAAGTCTCCCACTATTATTGTATTATTGTTAATTTCCCTTTCATACTTGTTAGCATTTGTCTTACATATGGCAGTGCTCCTATGTTGGGTGCATATATATTTATAATTGTTGTATCTTCTTCTTGGATTGATCCTTTGATCATTATGTAGTGTCCTTCTTTGTCTCTTTCACAGCCTTTGTTTTAAAGTCTTTTTAATCTGATATGAGTATTGCTACTCCTGCTTTCTTTTGGTCTCTATTTGTGTGGAATATCTATTTCCAGCCCTTCACTTTCAGTCTGTATGTGTGCCTTGTTTTGACGTGGGTCTCTGGTAGAAAACATATATAGGGGTCTTGTTTTTATATCCATTCAGCCAGTCTTTGTCTTTTGGTTAGGGCATTCAACCCATTTACATTTAAGGTAATTATTACTTTGGCCACCTCATGCAAAGAGTTGACTGATTGGAAAAGACTTTGATGTTGGGAGGGATTGGGGGCAGGAGGAGAAGGGGACGGCAGAGGATGAGATGGCTGGATGGCATCACTGACTCGATGGACGAGAGTTTGAGTGAATTCCGGGAGTTGGTGATGGACAGGGGGGCCTGGCATGCTGCGATTCATGGGATTGCAAAGAGTCGGACATGACTGAGCAACTGAACTGAACTGAATGATCCCTTTGCCATTTACTTTATTGTTTTGGGTTTAAGTTTATACACCGTTTTTGTGTTTCCTGTCTAGAAAAGATCCTTTAGTATTTGTTAGAGAGCTGGTTTGGTGGTTCTGAATTCTCTCAGCTTTTGCTTGTCTGTAAAGCTTTTGATTTCTCCTTCGTATTTGAATGAGATCCTTGCTGGGTACAGTAATCTGGGCTGTAGGTTATTTTCTTCATCACTTTAAGTATGTCCTGCCATTCCTTCTGGCCTGAAGAGTTTCTATTGAAAGATCAGCTGTTATCCTTACGGGAATCCCCTTGTGTGTTATTTGTTGTTTTTCCCTTGCTGCTTTTAATATTTGTTCTTTGTGTTTGATCTTTGTCAATTAATTAATATGTGTCTTGGGGTGTTTCACCTTGGGTTTATCCTGTTTGGGACTCTCTGGGTTTCTTGGACTCGGGTGATTATTTCCTTCCCCATTTTAGGGAAGTTTTCAACTATTATCTCCTCAAGAATTTTCTCATGGTCTTTCTTTTTGTCTTCTTCTGGGACTATGATTCGAATGTTGGGGCATTTAACATTGTCCCGGAGGTCTCTGAGATTGTCCTCATTTCTTTTAATTCATTTTTCTTTTTTCTTCTCTATTTCATTTATTTCTACCATTCTATCTTCTACTTCACTTATCCTATCTTCTGCCTCCGTTATTCTACTGTTGGTTCCCTCCAGAGTGTTTTTGATCTCATTTATTGCATTCTTCATTATATATTGACTCTTTTTTATTTCTTCTAGGTCCTTGTTAAACCTTTCTTGCATCTTCTCAATCCCTGTCTCCAAGCTATTTATCTGTGATTCCATTTTTATTTCAAGATTTTGGATCATTTTCACTATCATTATTCAGAATTCTTTATCAGGTAGATTCCCTATCTCTTCCTCTTTTGTTTTGTTTGGTGGGAATTTATCCTGTTCCTTTACCTGCTGGGTATTCCTCTGTCTCTTCATATTGTTTATATTGTTGTGTTTGGGGTGGTCTTTCCGTATTCTGGCAGTTTGTGGAGTTTTCTTTATTGTGGCATTTCCTCACTGTGGGTAGGGTTGTACGGTGGCTTGTCAAGGTTTCCTGGTTAGGGAAGCTTGTGTCGGAGTTCTGGTGGCTGGAGCTGGATTTCTTCTCTCTGTAGTGCAATGAAGTGTCCAGTAATGAGTTATGAGATGTCAATGGGTTTGGAGTGACTTTGGGCAGCCTGTATATTGAAGCTCAGGGCTATGTTCCTGTGTTTCTGGAAAATTTGTGTGGTATGTCTTGCTCTGGAACTTGTTGGCCCTTGGCTGTTGCTTAGTTTCAGTGTAGGGATGGAGGCATTTGATGAGCTCCTGTCGATTAATGTTCCCTGGAGTCAGGAGTTCTCTGGTGTTCTCAGGATTTGGACTTAAGCTGCCTGCTTCTGGTTTTCAGTCTTATTTTTACAGTAGCCTCAAGACTTCTCCATCTATACAGCACCATTGATAAAACATCTAGGTTAAAGATGAAAAGTTTCTCCACAGTGAGGGACACCCGGAGAGGTTCACAGTTACATGGAGAAGAGAAGAGGGAGGAGGGAGATAGAGGTGACCAGGATGAGATGAGGTGGATCAAAAGAGGAGAGAGCAAGCTAGGCAGTAATCACTTCCTTATGTGCGCTCCACAGTCTGGACCACTCAGAAATGTTTACTGAGTTATACAGAGAAGAGAAGAGGGAGGAAGGAGACAGAGGTGGCCAGGAGGATAAAGGGGGGAATCAAAAGGAGCGAGACAGATCCAGCCAGTAATCAGTTCCCTAAGTGTTCTCCACCGTCCAGAACACACAAAGAGATTCACAGAGTTGGGTACAGAAGAGAAGGGGGAGGGAGGAGATAGAGGCGACCTGGTGGAGAAAAAGGAGATTCCAAAGAGGGAGAGAGCAGTCAAGCCAGTAATCTCACTCCCAAGTAAAACTGGGTACTGAAGATTGGGTTCTTAAAGGTACAAAATTGATAACAAATACCAAAAAGCAAAGATTAAAAATCTAGAGTAGAGGTTGGATTTTCAAAAATACAATATTAAAGAAAAAAGTCACAAAAATTCTTATATATATATATATATATATGAAGTTTGCTTTTAAAAATAGGGCCTCTCTCTCTCTCTCTTTTTTTTTTTTTGCAAAGTAAAAATGAAAATTAAAGGAGTAAAAGAGGACTTAAAAATTAAAAAAAATTAAAGAATGATTGTAAAAATGGTAAAAATATATCTAGGACTTTCTCTGGTGTTGCTGTGGGCAGTGTGGGGTCGGTTCATTTTCGGATGGTTCCTTGGTCCGGCTATACTTCTCAAGGTCTGTGGGCCCCTCCTATTCAGTCGTTCTAATGACAGGGCTTTAATCTATTGCACCTGTCACTTCCAAGGCGGTTCCCTCTGTTTTAGCTTCTGCTTGCTGGTCTCTTCAGTGTCTAATTTCCACCCTGACACAAGGGGGCAGTGGTGGACACTTTTTTAGACTCACTTGTTCAGTCCTGCTGTGGGGAGGGAGGGGACACTGCAAACGAATAACACTGGAGTGTGCTTGCACTGTCTCTGCCACACTGGGTTTGTCCCCACTCACAGTATGTGTGCTTTCCCTGTCTACACTGCTTAGGCTCTAGGTTGCTCTCCTGGGAACTGTCTGAGGCCAGCCCTGGGTTGTATGCACTTCCCAGGTCTAAGCCGCTCAGGTTAAGGCACTCGGGTAGTCCTCAGAGGTGCAGACTCAGTTGGGCCTGTGTTTTGTGCTCTTTCCAAGCCCAAGCAGCTCAGGTGACCAGGTGTTTGGCAAGTGCAGTTGCTGTGACTTATTGCCTCTCCCGTCCCTGCCACTCTGTTTTCTGGGTGTACAACCAGCACACCTTCTCAAGTGGATGTTGACTGTCCAGAATCCCAAGAAGTCTTGGTTAGCAACAAAGCCTGCTTGCAGTTTGGTAGATAATGCCTCTATGGGGACGCGATTGCCGCCTTCTGGCTCTGGCTGCCCTCGCCTGCCTGTCACCTGAGGGGGATAGACCGGCCTGCAGCCAGCTAGCTCTGCTCAGCCCTTTGTTCTGTGCATGGTCCTGGCGGTGTCTCAGGTCAGGGCTTTTCACGTGGTAGCTTTCCCACAGTCTGGTTTGCTATCTCAAGTTAGTTCCCTCAGATTGCCCTTGGGGCATTCAGGCCCGGTCCTTACTCTAAGCAATGCAGCCCGTCCCTCCCTGCCCAGCCCCCGCTTGCGAGTGGCAGATGCAGGCGTCTGCGCTGCTTCTCAACTGGAGGAGTTACCATTGGGCTCGTAATCTGTGGGTTCTAACTATTTATTTATTTTTCCTCCCTGTTATGTTGCCTTCTGTGCTTCCAAGGCTTGCCACAGACTCAGCAGTGAGAGTGTTTCCTGGTGTTTGGAAACGTCTCTCTTTTTTAAGACTCCCTTCCTGAGACAGAGCTCTGTCCCTACCTCTTTTGCCTCTCTTTTTATCTTTTATATTTTTTCCTACCTCCTTTCGAAGACAATGGGCTGCTTTTCTGGCTGCCTGATGTCCTCTGCCAGCATTCAGAAGTTGTTTTGTGGAATTTACTCGGCGTTCAAATGTTCTTTTGATGAATTTGTGGGGGAGAAAGTGGTCTCCCTGTCCTATTCCTCCACGATCTTCCAAACTTTCAGAATAGTTTCATGTCTTTGTTCATTTCCAGAAGACTAAATAGCTAAGGTGAAATAATTAGAGTATCCAATTACCTTGGTAGTCTAATCATGTAGGGAATTGTATCACCTAAGAACTAATTAAATACCCACAATGATGACCTTCTTTTTCAATGAACTTTAAAAAAAATAACACTGTAAGAAATAAGTATGTAGCACAGTGTCGCCTGCACTGCCTGGAAGTCTCCACGACTGCCTGCTGTGTGCCAGCTGGTCCCCGGGCTTGTGGACAGTGAGATCGGGGCAGGAAAGGCTTGAGGGAGGCAAGAACGCCCGGCAGGCTGGCCTGAACCCGTCACCCCTTCCTGCACATCCCGTCCCCTTTCCCCGAGCCAGCGCGGACTGTCCCAGGCAGGCTTGCTGTGCCCAGTCCAGACGAAGAGGTGCCCGGGAAAGGGAGAGTGACGCTGGTGACGAGCCAGGAGTGGGGAGCAGGGGTGTTGCTGATCTTGGTGTTGATCTTGCAGAGCACAGGGACTCAGAGGTGTTTGGGAAGCTTTAAACTTAGAGGAAAATGAGTCTCTCGGGGCCTGTGTATCGTCCGACACAGACCTGCAGAAAGGGTGCTCTGTGGAACTCTAGTCTTTTTTCATGTACTTTTTACTAAGTTCTTATTATGCACTGGGCAGTGTGCCGGGTGTCTGAGGTGCAGCAGTGGAAAAAGTATTTCAGGAGGTGAAGTTTAGTGGGAGAAGACAAACAATAAGCAGAATGCGTGTGTAAACTATATAAACAGAGAATTTCTGTGGAAGAACCTAGAGTTAGGGCAGAGGACAGGAATTGCTGGGAGCCTGAGTTAATGTTTAAACAGGGTAAGCTGTGAAGGCTTCACCGGAGAGGAGATCACAGCCTTGGAGGAGGGCAGGGAGAGAGCCCGTGGTATAGCCACCTGGGAAAGAACGTCGCAGGGGCAGGGGCTGAGCGCGCCAGCCCCGAGGAAGAGCGTGCCGGCCGGCGAGGAGGCGGCTGGCGGGCTTGTAACTGCAGGGGACAGGGGGCCTGAGGCTGGAGAACCGCGCGGGAGGACAGAGCCACCCTCCCTGGGGCAGAACGCCTCCCGAGCAGCAGGTGCGGGGCTGCTGGCCGTGGGGTGCTGTGAGACATCCCGGCGGATGTGTCTGAGGTTCAGAAGCCAGGGCGTGGCTGCTGGTACTAGTGTGTAGATGCTACTTAAAGTCACGAGACTGTCCAGCATCCCCCGAGCAGAAAAGGAAGTGATCCCACTGACGCCCAGGCAGCATCGCCTTCAGGAGGCCAGAGAGAAGAGAAGAGACTGCGTTACCATTCAAACGGTCCAACAGCAGACACTCCACAGTGCAGAGCTAGGAGTGAATAGCTGTGTAGGACACCAGTCTCGGGCTCAGTGCACAAAACCGTGTTCTAACACCTAGAGCTGTCAGCAGCTAAGGCGCTCATACAAGCAGCCACCTCCCTCGCGTGGGAGATGGTCCCAGACCCGCCTACGCGTCCCACAGGGTCAGCGCCTTGACAGGGACAAAGGGAGAGCCCTGCACACGTCCTCATCACCCGTATGGTATTAAGTGGTATTCCTGCAGAATCCCTGTGTGCATTCTGTATTTGTCAACTAAGTTGTGAAACGAGCACTTAACCAAGTATATTTTGACCTGAGATGGCTGATAAAATGGGGTCTAAAGAGATTGTCACCAATGTCGCCCTCACTTCTCCTGCTCCCTTTAGTTTAGAGACAGTCTTTTTAAAATACATTGTAGTTGGAGGACAGTTGCATTATAGTGTTGCTTTGGTTTCTGCCGCGCATCAGTGTGCATGGGCCATGGGTGTGCCACCCGCGGGTTCTCGCCAAGCCGGCATGTGCGCTCCCCACCGCAGCAGGGCCCCTCCGGCTCTGTTGACCTGGCAGTGTGTGTGTTCCCGTGCTCCTGTCTCCTTTCATCCCACCGTCTCCCTCCCCTCTCTGTGTCCGTGGGTCTGGTCTCTGTGTCCGCCTTACAGACAATTTTCTAATGTACTGGAAATCCTTAACTTCTTGGTCTCAGTATCGCAAATCATTCTCTGTGCCCTCTTCCTTATAATTGTGAGAGACCACTTCAAGAAAGAACCAGCTGCGCCCATGACTCGCCTGCTGTGAGGATTCGGCTCTATAATTGCCTATGTGAGGGCGGAGCAACGGGAGGAAAGGGGTTGGAGAGCTGACTGACGCGCGTGGGTAGGAGACGCGCTTAAAATGCACCATTCGGGCCCTCAGCACCCACAGGATGTTCCCTTTTAGAGTGTTTGCGACAGAAAGGATAATCATAAAATAAACAGTAAACGTTTCGCAAAGAATTATTGCTGATAATTATCAGTGAGGTGTATAGTTCCTTTAGAGAAAAGCACAGTATTTACCAACGTAACGCATGAGACAGTTTGAATGCTAAATCCATCACTTTATATCTGCATCGTCATATAAAAAAGAGATTCTTATACCATGTTACTGTTAGGATGAGATAATTAATTATATGGTGTATTTATTTATACTCTGCCTTTTCCCACAAAAATGGAAAGATGGCTTTTCAACAGTTGATACTGCTCTGCTATCCCTCAGCCAGCATTCATCACAGCTTTAAAGTGACCAGGAGATTTGGTATGATTAAGATTTGGAACAAATAGTGATTACTCCAAGATGGGAGAACTCAAGGGAATCATAGAAAAGTGACTTTCATAGAAATGAAAGTTTCACAGGGTGATGAAAATAAGTTGTGTTTCTTTTGTCTGCTTCTGAAAGCACTAGGTGTTCTAGGATATTTGATTTTCTCTTCAGGGTATCATTTAAAAAGCAAAAAAGTGAAGTGAGAAAAATAAACAGGCTCTTTTTTCACCCATTTATAAGATTTATACAAAAAAAGTCATATGATTCATGTGGCAAGGAAGACTTCTTTAACAGCTGAAATGAAGAACAGTGAGAGTTGTATTGACTGATGTTTGAAGTGTAAAAGAGCCAAGGAAAATAGAAAGGATGCATTAGAACATAAAGAGCCTATCGCTTATGTCTCAAAACATCCTTCAGACGTTTTTTCTTGCTCTACACTACCAAGTGGTAATTAGCTCGAGTGTCCGAGGCTCCGAACGCCCCCTCGCTTGTTCTCAGCCTTCCGCAGCAAGGCGTGTATAGAAGTGACAGTGTTCTGAGGTTCACTGCAGTAAACTGGCACGGCTGCTCCTAGCCAGAGGCAATGCCCCCACCCCCAACCCCAGAAGCCTTTCAGCTGTATCACAGTCTGATCCCGTCCATACCTTTGTTATAGCATTCAGCAGACTGCGCTCAGACATTACCTGTCTTCTCTATTGTCAAAGCAAAAACTGCCCTTGACGAAGTTGAAAAGGTGGTTCCTGATTCTTGCCAAATATATGAGACCCCGTAACAGAGAACCACACACGGTTCTGATGCTCAGAAAAGCCTGCCGTGGGCACCATAGGAGCCGGTAAGCTCTGTGAGCCTGTAGGAGGCGCCCTGGAGGCACCTCCTCGGGGGTCCTCCTGGCCAAGCTGGGAAGCAGGAAGGAGCAGAGAAGGTCCAAACAGGCTCTCCGGCTTCTGGCAGATAAACCCTCTCCCTCCTCCTGCTCGATCCCCAGGGGCAGGGCTTAGAGAAGTTTCTAGGTGCTGAGGGTGCCGTGGATATCTATGGCCCAGGAGTCTCTGAATTCAAGATCAGCCTCTGCACTGCGAGCCCCACTGTGTCTGTCTGTCCGCTGTACTTCTATAAAGTCAGATTCGGGCTTCAAGGGGAAAATAAATCTTTTCTATTTTTTAACTGAAGTATAATTGATGGACAGTATTGCATTAGTTTCAGGTGTACAACATGGTGATTAAGAATTTCTATATATTATACTCCATTTATAGTTATTAGAAAATTTTGGCTGTATTTCCTATATGTTTTGAATGGTTAAAAGGAAAATGTAGGAGAGAATTTAAACACAAATGAGCAACAACAACAAAGCTCTGATGAAGTGGAACCCGCAGTGGCCCTCACCTGCTTGCGGGCGCCCTGGGGCCCCGCCACGCATGGGAGCCACACCCACGCTGACGCCTCCCTTCCCAAGTCCCAGCTCCTCCCTGCCGCGCAGTCTCATTGCCTTTGCTTTCTTCAGGGAGCCCTCTTCTCTGTTTCCTCAGCCACTACCTCTCTCCCTTTGCCTGGTTCAGACCAGTTCACTTCAGTCTCTCAGTCGTGTCCGACTCTTTGCGACCCCATGAATCGCAGCACGCCAGGCCTCCCTGTCCATCACCAACTCCCGGAGTTCACTCAGACTCACGTCCATCGAGTCCGTGATGCCATCCAGCCATCTCATCCTCTGTCGTCCCCTTCTCCTCCTGCCCCCAATCCCTCCCAGCATCAAGAGTCTTTTCCAATCAGTCAACACTTCGCATGAGGTGGCCAAAGTACTGGAGTTTCAGCTTTAGCATCATTCCTTCCAAAGAAATCCCAGGGCTGATCTCCTTCAGAATGGACTGATTGGATCTCCTTGCAGTCCAAGGGGCTCTCAAGAGTCTTCTCCAACACCACAGTTCAAAAGCATCAACTCTTTGGCGCTCAGCCTTCTTCACAGTCCAACTCTCACATCCATACATGACCACAGGAAAAACCATAGCCTTGACTAGATGGACCTTTTGTTGGCAAAGTAATGTCTCTGCTTTTGAATATGCTATCTAGGTTGCTCATAACTTTTCTTCCAAGGAGTAAGCCTCTTTTAATTTCATGGCCGCAGTCACCATCTGCAGTAATTTTGGAGCACCAAAAAATAAAGTCTGACACTGTTTCCCCATCTATTTGCCATGAAGTGATGGGACCGGATGCCATGATCTTCATTTTCTGAATGTTGAGCTTTAAGCCAACTTTTTCACTCTCCTCTTTGACTTTCATCAAGAGGCTTTTGAGCTCCTCTTCACTTTCTGCCATAAGGGTAGTGTTATCTGCATATCTGAAGTTATTGATATTTCTCCCGGCAATGTTGATTCCAGCTTGTGTTTCTTCCAGTCCAGCGTTTCTCATGATGTACTCTGCACAGAAGTTAAATAAGCAGGGTGACAATATACAGCCTTGACATACTCCTTTTCCTATTTGGAACCAGTCTGTTGTTCCATGTCCAGCTCTAACCGTTGCTTCCTGGCCTGAATACAGATTTCTCAAGAGGTGGGTCAGGTGGTCTGGTATTCCCATCTCTTGAAGAATTTTCCACAGTTTATTGTGATCCACACAGTCAAAGGCTTTGGCATAGTCAATAAAGCAGAAATAGATGTTTTTCTGGAACTCTCTTGCTTTTTCCATGATCCAGTGGATGTTGGCAATTTGATCTCTGGTCCCTCTGTCTTTTCTAAAACCAGCTTGAACATCAGGGAGTTCACGGTTCAGGTATAGCTGAAGCCTGGCTTGGAGAATTTTAAGCATTACCTCACTAGCATGTGAGATGAGTGCAATTGTGCAGTAGTTTGAGCATTCTTTGGCATTGCCTTTCTTTGGGATTGGAATGAAAACTGACCTTTTCCAGTCCTGTGGCCACTGCTGAGTTTTCCCAATTTGCTGGCATATTGAGTGCAGCACTTTCACAGCATCATCTTTCAGCATTTGAAGTAGCTCAACTGGAATTTCATCACCTCCACTAGCTTTGTTTGTAGTGATGCTTTCTAAGGCCCACTTGACTTCACATTCCAAGATGTCTGGCTCTAGATGAGTGATCACACCATCGTGATTATCCGGGTCATGAAGATCTTTTTTGTACAGTTCTTGCATGTATTCTTGCCACCTTTTCTTAATATCTTCTTCTTCTGTTAGGTCCAGACCATTTCTGTCCTTTATCGAGCCCATCTTTGCATGAAATGTTCCCTTGGTATCTCTAATTTTCTTGAAGAGATGTCTAGTCTTTCCCATTCTGTTGTGTTCCTCTATTTCTTTGCATTGATTGCTGAAGAAGGCTTTCTTATCTCTTCTTGCTGTTCCTTGGAACTCTGCATTAAGATGCTTATATCTTTTCTTTTCTCCTTAGCTTTTCACTTCTCTTCTTTTCACAGCTATTTGTAAGTCTTCCCCAGACAGCCATTTTGCTTTTTTGCATTTCTTTTCCATGGGGAGGGTCTTGATCCCTGTCTCCTGTACAGTGTCACGAACCTCATTCCATAGTTCATCAGGCACTCTATCTATCAGATCTAGGCCTTTAAATCTATTTCTCACTTCCACTGTATAATCATAAGGGATTTGATTTAGGTCATACCTGAATGGTCTAGCGGTTTTCCCTGCTTTCTTCAATTTGAGTCTGAATTTGGTAATAAGGAATTCATGATCTGAGCCACAGTCAGCTCCTGGTCTTGTTTTTGTTGACTGTCTAGAGTGTCTCCATCTTTGGCTGCAGAGAGTATAAGCAATCTGATTTCGGTGTTGACCACTGGTGATGTCCATGTGTAGAGTCTTCTCTTGTGTTGTTGGAAGAGGGTGTTTGCTATGACCAGTGCATTTTCTTAGCAAAACTCTATTAGTCTTTGCCCTGCTTCATTCCGCATTCCAAGGCCAAATTTGCCTGTTACTCCAGGTGTTTCTTGACTTCCTACTTTTGCATTCCAGTCCCCTATAATGAAAAGGACATCTTTTTTGGGTGTTAGTTCTAAAAGGTCTTGTAGGTCTTCATAGAACCGTTCAACGTCAGCTTCTTCACCATTACTAGTTGGGGCATAGACTTGAATTACTGTGATATTGAATGGTTTCTCTAGATCTTTCATATCTGTTTAAACTTCACTTTCTCTGATTACCTTTCTTGATCTTTCCAACCAGGTCAACCCTCTGTTATAGACACTCTCCCTCCAAGCACTCTATGTTTCTTTGTGTGGTTTTCTCTGTGGTAGTGGAGACTTGTTCTCTGTAACGCCCCGTCATTCCCCAGCACCACCCACAGCACTTGTCACATGGCATGTGCTTAACAAATGCAGTTCATCGTCAGTTGAATGAGTGAGTGAAGAAACCTGTTGATTTCCTTTGCCTTTTCTCCCTTGGATTGAGCTTTCTCAAAAACAGTTAACAGTTTGAAAAAGCCTTCCGATAAAGAATGCCTCTCTGTGGTTTTAACTCCATAGGTAGGAAGGGATCGTGCTCATCTAGGGCACCAACAAAATGAAGGTTCAACAAAATGAAGGTTCAGTCAGTTCAGTTCAGTTCAGTCACTCAGTTGCGTCTGACTCTTTGTGACCATCACCAATTCATGGAGTTTACCCAAACTCATGTCCATTGAGTTGGTGATGCTATCCAACCATCTTATCCTCTGTCATCCCCTTCTCCTCCTGCCTTCAATCATTCCCAGAATCAGGGTCTTTTCAAATGAGGATTCAAATAAGCTCTTCGCATCAGGTGGCCAAAGGATTGGAGTTTCAGCTTCAACATCAGTCCTTCCAATGGATATTCAGGACTGATTTCCTTTAGGATGGACTGTTTGGACCTCCTTGCAGTCCAAGGAACTTGCAAGAGTCTTCTCCAACATCACAGTTCAAAAGCATCAATTCTTCGGCACTCAGCTTTCTTTCTAGTCCAACTCTCTCATCCATACATGACTACTGGAAAAATCATAGCTTTGGCTAGACAGATCTTTGTTGGCAAAGTGATGTCTCTGCTTTTTAATACACTGTCTAGGTTTGTCATAGCTTTTCTCCCAAAGAGCAAGTGTCTTTTAATTTCATGGCTACAGTCACCATCTGCAGTGATTTTGGAGCCCCCCCACAAAAAGTTACGGTCAGTCATCCAAATTATCCCTCTATTTTTCTCTTAGGGCTTTAGGAGAAGGAAAACCTAGCATCAGTCAATATATCACAGGCTATACCTAATCTTGCTTATTTTATAACCATTTCCAGTTACAGTGATTTTATTTACTAAAATGAATTAATTCCAATCTTTATATGTACCTTCAATCTCTAGATATTAGACTGTCAGGTGTCCTGGGAGTTCTGTAGCATTTAGTGTTTAATGAGCAATAACACGAATGATGGTAACTTTAGGAAGTAGCAGAAAACTGGACTCTACTTAGAAGACAGCCAGGAAAATCAATGAATGATTATTAACTATTTCTGAAAAAAATTCTAAATCATTTAAAGTACATGTTAAAAAAAAAACAAACTGTAGTAACCTTGAATGTCTTTATTCCCCTGCCCCTGCATTTTGCTTGTTTACTTGTTTGTTTGTTTTGATAATGAGATAAGAAAATATATGAAGGACATCCAGGAGTGTCTGTATGAATCGCATTAAAAGGTGGACTGGTTGATACCTTTTCTTGAACTGAATTGGAAGTAGTCAACTATTTCTGACTCTTAAGAAAATCATAAATATGTAGAATTACCCTCCAGGACATGTGATAAGTAGGAGACTTGAAACACTGATGTGCCAGAGACTGAAGTTTATTCTAGAAAAGCTGTTGGTGCTTGGAAAGGGTTCACATAGAGTACAAGAATGTGTTCTGCTGGCTCTGAAGTCACAGTCCTATTAACTAGTGATCAAAAATATTTAAAGGTTACTGTGTATTAATATCTAATTGTGTCTAGGTATTTAGGTTGATTTCATCCAAATTTTATATTATGATAGTGAATATAATAAATCCATTTTAAAATTTCTTTTCAAGAGAAATTTATTATGGAGGACAAACACGTTCTATATTCCATTTGTCTCAGTCAACCTCACTGTGGGGAGTCTAGCTTTTCATCCCACCAGTTTGCTCATCTTGCAGCATAATGCCTTACAAGGAAAAAATTGCCTCTGGGAAGTAAGGTTGCACCCAGTGATGGGAAGGGAGGTCAAATATTGCCACATGGGGTAAAACCAACTAAAACCCTGTAACATAGTTTCAAAAAGGACTTTGTTTCATAGTATTCGCTTCCTTTGGGTCCCTTGACTTGGGAGCTACAAGGATCAAAGTCAGGGGAAGCCCCGGACCTTTAAGACAGCCCGCTGGCCTCCGCAGGTGCCTCCGCATGCAGGCTGGGCATGGACCCCCCCGGAGCTGGGGGTGGGTGCCCGCAGGCGGCAGGCGCAGTGGCTCTCCAGGGGGTTCCTGCAGCCGGTGCACAGGGGGAGCACGCGTCCTCTTTTCTTGCCTGGACTCTCAGCAACTCTCCCTTCACTTGGATGACAGCATGTGAAACCCAGATGAAACCTGGAAATTAGCTAGTGCAATTCATTTACTAGAGGTGAAAACCAAGACCCAGAAAATATGAGACTCTCAGCATCTCATGTGTGCGTTTAAATGTCAGAAAGGGATTGATGATGCTTCCCTGGTCTGGGACTTGGCCTGGGGAGGGTAGTGGCTCTGTGCCAGATGTGCGCGCCTTCAGCCCCCAGCGGAGGTGGCCCTTCTGAAGGCTGCAGAACTCTGCCCGACGCCGAGCAAGGCGTTTGCGAGTGGGAGGTCAGTGCAGAGGCCCTTGGGCCCCAGAAGGACGGTCTGTGGGGTCCAGAGGGCTCTGCGGATGCGCGCTGGCCTGGCTGAGAGGGTGGTACTGGCTTTGAGCGCGCATTTCTCTTAATTATGTTAATTAAGCCTTGAAAGGAAACTGTTCTAGGAATAGACGCCCGTGGAGCCCAGATCCCGCTCCCGAAAGGGCGCGTCCCGCTGGACTGCCGCGCGGCGCGTGAGGACGCGGGCCCATTCCACACGCCCGTCACCTCCTGCGTCTTATGCGACAGCTTCCACAGGAGGGAGGGCATCCTGAGAGAAGAAAGCAGAGCGGGAGGACGTCGGAGGCAGGCCGCGGTGTCCTCTCTGTAACTCGGGGTCCCCTGAGGACGGCTGCCTTCGGGGGCTCCCCTTGGCCTGTCCTCCAGTCCTGACATCCCCAGGCCGCGTGGGCGCGCCCCGAGGGAAGGAGTGCGGAGCCCCGGCCCAGGGCCGCCCTGGGGCACACTCAGCGCTGCGCTTCCTCCCGGGGGCCCCGCGGCCCCCCGCAGCACGTCTGTTGAGAATAGAAAAGGGCTGCTCTGGGCCGTAGACCTGCGCCCCGCTTCGGCACAGAGAGCAGAGCTCTCACTGCTCCGTTTCTTGCGTTATTAGTGGGGCCAGCAAAGCACCTCCAGGCCGCAGGGCAAGCCGTCGACCCGGTCAGCCTCCGTCTCACAGCTGGGGCTGCGCTGCGGGCCGCGGCGGGGCGGAGAAGACCTGCGCGTCAGGCCAGAGCAGCGGCCTGGCTGCGCGCAGGGAAGCCCTCTCTCCGCCCTTCGCGCCGAGGCACCGCGGCCAGCCGCGCTCCGCTGCGCGCGTGCTTCTCAGCGCCGAGACCTGCGCCGGCTCTTGTCCGCCCTCCAGCGATGACTGTCCAGCCCTGTCGCCGTCTGCCCTGCCCCTGCCCTACACGCGGTCAGAAACGCACGCTCACGGAGACCTCAGGCCTCAGGCGGCCTACTGTGCCTCTTACCTCTTCCTATGCTGAACTTTCATTTCTTTCTTTTCTGTGTACAAAGCTCCCTTTGTAGTACAGATATAGCTATGGGATTTGAAAAGTATCATGATGTTCTGATGTAGAGTATTAAAGTTAGTAAGTTTATTTTTATGTACCCCAAACACAGAGAGAATATAATCTTTTCCACTAAAATTGTCATAAGAATTTGTAGCCTCATACTTCGGTTTGAGGAGAGAAGATTGGTTGTAAACCTGTTCTGAAGTTTCTGTTGCTGAACTCATTTCTTCTCCATTGCTTGTTGCTAAAATGTGAATACTGAATTTAAACTCTAATACAGTTTTCACTTTTTCTGCAGCACCTGAAATCCTTCGAGGCTGTGCCTATGGACCCGAGGTGGACATGTGGTCTGTGGGGATCGTCACCTACATCTTGTAAGTGAATAGCAGCGATCTCAAAGCATACTGTTTCCCTTTGCTATACTATCTTCTAGTTACTTATATGTGCACGCATGCTAAGTTGCTCGGGCCTGTCCAACTCTTTTCGACCCCATGGACTGTAGCCCACCAGGCTCCTCTGTCCATGGGATTCTCCAGGCAAGAACACTGGAGTGGGTTGCCATGCCCTTCTCCAGGGGATCTTTCCAACCCTGGGATCGAACCTGTGTCTCTTATGACTCCTGCTTTGGCAGGCAGTTTATTTACCACTAGCGTCACCTAGGAAGCCCAAGTACTTACAGTCCTCATAAAAAAGCAAGATCCCTTTTAACTTTTTGTGGTTCTCTATGATGTACTACATCATGAGAAACGCTGGGCAGGAAGAAGCACAAGCTGGAATCAAGATTGCTGGGAGAAATATCAATAACCTCAGATATGCAGATGACACTACCCTTATGGCAGAAAGTGAAGAGGAACTAAAAAGCCTCTTGATGAAAGTGAAAGTGGAGAGTGAAAAAGCTGACTTAAAGCTCAACGTTCAGAAAACTAAGATCATGGCATCTGGTCCCATCACTTCATGGGAAATAGATGGGGAAGCAGTGGAAACAGTGTCAGACTTTTTTGGGGGCTCCAAAATCACTGCAGATGGTGACTGCAGCCATGAAATTAAAAGACGCTTACTCCTTGGAAGAAAAGTTATGAACAACCTAGATAGCATATTGAAAAGCAGAGACATTACTTTGTCAACAAAGGTCCGTCTAGTCAAGGCTATGGTTTTTCCTGTGGTCATGTATGGATGTTAGAGTTGGACTGTGAAGAAAGCTGAGTGCCGAAGAATTGATGCTTTTGAACTGTGGTGTTGGAGAAGACTCTTGAGAGTCCCTTGGACTGCAAGGAGATCAGCCCTGGGATTTCTCTGGAAGGAATGATGCTAAAGCTGAAAACTCCAGTACTTTGGCCACCTCATGCAAAGAGTTGACTGGTTGGAAAAGACTCTGATGCTGGGAGGGATTGGGGGCAGGAAGAGAAGGTGACGACCAAGGATGAGATGGCTGGATGGCATCACGGACTTGATGGACGTGAGTCTGAGTGAACTCTGGGAGTTGGTGATGGACAGGGAGGCCTGGTGTGCTGTGATCATGGGGTTGCAAAGAGTCAAACACGACTGAGTGACTGAACTGAACTGACGATGTACTAAGAGTAGTTAATGAAAGAATTTTCAGAAAACGAGCATCATGCTTTGTAGTTTTCTTGGGGTAAGAACTTCTGTCTAGGGCTTTGGTGTGTCTCATCATATTATGCAGTGTATCACAGACATTGGAATAATTCATTATTTGATGGTATTAATGAGCATGAAATCACCTATTAAACTTGCTCTTGTTTTACTTATGTGCATGTCATCCAAATGATGAGTATTATTCCTTTTTAAGGGACAAATGGTTCTTTAACCTCTGAAGCAATCCCAAACCTATATATGTCTTATCAGGAATGTTTTAAAGGCATTTTGGCTATCAGTTTTATTTCCTGTATGTGTTAAGTTCTCAAGGACTGCCAGGGTCCAGCCCCAGTGGATCCAGGGTAATTTGAAGGTGGGGATGGAATCGGCATCCTAGGAAAAAACTTATTTAATTACAGATAGAGAGGGATTAGAAAATTAGCAGAGAAAAAGAGGCTGAATAACTTGGTTTACGTGGAATACCAATCACCACCTACGTAGGCCACCGCATCTTTCCATTCTCCCGAAGGAGAGGAGGCATTGAGGCCCCCCCAGTCCGATCTTAGAAGCCCAGGCAAAATTAGTAGGCTTGGTGAGTACCCACGTACCAGATGGGAATTCGGCCAGAAAACAGTAGGAGAGAAAAAGATGCTGAATAACTTGGTTTACGTGGGATACCAATAAAATTCCAAGACAAGGAATTTGCACCATCCATGTTGGGCCACAGGTGCCAGTTGAATATCGGAAGGTGCCCCTCCTTGGGCTCCTTCTCGCGTGGGCTTGAAAACCGGGACAAGTAAGTAGACATGGCGAGCACCCACGCTCCAGATGGGAATTCAGCCAGAAAAACGGGGAGCAAGAAAGAAACGACATGGGGGAATCAGTCTTTCCAGAAACTGATCCCATTTCTTTATTTTGGGTTTGCTTATATTCCTTTTGTTATACATAGGGATGAATACAGAGTCACGCGGGGGTCAGCAGTCCTGACCTTTATCAAAATCACGTGCTTCACATAAATGTATAAAAAAAGGTTTTAGGGGTTTTACATCATCTTCTGGCGGTAAGGCCTACTGACATTTTATGATCCTTTCTTTCTGATAACCAAAAAACTTATTTTTTCCAAGGGTGTTTTTTCTTAAACCAGGTACCACCCTCCAAATAAAGTTGCATTCCTATAGGGTGAGGGTGTAGTGGGTTACAATCAAGAAAGGAATTTATTTAACCCAAGGTTAACATGATTAATCTTAAAGGTTAATACTTATTTCTCCTATATGCTAGTTATATTCATTATAAGGGCAGGGAATATGGAGATTTAGCAGCAAAACATCAGGCCAACAAATGAAAACCCTTCACCAATGTTCCCCTTAAGATCTATTTAGTCTTAAGATAGTGATAAAGTTACATTTTTGCATAGCAAGGACACAGTGATTTATAACAAAGTACAGTGATCTATTACAAAGAGAAAATTCATTAACTCAAAAAGTCTAGTATTGCTAACATCAAAAACTACTATATTTCCTTTTCTATATTACAAATATATTGATTAATATACTCCCAGGTGCCTAAGGATATGGAGGCCTGGTGGCAATCGTTGACTCAACAATGAGAAAAGCCCTATGCTAATTAAGACTTTCAAAATACTCCAAGCTCTCTGTGCTGTTTATGGTTGAGAGGTAGTAAACAATCATGTGCTTAGTGGCAGGAGTGTGGATAATCCTGTCACACAAGCTAGTCTGCTGGCAGAGAGGTTTGACCTGAGACACCCTTGTCACACCCAGGGCAGGGAATTAGCAGTAATTATTGGCACAACAAATGAAAAACCTTTCACCAATATAATTCCTAACCAACCCACTATACTGACAATTTCCAACTTCCCAAAAGAATCTGCCTTTAGTAAGTCTAAAACATTTCATGCCTCTCATGATTGGGAGGCTGTAAACAATCACATGAACCCATACAGGCAGGCTAGATAACCTTCAGAGGAGTTCGCAAGTTGAAACACTCTTGTCACGCCCAGGAATTTTTATTGACTTGGAGCTGTAAGCTAACTCTTTCTCCGAGAGAGGTAATGGGGGTCAGCCCCCTGTAAAGGCAGAGGTATAGGTGAGAGCATGAAACAGTAAAGTAGGTAGACTCTGGTTTTGGGGGTAGATGCTCGGGAACAGGGGGTTTCCTGAAGCTTGATCACGCCTTTGCCTATGCCAAGCCTCCTTTCTCATGACCTTTGCCATAGGCGGAGTTCCTCATGCTGGCTCCCTTCAAAGGACCTTTAGTATAATACCCAGAACTCAGAGAAAACTTCTGGGGGTGGGGGAGGGGCGTTATCTTTCACTCTCTGGTATCTCCAGCTCCATTTCTAAGCTCCTGTCTACTAATAAACAACAGGTTGCAGTCTGCCAAAGAGATGATGGAATTGCAGACAAATAGGAAGGAAATAGTCTAGAGTGATAGGAGAGTGTCTGTCGAAGAAGGTTGCCTGTGGAACAGCTGCAAATGCAAACCTCACTGAGCTCCAAGTTCACTTTGAGTTCAGTCACTCAGTCATGTCCGACTCTTTGCGACCCCATGAATCGCAGCACGCCAGGCCTCCCTGTCCATCACCATCTCCCGGAGTTCACTCAGACTCATGTCCATCGAGTCCATGATGCCATCCAGCCATCTCATCCTCTGTTGTCCCCTTCTCCTCCTGTCCCCAATCCCTCCCAGCATCAGAGTCTTTTCCAATCAGTCAACTCTTCGCATGAGGTGGCCAAAGTACTGGAGTTTCAGCTTTAGCATCATTCCTTCCAAAGAAATCCCAGGGCTGATCTCCTTCAGAATGGACTGGTTGGATCTCCTTGCAGTCCAAGGGACTCTCAAGAGTCTTCTCCAACACCACACTTCAAAAGCATCAATTCTTCAGCACTCAGCCTTCTTCACAGTCCAACCCTCACATCCATACATGATCACAGGAAAAACCATAACCTTGACTAGACGGACTTTAGTTGGCAAAGTAACGTCTCTGCTTTTGAATATACTCATCTAGGCTGATCACAACTTTTCTTCCAAGGAGTAAGCATCTTTTAATTTCATGGCTGCAGTCACCATCTGCAGTGATTTTGGAGCTCAAAAAAATAAAGTCTGACACTGTTTCCACTGTTTCCCCATCTATTTCCCATGAAGTGATGGGACCGGATGCCATGATCTTCGTTTTCTGAATGTCGAGCTTTAAGCCAAGTTTTTTGCTCTCCTCTTCCACTTTCATCAAGAGGCTTTTTAGCTCCTCTTCACTTTTTTGCAATAAGGGTGGTGTCATCTGCATATCTGAGGTTATTGATATTTCTCCCGGCAATGTTGATTCCAGCTTGTGTTTCTTCCAGTCCAGCGTTTCTCATGATGTACTCTGCACAGAAGTTAAATAAGCAGGGTGACAATATACAGCCTTGACATACTCCTTTTCCTATTTAGAACCAGTCTGTTGTTCCATGTCCAGTTCTAACTGTTGCTTCCTGGCCTGAATACAGATTTCTCAAGAGGCAGGTTAGGTGGTCTGGTATTCCCATCTCTTTCAGTATTTTCCACAGTCTATTGTGATCCGCACAGTTAAAGGCTTTGGCATAGTCAATAAAGCAGAAATAGATGTTTTTCTGGAACTCTCTTGCTTTATCCATGATCCAGCGGATGTTGGCAATTTGATCTCTGGTTCCTCTGTCTTTTCTAAAACCAGCTTGAACATCAGGGAGTTCACGGTTCATGTATTGATGAAGCCTGGCTTGGAGAATTTTGAGCATTACTTTGCTAGCGTGTCAGATGAGTGCAATTGTGCGGTAGTTTGAGCATTCTTTGGCATTGCCTTTCTTTGGAATTGGAATGAAAACTGACCTTTTCCAGTCCTGTGGCCACTGCTGAGTTTTCCAAATGTGCTGGCATATTGAGTGCAGCACTTTCACAGCATCATCTTTCAGCATTTGGAACAGCTCAACTGGAATTCCATCACCTCCACTAGCTTTGTTCATAGTGATGCTTTCTAAGACCCACTTGACTTCACATTCCAAGATGTCTGGCTCTAGATTAGTGATCACATCATCATGATTATCTGGGTTGTGAAGATCTTTTTTGTACAGTTCTTGCATGTATTCTTGCCACCTTTTCTTAATATCTTTTTCTTCTGTTAGGTCCAGACCATTTCTGTCCTTTATCGAGCCCATCTTTGCATGAAATGTTCCCTTGGTATCTCTAATTTTCTTAAAGAGATGTCTAGTCTTTCCCATTCTGTTGTGTTCCTCTATTTCTTTGCACTGATCGCTGAAGAAGGCTTTCTTATCTCTCCTTGCTATTCTCTGGAACTCTGCATTCAGATGCTTATATCTTTCCTTTTCTCCTTGGCTTTTCGCCTCTTTTCTTTTCACAGCTATTTGTAAGGCCTCCCCAGACAGCCATTTTGCTTTTTTTGCATTTCTTTTCCATGGGGATGGTCTTCATCCCTGTCTCCTCTACAGTGTCACAAATTTCATTCCATAGTTCATCAGGCACTGTGTCTATCAGATCTAGGCCCTTAAATCTATTTCTCACTTCCACTGTATAATCATAAGGGATTTGATTTAGGTCATACCTGAATGGTCTAGCGGTTTTCCCTGCTTTCTTCAATTTCAGTCTGAATTTGGTAATAAGGAGGTCATGATCTGAGCCACAGTCAGCCCCTGGTCTTGATTTTGTTGACTGTCTAGAGCTTCTCCATCTTTGGCTGCAAAGAATATAAGCAATCTGATTTCGGTGTTGACCATCTGGTGAAGTCCATGTGTAGAGTCTCCTCTTGTGTTGTTGGAAGAGGGTGTTTGCTATGACCAGTGCATTTTCTTGGCAAAATTCTATTAGTCTTTGCCCTGCTTCATTCCGCATTCCAGGGTCAAAGTTGCCTGTTACTCCAGGTGTTCCTTGACTTCCTACTTTTGCATTCCAGTTCCCTAGAATGAAAAGGACATCTTTTTTGGGTGTTAGTTCTAAAAGGTCTTGTAGGTCTTCATAAAGCCGTTCAACTTCAGTTTCTTCAGTGTTACTGGTTGGGGCATAAGACTTGGATAACTGTGATATTGAATGGTTTGCCTTGGAGATGAACAGAGATCATTCTGTCATTTTTGAGACTGCATCCAAGTACTGCATTTCAGACTCTTTTGTTGACCATGATGGCTACTCCAATTCTTCTGAGAGTTTCCTGCCCACAGTAGTAGATATAATGGTCATCTGAGTTAAATTCACCCATTCCAGTCCATTTTAGTTTGCTGATTCCTAGAATGTTGACGTTCACTCTTGCCATCTCTTGTTTGACCACTTCCAATTTGCCTTGATTCATGGACCTTTCATTCCAGGTTCCTATGCAATATTGCTCTTTACAGCATCGGATCTTGCTTCTATCACCAGTCACATCCACAACTGGGTATTGTTTTTGCTTTGGCTCCATCCCTTCATTCTTTCTGGAGTTATTTCTCCACTGATCTCCAGTAGCATATTGGGCACCTACTGACCTGGGGAGTTCCTCTTTCGGTATCCTATCATTTTGCCTTTTCATACTGTTCATGGGGTTCTCAAGGCTAGAATACTGAAGTGGCTTGCCATTCCCTTCTCCAGTGGACCACTTACATCCAAACAAGTGGATTTGGCTGTCAGCTAGAGGGCGCTACAGAGTCAATTGTGGTGCGTGTGTCCTGTGCACTCTGTTGTGTCCGACTCTTTGTGACCCCGTGGACTGTAGCCCACCAGGCTCCTCTGTCTGTGGGGTTCTCCAGGAAAGAACACTGGAGTGAAGTTGCCCTTTCCTTCTCCAGGGGATCTTCCCAACCCAGGGATCGAACCCACATCTCTTGCATCTCTTGCATTGACAGGTGGATTCTTTACTACTGCACCACCTGGGAAGCCCAAGTTAATTGTTGGAACCTGTATTATTCAAATCTGTAAAGAGATTTTGAAGGGTGTGAAAGAAAGTGAATTAGGCAGCTCAGGCTTCTATAACAAACCACAGAGGCTGGGTGCTACAGAACTACAAACGTGGAGCCCTGGAGTCTGGAGGCCAAAGGCGCTGGTAGCTCAGGTCCTGCCAAGAGCCGTCTTCCTGGCTGCAGACAGCTGCCTTCTCCCTATATCCACCGAGGCAGGAGGAGGAAGCACGTTCTGCGGTCCCTCTTCCGTGAGCGCACTGCACTGATCACAGCACAAGGTCTCATCCTTGTGGCCTCATCGAACTCTCTTAACTGCCAGAGCCCTCATCTCCAGATGCCATTACACAGGGCTCAGGGCCTTAACGTCCTGATCAGGGAGAACACAGTTCAGTCCATAGTAGGAAGAGGTTCGGTTTGGCCAATTTAATAGTGATCTTAGAAAGTGCAGTGTCTAGGTAATATGGGCTAGGAAGAGGGCAACCAGGGTAGACTTCCAAGCATGTTAGCAAACTCTTGAGTTCACCTGGGTTTATTTGTTGGTCAGTAGCAACCATAAAAAGGTTTAACAAGCACACCATGAAGCAGTCATCTGCTATTACATAATGTCGAAAGATATTTTCAGTGGTCACTTCCCCGTGTTTCCAGGATGTGGTAAAGCTTGAAAAGAATATAGACAGCTAGGGAACCATGTGTTTTCTTATGAAAGTGCAAACTTTTAGGTAATTTGTTTTCCACACTTATTGCTTAATTCATTAGTAATGAATTCATAAGGTCACATCATAGAATTCCTTCAGCTTACATTTAAGATCACTATTGTGCTGTGGAAGAAGGTTGTCTCCTGAATTGTGTGCGTGACATATTGGGCTTAGTGATGTTCACGGAAAAACTGAACTACAAATACTGCTTCCTATTTGCCCCTAAAATGGAAACATGCCCACCCAAGTAGAGTTTCTTACGGAAATGTGATGGAAGGGGTTGACGAATTAAGGATATGTGGTTGAGGTAGGAAATTTAATACCATTTGCCCTGGAACCCTGGAATATGGAATGAATAACACTCCCATGTCACGAACATGGGAAAGTGAAGAGAAAAAAATGTGACTGTTGGAGAAGCATCTAATTATAACCCTGAAAAAAATGTACAAATCAGGTTTCTTTCCCATAGTTCACTGAAGCCCATTAGTTGAAAGTTGCTGGCTGAGTAAGTGGTAGCAGCTAACAGGCCACTCACGGCTAATATCCTTTAGTTCTGGCCCGACTTCTGTCAGCCCCTGAGCCTAGGGCCTTTTTATTTAGTCTGTAGTCCATTAATGGTTGATGAAGTCTACTAGGCAAGGTTCATTGAAACATTTTCTACAATGGATTATGCCGTTGGGTTTATGTGCCTCCTTTATTATTATTAAAAGTTCTGCCCAGCTGTTTCGTGCTGTGGCCGTGCTATTTCTAAGGATGACAGTGGCTTGGACATGAAGGCCGTTCTGTTGTTTCTCAGAAGAATTCTGCTCCTTCTACCTTCTAAACCTGCGCCCTTTACCCCTATAGACAGAAGCAACTACTGTGGTTTTCAGGTCAGAATCAGATAACATCGGAGATTCACACTCTCGCCTTCAGCTTTCAGCGCTGCGTCCTGTCCCGTGGCTCCGAGCGCCCTGCTCACACGCCCGCCTGGGCCTCGCCCGGCTCCTGTGCCGCCCGCCTGGGCCTCGCCCGGCTCCCGTGCCACCCCGCAGCGCCGGGCTCTTCACTGTGCCCCGAGCGCGCTCGCCTGCTGCTGCGTGTCTGCGCCTGCCGGCCCCACCCTTCAGGCTAATGACCTAACCTGCTTACCCCGTGGTTTGCCGACGTGTCCAGGATGACAGGAAGGCGTCTGAGTGCCCCACTTGCAGAGCTGTCTATTCCCCCTCTAAATTCCGGAAGACGGAACGTGCGAGTTTCCTCGGCTAAGCCTGGGCGGTTGGCGGCTTTCCCTGGACTCGCGGGCAGCGGCCGCGTCTGAAGGAGGAGGCCGCCGGGCGCGCTGTGGCCGTGTGCCCGCCTCCCGGCTCCCTCTGCTGGGGCCCCGTCTCTCTGGGGCCCGCAGCGGCCGTGTCTGTCTGCAGGAGGCCCGGCTGCAGGCGCGCTGTGGCCGTGTGCCCCCTTCTCTGCTGGAGCCTCGTCTTCCTTGGGGGCCCCCAGTGGGTGTCCGTGTCTGATGGAGGAGGCCGCCGGGCGGGGTGTGCCGTGTGCCCTCCTCTGCTGGAGCTGCGCCTCCCTGGGGGCCCCGCAGTGCACGCGGGGCGCCCAGCCCGGCCTCGGTGCTGCTGAGCCTCGGCTTTACCCGGCTGGCTCTGCAGTATTTGAAAGAAACCAGGACCGTCGAGCAGGATGGACCCTGAGCCAAAGAGCAGGAGAAATTAAACACCTGCTGCGTCCGGATCCGCTGGACTGTTTCACGCTCTGCAGCAGCCGGGCCAGTTTGATGGAAGGACTTGGGGAAATGTTTCTTACTGTGTTCATTCTTGGTCACGTGAAACACACACCCTGGCAAGGACTTTTTTTTTTACAGTTCCCTTTTGGTCTTTAGTGATTTAGAACCTCCCCTGACCTGTAAGCACCACCAGCAGCTCACTTTTCCTGTCTCTTTTTTATGCAAAGGGTGTTTCTGTTTCTTTCCTCTCACATTTTTATGTGACCGTGCTGGAAGGTGACGAGGATCATAGTGAGATGTCTTTGCGATGTGCAGAAGTGAGGCTCGCGTGCCTGGCGACCGTCCTCTGGGCTGCGTCGCCCGCTGCAGTCAGTTCAGAAGGCCCTTCCCCGCGGCCCTGTAGGCGCCTGTCTGTGTTCACTCTGAGACCCAAACTGGAGTGGGATGGAAACCCAATACTTTTTTCATCTCTATGGAAGAATTCAGTGAAAAGGACTGAACAAAAACGACTAACAACTTTTCTTTGCACCTTTTAACCTTTTTATTCTCAAAATCCTAACTTTTCCATTTTATGATAAATTGGAACTCCAATCTGCTCTCTCAGTTCCTGGTGGAAAAAAACACATGGAAATAGCACTATAGCATAATGCTTGTAGTAGTGTCAGCGATCATAATATTATTGTTGCTTTGTATCATAATTATTAATATGATTATAACTTTTTGTAGAAATTTTACATTGATTTTTTATCTATTTTTACTTCCCTGAAGACATGCTTGTATATTTATATAATCATAAATGAATTATAACAAGGCAATTACACACTTAAGCTTAGCAGACGTACATTCATCACAGGAAGCTGTGAAAAAGGACAAGATTGAATTTCTGCAAAAAATTGGTGACATACACTTAGGCTTTTAAAGGCGTTTTATCTTGTATCTTTTGTCCTAGACTTTGTGGATTTGAACCATTCTATGATGAGAGAGGCGATCAATTCATGTTCAGGAGAATTCTGAATTGTGAATATTACTTTATCTCCCCCTGGTGGGATGAAGTATCTCTGAATGCCAAGGATTTGGTAAGTGTGACTGAAACAAAATGAAATAAAATCCCTTACATTCATTTTTTAACTACTTAATGGGCAGTGCCATTTAGAAAATTAATCCCTCTTAGTAGCTTATTTCTTTTTAATTATATAGTATTTTTAAGAAAACAATGCATACTAATTTTCCTTATAGATAATGAAAAAAAGATATGTTTGATTCATCTCTAGCTGAATTATCACAAATTACAAATTACTGCTTGTTAATTAATGAGTTTTTATCATCTGGTACAGAACCTGTAAGCTATGAAGCTAAGAAGACAGCTGTGTTGGGTGACTGCAAACATCATGTACACAGATGAGTTCTTTTTAAATGGCTTGCTGTCACTTAGCTTAGTTATGCTTTGAATAAAGCAACATTAGTTCTTCAAATGTTCAAACTTATTAAAATATCCTGATGGTAACACAAGTCCCATCCCGCATGACTACCATACATGAGTCACATTGTGCGTTTTCTTTGATTTTTTGTTTCTTTCACTGACTTCTCACCTCTGGTAATACTGGAGTTTATCTGCATTCAGGACAGGTGGGGCGCTGGCCTATCCTCTGGGGCTCTGGCCCCCCGGTTCTAAAATAAAGAAGATACTGAGGTGCCATTGAAGCTTTTACCATCAATTCTTTAGAGCTGTCGTCCTCAATCTTTTTGGCACCAGGGACCAACTTTATAGAAGACAATTTTTCCATGGACTGGGGGTAGGGAGGCTAGTTTCAGAATGATTTTAGCAGATCACATTTATTTTGCACTTTATTTCTAATTGAATACTAGTGCTGATAAGATAGGAAGTACTAGTCCACAGCCCGGAGACTAGGGAACCCTTTTCTAGAGAGAAACCACACAGAAATGATGAAAAATTGACTTCTGAATCATAGAAGGTTAGATCTCCAAGGATCTCAGGACTTATTTAATCTTCCTTGAATTTTAAGGATGAGTTTGCTCAAGCGCAGAGAAGTGATGCACAGCTTCCCAGCAGAAAGACATTGCTCGAAAGGAAGGGTCCAGATTTCCGGACCCCTTCTCCAGGGCTTTTTTCTCATCTTAGCATCTGTGTGCTGGGAAAACAGGTTTCCTAAGGTCATGACCTTTCCAGCACGGTCTGAAGAGAGGCAGCGTGTGCGTGTGCGATGCGAAGATATCGCCACCTCCCCCTCGCGCCCCCTCTGCTGAGTGTCTCTGTGTCCGCCCGTCTGTCTGCTCCATCGAGA
>NW_024070189.1:61068-89815 GCF_014754425.2 Oryx dammah | reverse complement strand
CACACACACACACCGCTGTCTCACACACACACACACACACACACACACACACACCGCTGTCCTCTGCACGTGGACCCCAGTCTCGGCAGCGTGACTCTGCGTGTGCCCGCTGCTCCTCCGTCCACCCTGTGATGCCCCTCCATCGTCCTCCTTCCTCTCCACACACACACACACACACACATACAGCTCTTTACATGAGTAGCTGATCTTTTTTAGTGTGTTTTAAGCGAAGGATAATGGCCTCACAGTGTTGTGTGTTCTCTGCGTGCTGCACACAGATCTGCGTGGGCGCGTGACCCCTCCCTCATGAACCCCCCCGCCCCTCCAGGGGTCACAGGGCAGCACAGGTGACTCGTCATGGAGCCCTGGCTGCCGGGACCTTGTCGAGGAGGCCTGGTCTTCGGGGGGCACGCAGTTCTGCTCACAGTCGGTTCATTCCCCCTGCGGCTTGACCCTCCGACCTGGGCTTCCTTTTTCACAATAAGCGTCGTTTCCACATGCTGTGCTCAGAGGTATTCCTTAATGAGGTTCAGGCTGTGGGAGAGGATGAAGCAGGTGGGCCCAGGTCTTAGTGCCATGTGGACGTGAAGTGCAGGCTCAGTAAATGTTCCTTGAATGAAACCATCAGTCGGGAAATGGATCAAGGATTCTTAAAAGTCGGACAGGCCTGGGTTCACGTGCCCCGCCCCACCCCGCGCCCCCTTTCTGATAGTTGCAGGTTTGACCTTGTGCTAACCTGACCTCTCTGTGCTTCGGTTTTCTTCTCTGGATGGTACTGGTACCTGTCTCTAGGTCTTTGGAAGAATTAACGGATATGATACATACTAAGTAACCATCACCAACTAACTCAATAACAATCCCATTAGTTAGCCCCCTTCTGTTTCTTTTTATCTCTGAGAAAAGGTTAAATGGATAAGAGGGTTAACTGTGATGTTCCTTCATTCAGCTATACCTCCTGTTGGTTAAAATATTTACATAACTTCAGAACTAAAGGAATCTTTGAGCCCCTAAATGAAACACTTATTAGCAAAACCTGCATCTGTTCTGTCATGGGGCGTAGGGAGCTGGTCTGTAAGTGGAGCTGTAGGATGATGGCGCATCTTTGGGTCTGAATCCTGACGAGGTCACTGAGTCTCTCTGATCTTCAACAACTTTCTTAAAAGCTCAGTGCATCAATGCCTCCAAATGTAAAGATGAATGATGACATATATAAATTTTTGGTGCTAATTGGCTTTCCATGAATTCTTCATATTTTCAAGCAGAAGAGAATGGTGATGATAGGGAAGAAAAAACAGAAGATTAGAAAAGGAGCATGAGGTATCTAATTGTCAAGGATGTTTTCAGGGTTAGGTATCACATGAAAGTATTAGTGTATGTATCCAACAGATGAGAGCGCTGACCGCCATCAAAGCTGTTACTGCTGTGCATTCTTCTTAATTATTCGTCAGCTCCCTCCACCTCCTTGCCGACTTGAAGCCTAAAGTCTCAAGACTCTGCCATTTTCAGATGCAGTGTCTCTACCCCACAGACATTTCTTTGCAAATGCGACAAAACAGACAGTGAAAGGAGGACCAGATATTCATTCTTCAGTTGACTAGCTTCCTAATTTTGTTAGCCTGTATTCAGTTTTTGGATTTTTAGAGTTAGAAAAGATGTTATGCCTTAAGTCATCCAAAGGCCCTCATTTTACACACCGGCAGACTGAAACTCAGAAAGCTTGTCTACCTTGAAGGTACTGTGGCTTCGTGGCCACAGGACAAATTCTAAGACAAGACAAACCCTAGTATAAGTATGCTGCTGCTGCTGCTAAGTTGCTTCAGTCGTGTCCGACTCTGTGTGACCCCATAGACAGCAGCCCACCAGGCTCCCCCATCCCTAGGATTCTCCAGGCAAGAACACTGGAGTGGGTTGTCATTTCTTTCTCCAATGCATGAAAGTGAAAAGTGAAAGTGAAGTCACTCAGTCGTGTCCGACTCGTAGCGACCCCGTGGACTGCAGCCCACCAGGGTCCTCTATCCATGAGATTTTCCAGGCAAGAGTACTGGAGTGAGGTGCCATCGTATAGCCCCCACCAGTTACATGAGGTTTTACGTTACATGAATCACTAAATCTTTGAGCTTCCTTCCATCCCTCATTCATGAATTGCAGCTAAAGTTACTAATTGATAAGGATATGGATAGTATTACATAAATTTTTAAAAAATGTTGCATGCCTGTAAGAAAAGTGTTTACAAGGAAATTAGGGTGGAAATTAGGTTGTGTAAGAAGACGGCCCAGGAGGGTGTCCATAGTCACTCAGTAGGGGCGGGTGGGTGTCTGAGGTCAGACACATGTGGGTCTTTGAGGTCACAGAAGTAGAGACTTTGAGCAAGTTAGGACTTAAGCACGCTTCCTGACTTCAGGTAATCTCTGCCTCATCACAGGTCACTTCTCTGAGCCCAGGGCTGGGGGTTATTTTGGTTGTTGAACTTCCTGGCAATTCATTGCCTGCTCATGCTCACCATCGGAGTAAACCTCCCAGAATGGGCTACAATTCATTTGAATTCAGTCCTTTTAAATAAACCATATCCCCAAACCACGGACACCTTTTCTTTGATTCTAAGTAGGCTTTTACCCCAGCTCTTGGAATATTCCTTCCAGGGATAAGACGTTTATGAAAGCGTCCTGATGGAAAGATCAAATTGCCAACATCCGCGGGATCATCAAAAAAGCAAGAAAGTTCCAGAAAAGGATCTATTTCTGCTTTATTGACTATGCCAAAGCCTTTAACTGTGCGGATCACAATAAACTGTGGAAAATTCTGAAATAGATAGGAATACCAGACCACCTGACCCACCTCTTGAGAAATCTCTATGCGGGTCAGGCAGCAACAGTTAGAACTAGACATGGAACAAGAGACTGATTCCAAATAGGAAAAAGAGTACATCAAGGCTGTATATTGTCACCCTGCTTATTTAACTTCTATGCAAAGTACATCATGAGAAACGCTGGACTGGAAGAAACACAAGCTGGAATCAAGATTGCCGGGAGAAATATCAATAACCTCAGATATGCAGATGACACCACCCTTTTGGCAGAAAGTGAAGAAGAACTAAAGAGGCTCTTGATGAAAGTGAAGGAGGAGAGTGAAAAAGTTGCCTTAAAGCTCCTCATTCAAAAACAAAGATCATGGCATCAGGTCCTATCACTTCATGGCAAATAGATGGGGAAACAGTGGCAGACTTTATTTTTGGGGCCTCCAAAATCACTGCAGATGGTGACTGCAATTAAAAGACGTTTGCTCCTTGGAAGAAAAGCTATGACCAACCTAGACAGCCTATTAAAAAGCAGAGACATTACTTTGCCAACAAAGGTCCATTTAGTCAAGGCTATGGTTTTCCCAGTAGTCATGTATAGATGTGAGAGTTGGACTGTAAAGAAAGCTGAGCACTGAAGAATTGATGCTTTTGAACTGTGGTGTTGGAGAAGACTCTTGAAGTCCCTTGGAAAGCAAGGAGATCCAACCAGTCCATCCTAAAGGAGATCAGTCCTGAGTGTTCATTTGAAGGACTGATGCTGAAGCTGAAACTCCAATACTTTGGCCACCTGATGCAAAGAGCTGACTCCTTTGAAAAGACCCTGATGCTGGGAAAGATTGAAGGCAGGAGGAGATGGTTGGATGGCATCACTGACTCAATGGACATGAGTTTGAGTAAACTCTGGTAGTTGGTGATGGACAGGGAGGCCTGGAATGCTGTAGTCCATGGGGTCAAAAAGAATCGGACGCAACCGAGCAACTGAACTGAACCTATTCTCAAGGGCTTAGAGAGCACTACTGATAGGATCACGGTGTGATCATCAAGGCTGTGGCCCTGCCCCCTTTTGTTTACCCGTCAGTCCCCACAGAAGGAATGATGGCTGCGTGAATGATCGGTCTCACCTGAGATGTAGTTTACCTTCTGAATCTTAAGTGATGTGAAGTTGCAACCTAGAATTATCCAGATGCTGGCTCCCACTCAAAGTTCTTGCAGTTCACAGGCAGGGCAAGCCTTGTTTCTCTGATCTGTGGGTATCTGTGTGCCAGTTTGGGTTCTCGGTTCGCACACACCACTCTTTCCAGACTCCTCAGCTACTGGTGCCTGAAGCCATCCCCACAGTGACCGCTGGGGACTTAAAAAGGTTGTTTAGTGTACATTTAGTGCGCTGCCAAGGAGATAGAATAATACTGTATATTAGTGTACTGCCAAGAAAGTAAAATTATACCTAGGAGTTTACAGCTGAGGGGCAAGCCTCAGGTAACCATGAAAATCTCCCTAAGGAGTCGATGGTTCTTTATCATTTCAGGTCAGAAAATTAATTGTGTTGGATCCTAAGAAAAGGCTGACTACCTTTCAAGCTCTCCAGCACCCGTGGGTCACAGGTAAAGCTGCCAATTTTGTACACATGGATACGGCTCAAAAGAAGCTACAAGAATTCAATGCCCGGCGCAAGCTCAAGGTTAGATGGCATTTATTTTGTTTTATTTTTTAAAAAAAGATTTCTCTCATATCTTGCTAATCAAAGATAATTCTGCATTGTTTATCTAATGCTGTTCCTCGTCTCCTGTGGTATCTGGGAAAATGCTGCTTTGAAATCACAACCGTGATGGTGTAAAGCCAACCACAGTTCTGTTTTCCTCTTGTAAGAATTCAGTGTGGGGTTTTATTTTTCTGTTTGAGGAATTCTGGGGGAGGAAATGGCACTGGGCAGCTTGCAGGACTTTTAGTGAAGCACTGACTCCTACCACTGACTGCCAGGGAGTTCCCAGGGTTCATTGTCAATAAAGGGAAGTGTGTGGGATGTTGAGATTCACTCACCAAATAAATACATTGTCATTGCTTCCCATTTAGTTAAGGCTGAACTGCTTGAAAGTGTTGTTCAGGAAACTAATATTTATTAAGAAAGTTGTCTTCTTTCTGAATATGCTAAAATTGGGAAACAAATTTTTCAAGCTATATTTTATAATATAGGCAAATAATTATACTTGGTAAAATTAAAATAATTCAAGTGATAGGAAAGTTATCCATCAAGTTGTATCCCTTTTAATAGAACATATATGGAACAGAGATGAAGTGTTTTTCTCTTACATAATAGTATTTAGGACATAACTGAGCAACTTCACTTTCACTTTTCACTTTCATGCATTGGAGAAGGAAATGGCAACCCACTCCAGGGTTCTTGCCTGGAGAATCCCAGGGACGGGGGAGCCTGGTGGGCTGCTGTCTATGGGGTCACATAGAGTCGGACACGACTGAAGTGACTTAGCAGCAGCAGCAGCATACATATAGGAAATCTCAGGGGACAGCTGGGGGGCAGAAATAGTGTTGTATTCAGCAGTCACTTGTTGGTTGATACAAGCTAAATAAACCTGAAGGGTTCCATGATCAAATTAATTTGAAATACCCTAGATTAAATACCCTTGACTTAACCCAGAATTTCTCAAACAAATTTGGCCACGGAACTCTCTTATCTTTATAATCCCTGTTAACATCCATGGAAGTGGTGTCCCATACTTTGGGAAGCACAACTGAAGTTCTTGAACATTGGCAGTCGGTGGGAATGTGTGTTTATTGAGGCTTTCCTCCAGATGACTAAATACTCTACTCTGAGATTGAACAGATTTTACTGTTCATTCTTCAAACAAGTGTTCATTAGACAATTTTGGAGTCATACACTTTCCAAGACTAAATAGTAAGAGAATGCTGCTGAGTCGCGTCAGTCATGTCCGACTCTGGGCGACCCCAGAGACGGCAGCCCACCAGGCTCCAGCATCCCTGGGATTCTCCAGGCAAGAGCGCTGGAGTGGGTTGCTGTTTCCTTCTCCAGTGCATGAAAGTGAAAAGTGAAAGTGAAGTCGCTCAGTCGTGTCCGACTCTGTGCGACCCCATGGACGGCAGCCCACTAGGCCCCTCTGTCCCTGGGATTCTCCAGGTAAGAATATTGGAGTGGGTTGCCATTGCTTTCTCCAAGTAAGAGAATAACACTCCCTAAATGCAAAATTGAGATCGAGCTTTGATTTGGGATTTTCAGTGGAAGTAGCCCCTGACCTTTCCGTCTAAGGCCTGGTGGCCTCCTCCGGGCAGGGATTTTCGTGCAGTAACCCCTGACCTCTCTGTCTCCCCAGGCGGCGGTCAAAGCCGTGGTGGCCTCCTCCAGGCTCGGCAGCGCCAGCAGCAGCCACAGCGGCGTCCAGGAGGGCCGGGCCAGCCGGGAGCCGTCTCCACCTCAGGCTGGCGACGGGGGCGTCTCGGGGGGTGAGGGGGGCCCGGGGGCAGCCAAGGGGGCCGCCGGAGTGGAGCTGCCAGAGGTGCAGGTGGGGGAGGAGGAAGGCAGTGCTGATGGAGACGCCGCAGCCCCCAGGGTGGAGCCCCGGGCATCAGAGGAGGAGATGGAGGAGGCCGGCCCGGAGACGGAGGGGCGCCCGGCGTGGGAGACGCAGGGGCCCACTGGAGCCGCGGCAGCGCCGGAAGGACGGGAGGAGGACCCTGCCCTGGAGGTCGGAGCTCAGCAGGGTGACGCGGTCCCCCCGGAGGACTAGTGGCTTTCTTCCCGTGTGGGAGCCAAACCCTGGCGCTTTGTGCGTTTTGTCCTTCAGCAAGGAAGGTGGAAGCATGGTGTGCACCATAGCGTGATTCTGTTTCTGAGGTGCAAAAATACATATGTATCAGTTGGTCATCCTAACTTCAATGCATGTGACTGCTTTATGAAAAACTAGTGTCTCTTATGGTATGTAATGGATATCAGATACCGATGAATTAGATTTAAAATTGCAAGTAAACTCAACATATAAAAACACATGTTTTCAGGGACCAGTAGTGCACATTTGAGGTAAATAGTAACAGATTGGTTTTGCTTTGTAAACCTAGCCATCCTCCACCCTTTGGATTTCTTCAGAAGGTAATTCCTTTGGACTGTTGCTCAGCTAATACTAGGTAGAGCTATAAGGTATAGTCCCATGACATTTACAATATCTTCAGTAATATGCTAAAACTGTTTACAAGAAGATGGTTAGGTTATAGTTGTACGTGCAAAAAAATTGCATATATACCACTTATAATGGTAAGAAACTGAAGCATATTTTAAGGGCTATGAAACCATATGCCCCTAAACCTTGTGTGGAGAATGCTTTTTTATCTTGTCTTTATTTATATATACCATATTACTAATAACCTGAAATGTTCTATCACAAAATTCTGCCATTTTATAGTGCTGGAAAAAAGTGTTTTACAAACTCATGCTAAGGAATTTATCCTCACCTCCACCTGCTCTCTAAGAAGAAGCCCTTATGATGGACAGCAGTTAGGAGTGGGAAAAAGAGACTTAGTGAAAAAAAGAAAAGACTGGGACTTAGGCTAATGAGGACTGACTCTTTGCCATTTCAAATAAAATTGAATTTATTCATGAGCTTGTACACTTTTAAAGATAGGAACATTTTTATGGATAAATTCTATACTGACCAAGGTTCTAAATTTATAAAAAATCTATACCAATGGCTAGTGCTGGAATGTCTGAATAGAGTGAGAGTAATATCCCGTTGTAAGATTATTCATTACTGAATCCACTGTGGTAAGGAAGGGGCTTCCCCAGTGGCCCAGCAGTAAAGAATCAGCCTGCAATGCAGGAGATGCGGGTTCAGTCCCTGGGTCAGGAAGATCCCCTGGAGAAGGAAATGGCACCCACTCCAGAACTCTTGCCTGGAGAATCCCATGGACAGAGGAGCCTGCTGGGCTACCGTCCATGGGGTCGCAAAGAGTCAGACACGACTGAGCATGCACACACATAGTAAGGAAACATTTTTGTTTATAAAAGTTCTTTTTTCCTTCAATTGATGACTCTCTAGATATACTGCTTATGGGCTAAAGATATTTCTAGGAAGCTAGTATACTTTTTTCTCATGCTTGGATGGAAGCACTCATAATTCACAATGTAGTTTTGAAAGTTTCCATGTTGAGAAATTTAGGACAATGCAACTTTTCATTTACTTTAATAAACAGAAACAAAGGAAAAAAAAAACCCACTGATTTCAAATCAGACTCTTGAGAAGCTCTAACATTAGACATAATACTTCACCATGGTTTTTTAAAAAATATTTTTCTTTGGTTTTCATATAAATGCTTTTTCCTTATAAAAACTCACAGTTAAATTCCAAACACCTCAGATTTATCTCTAGTTTGAGCTTAAATGGACATTTTTATCAACTTAATTATGTAGCATATTTTAGTAGGTTTCCTTAATTTAAAAAAATTATTTTCAGGCCAAAATTTTGGACAACAAAAATGACTATCAGATAAAAATCCTCGTCAAAAAGAGAGATCTTAAATTCTTTTGGCGCTTCTTCAGAACTATTAAGTTAGAAAATTAAATGAAACCTCTGGTTTCTGGGGACTGTCAGACCTTGTAGATGTTCTGCTTTCAAGCGCAGGTCTTACTTCACTACTGTTCTCATGAGGTGAATAAAGTAGGACTTTTGTCTCCCATAATATCAGGGCCTGACGGGTGAGAAGGCCCGTAAGGCACAGCGTCTGAGCTTCCGAGAAAGAGTGTTCATGTTTGTTTGCTTTATGTTAACTAGTAGAGACTGTTTCTCTTCTTTACTGTCTCTTTCCTTCTTTATTCTCTCAATTTCCATTTTAGGTATTATAAGAGGCTCACTAGTTTTAACCTTTTAAGAATGCCTTATTTCCTAAGCATTAAGATTTCCATTTTAAAAGACCAATTTCCTTGTGTCCTTTCCCGAGGAGACTTCCTGTGAGGTCTGTGTGCATGGTGAGGTGATAGATGGGAAGTGTCCCATATATTTGGAAAAGGGGAGAAGAAAGGGAGAGGAATCTTAATGGAATGGGGCACAGAGTCAGATGGAGACACGCTGTCCTCCCAGCCCTCGTCCCTGACCCCCAGCCCACGCCCCTCACCCCCCAGCCCTGGTCCCTGACCCCCCAGCCCTCGTATCACCCCAGCCCACGTCCCTGACCCCCCAGCCCTGTATCACCACAGCCCTCAGGGCTGCCTGCATGGGTTGGACGTGGGGAGCGTGTCGTGAGAAGAGCGCTGCAGATGCGGGAGGCCAGTGTGCTTTTAAGAATCTACCCACTTACACCAGTGCACACGCCCACTCCCTGGTGAGTGAGGGTGTGAGTGTAATTTCGTCTTTTTAACCTGCAGATTGCATTCTCTCAAAGTCAGAGGGAGTTTTAGATTTTGATTTGAATGTTAAAAATTAAGACCTGATAATGAGATAGCCATTTCAGTGGAAAAGAAGCTTTTACAAAAATCGGTCATTTCATCCAAATGATTCAACCTGAGATTTCAGAGATGCTACTTAAGTTAGCCTAGTTAACATTTTTGAAAGAACAATACACATTTATATTACCTGTTAAAATGGAATATATTATCTCTCTCAAAGAGTACTTAGCTAAATAATAGTAGACTAATGCAGATAGAACCTTAATTTGATGAACTATTTTGTAATGTTTCCTTTATTGCACAACATAGTCACAAAGCAAAATAATCAAGGGAATTTCAGCAAACAATAAACTACATTTTGCATTTTAGAACTGACAGTTACTATATCGCATTATTGATTTTTGTTCTCAAATAAGTTCAGATACATAGCATAAACCAGACTATTTTGCCACAGAGAAGAACAATCTTGAATTATATCCCCAATTTAAAAAGTCTAATTGGAATCCCAGTGTTTATTCCTCAAACCATAAGAGCACATTTGTCCCATGAATACATAAATAAGGTAGAAATTGGAATAATACTGTTATAGACGTTATTGTCTAGAAAAAGTCCCGCCTAATATAAGTGATACAAACCATATATGTAATTTTAACTTTTCTCTTAGACACATTTAAAAAAAAAAAAAAATCTGATAAAATTAACTATATTTTTAATATATCCAAACTATTATTATATTCTAATATATAATCAATATGAAAAACTAACACAATATTTAAAATTTTTTATTTTTGTATTGAGTTTTGAAAAGCGAGATTGAATTAGCATTTTTGGTACGTCCAGTGACCAGCAGCCCCCTGTGAGCAGTGGCTGCTCGTCCGGAAGAGCACCGGTCCAGAGCACCGTGAAAGCAAAGTGACACACGAATGTCTGCGCTTGGATCTGAGCTGCCTCAGTTTTCCACACTGATCAGCTGGTAGGAGGCCAAAAAGAAAATGTTTCAGAAATGTCGCAGACGTAAGTGGGTGAGGGCTCTGCTGGCCACGTCTTTTCATCAGGTGCTTCAGGGGAGGCGTGTCTCCCAGCATGCCTTGAGAGAACAGTCCTTTCCTGCCCAGCAGTAAGTTGACCGTTGGCCACAGTTCCTCTCATCCCTCTTTGGGCCCCGGAATCTCGACTACAGGCCGGAGTCTCGTACAGCCATAAATCCAGTCATGCTCTCACAAACCAAAATCTACGGTGGGCGAACAGGTTTCCTCATTCAAGAAGGGCTGCACATAGAACCTCAGTAGGATTTTGTAGGCTTCTGAAACATGCAAATTTACATGATAAGGACTGATGAAGATGATATCATCCCAGCTATCCCTAAAATGAGACTATGACCATTGGCTGACATTTTTTAGATTTCTTTAGAAGGATTTAAACAACACTGCCATTACACATGGATTCAAATGACTTGGAATTTTCTTAAAAATTGCTATGTCACAATAATCCTCAAGCTTCTCTAGCCACTTTTAGTGGCAGACGTTAAAAGAAAGAAACAGTTTGTCTTTTACTGTGACCTCAATTACATAGCATTTTAAACATATTTTGTGATTTAGAATGTTCGCCAATCCCTATTTTTCTGGTCTCACATGCAGGGTAACTGCCTGTGGATGGCCCACAGACTGAAGACGTAGAGAAAGTCATTTTGGTTCCGTTTCATAACTCAGTCATTTCACAGAAGCATCTGGTTGCATTTCAAATTGGAAAATAAAAGAAGTAACTGTCAAAAAGGCAAAAGTTAAAATCAGTAAAGCATTCTGTTTTAGAATTGTCTTTGCAAAGCAAATACAAAAAGTCAAAAGTGAATAAGAATTAGGTTTTTCCTGATGAGGCTGACTCCACATAAATTGACATAATATACTAAGCAGAGTCCATTACATAATTACAGTGCCATTATGTAATTTACGTGTCATTGCAGAGTATTCAGTCTGGTTACCAAGGTCTACTTTAGCTGGTGCAAAATTTCCAGACGTTTACGTATCTAATAGGGTTTGTAATATCCTTTGAATTACTTCCTGTTTGGTCACATTCAAATTTCCTCAGTGTTAATCAGTGATATGTTTCTGATCAAGGTCATTGCTAACATTTTGAGCATTCATTGGTTAAAAACTGCTTACTGGTTAGACTTTTATGTGTATCTTCAGTGTTTTTTAAAACATTTATGCACATATAATCTCAATATTGGTATTGTAATACTCATAACCACATGATAAGCAGAAACATAGCCAATAATTTTCTACAACTTTTTTTGTTTAAAGTTTTTCTCTTCCCCTGGAACAACAAGGTGAGTTTCTGGCTTCTTGACAAATAGAAAAAGAACCTAAAATATCACTGGAGAGATATCAGCTATCCACCCATGTTAACCTAGTTCAGCATTTCTTCTTTCTGTATCCTGATCTATTAAAGGCCATTTTTTGTCATTATTACTTTCAAATATCATCTGAGATCAGATAATATAGTCTCAGCTTTTAAAGCCCAACCATTTATATACTTATCTTGGAGAGCAATAACAAACTAAACTAGTTTATGTCTGCTTGTTCAAAATTCTAATTTTCACACACTCTGTGGTGTTCTCTAGAAGATTTGATTGCATGATTTTAACCTCAAGATTCAGTCTTTTCCTTATCACCTGGCCCAGAGGTCCACCTAGGACAAGACAGAAGTGTTGCCACGAGAAAAGACTGAGTCCTTGGCAGGAATAAGCATTGCTCCAGCGAGGACTCCAGGCATCTGACTTGGTTGAGCTCAAATGAACCAGATGGGAGAAAGCCTCTTCCAGTTATACTGCTTGAATTGGTACAGTGCCATAGTCTGTAACAGACAGCAGCATCTCACCAATCATTTGCTCTTCTCAAGACTTGGTTTGCTGCCACTTGTCCCAGATCAATGTTTTGTTCCATCCCTATGGCCGTCAAGCTTTTCAACTTTACCTCTAAAATCCTAGAAAGTATCCCAGACTGGCTGAAGGAATGTGGAGCCCTTGGTGGCCAGAATTTAGTTTGAAATGCCAAATAGGCAAAAATCATGCTGGTCTTCTTAAATAATTGTTTTCAGCACATTTTGAAAAATGACCTGGAATACCCATGGACATGCAATATTTATCTCTGTGTTATCTTTACTGTGATTCACTTTGTTAAAAATGACATGCATAATCTTCATCGGATTATATAATAATATTTATTTTCCATTTAAAAATTATTTTAGGTTACACAAATACAATAGACTTCATATTTGAAGTAAGCACTCTGACAATCAGTTGCAGATGATGAAAATTTACAGGTATGGTAGTTAATCTGGTTTGTAAGAAGGACTTTAATGTGACTACTGTCACCTCATAACGGCCTCTTTTTAACTTATTTTATAGCCTATCATGCAGCTAATATATAGTAGAATGCAAATAGCATATTCATGAGTTATGATTTTGTTTACATTTTTTGGTAAGATTGTTACTTACTTTCAAAATTCCCAAAATGTTTATATTCATGCACCCTTTTGAGCAAACTCCGGGAGATGGTGAAGGACAGGGAAACCTGGCATGCTTCAGTCTATGGGGCAGCAAAGGGTTGGACACGACTGAGCGACTGAACAGCAACAACCCCTAATTTCAGAAATATATTCCAGGCCCCCCAGCAAGCTGAAAGAATCTCCAACACGTCCGTTTACTAACTAGTCAGGTCCAAACAACGTAGCAGTTGTGCATTCCATGTCTGACGGACGTTGCTCTGCTCTCCTGGACATTTAAAAATGTCCTGTGCGTTCCCTGGGGGCTCAGACAATAGGACCCTGCCTGCGATGCAGGAGACCCGGGCTCAGTCCTTGGGTCAGGAAGGTCCCCTGGAGGAGGGCATGGCAACTCACTGCTGCCTGGAGAATCCCCTGGACAGAGGAGCCTGGTGGAGGGGTCCATGGGGTCTCAGAGTTGGAGCCGACTGAGTGATTAACACCAACTGACACTGAGTTTACTGAGTGAGACCAGCAGACAGGTGACGGGTGTGTAACTCCTTATGTTCAATGAAAAATGGGTTGGGTGTCCACACAAAGAGGATTCTTAGGAGAAAAGTTAGAGGCCAGTACTCTTTTTTTTTTTGAATGCCATCATTCTGTTATCGGTGGTCTTTGTGATATACACAGAAAACTTAGATGTGCATAAAAAAAATAATTTCCACATAATTACACAAGGAAATAGCCTTAAAATCTCCAAAGATCAGCTTTCCAAGAGTCAGGCAAACTATGGGTCATGGACCAAATACACCAGAGGTGTATTTATTTATAAATAAAGTTTTACTAGAACACAACCATGCTCACCTATAATCTGGCTGTAGCTGCTTTCACACTACTAGGGCACACTGGAGTGGTTCCAGCAGAGACTGTATGGAAAGCCTGAAAGGGTATCCGGCCCTTTACAGAAAACATTGATGACCCTGGTTTTCCATGGCACCCTCCCTTTTTGGTAGCAGCTAAGAACACGGATTCCCGTACTCCAGAATTCTTCTCCTCCTTAGCATAGGGTTCTTCGTCTCATTCGCTTCTTAGGAAGTTAGGACAGGTTTGTTTCTGTGGAGAACAATAATTCTTTGAATAATTATTCACAGCAGTAATTTTGCTGGAAGTATGGCTTAGTAAACTTTCCCTACAGAACTAAGATTCAAAAGGGCATCATTCCTGAAAAAAGGGTAGAGTATGAATTGACTTGGTTATAATTCAGTATTGACTCACTCATCTATAGCTCAGGAAGCAGGCAAACAGCTAACTTTTTAGTTTACAATCCCTGTGTTTTTCTGAATGTCATATATTTCATTCCTTTGAAAAGAGAAAGCTTTGAGCAAATGCTTTCCCTTCCTTTTCTTAGTTATTTAGAAATCCAAGAGGACCCCTTTTCTTAATCTATTTCTTTCACAGAGAAACTGTTCATTTCACCTGCATCAGGGGAAGCAGGGGGCCCAGATACTGAGGATGTAGGTACATGTGACCTTTGTGTTTGAATATCTCTAGCCGAAAGGTTACAGATGAGATATTGAGTAGAAGACCTATTATCAACTTCTTATTATGAATACCTAAAATTATATCATGACTCTAATTAAATAATGATTTGTTTAAACTGTTGCAGCAATCAATACACTGTAGCCATTGGGATACACTGTAGAACTCAGGAAAAAAAGAGACGAGGCTGCTGTGAGCGGGAGGGAGCCTTGCCTGGAGTGGATGAGGGGAAGGTAACGAGAGACCGGACTCCACACTCCCACCACCCGCTCTCCTCCACTGCCCAGAGTTTGAAGGTAGTTAGTGAATTAAGCTTATCATTTTTAAATCTCTCAATATCTGGGACACCAGCCTCCCTTAGAAATGAACAAACCAAAGCCAATAGGTAATTTTCCTCCCAGAATAACGTTAAACTGTGTTTTGGGAGTATTAGGCCTCTATCGCAAACACGCTTTAATGAAATGATTTAGTGATTCTGAAGCTTTCTAGGAGCAGACTATGCCTGGAACCCGTTTCCTCAATAAACTTTCACTGAAAAGCAATTACATACCATGAAAGAGTCAGAGTTGAATTAAACCCATGCTCCCCTCTAGGAGTGAGCTTTGCAGTTGAAAACACAACTATATCTATAGCCTGTGCTCCATCGAGGCAGGCAGTGAAAGCTCCCTTTGCTTAGAATGGCCAAGGAAAGCGTCCTGGGAACATCAGCTAAGCATGATGGGTGAGGGGAAGCTTATGGGCAGGGAGGAGGGGGAATACTGGGCTGAGAAATGCTCCGAGTGGGGGAATGTGAGCAGTGCTGCGCGTGCAGGGCTGGGTCTGCAGGCAGGTGTCACTCAGTCCGCGCAAGTCTCGATCGTGGGCAACGCTGAACCAGACAGGCTTCCTCTCCCCTTTCTCACTCCGGGTGGGCACCTGTGCAGCGCCCCTCAGCATCTGGCCCTCTGTGATCCACAAACCTGGCTGACTTGGTGCACCCCAAGCAGAAGAAAAATCACCCAACACATACATTTTTGCAAGCCACCAGTTGAAACAAAGCCTCACTCACTAAAAGCACAAACTGCATTGACGAGGTCTCCACTGACCAAGCAGCGTAAAGGATAATAGTGGTTGCTGCTGCTAAGTCACTTCAGTCGTGTCCAACTTTGTGCAACCCCATAGACGGCAGCCCACCGGGCTCCCCCGTCCCTGGGATTCTCCGGGCAAGAACATTGGAGTGGGTTGCTATTTCCTTCGCCAGCGTATGAAAGTGAAAAGTGAAAGTGAAGTCGCTCAGTCGTGTCGGACTCTGTGCAACCCCATAGAAGGCACCAGGCTCCTCCGTCCATGGGATTTTCTAGGCAAGAGTATTGGAGTGGGGTGCCATTGCCTTCTCCAATGATAGTGGTTACTTGAGTAAATTTGGCAGAACTCCAGTATCTGAATAACTCCCCGTGACGCTACAACATCACCTAACCACTTTGCTGAAGCTCTGCCAACAGAGGCCTACATCAAAGTTACTGCTTTTGTAGCTATTTTAACCTGTAAATTATCTGACCTAAAAACAAAAAAATCTGACCTGAAAGGGCAAGTCCTGTGAGATCTGAGATAGAATTATACCTGGAAGTCGAGACTTCAAAAGGTAACCTGTGCTAAGCCTCAGACAACAGTTTAAACCCTTCAGAGCTGCTTTCCCCAAACACCAAGCTGGTCCTGTGAAGTCCTTTCTTCTCCCTCTCTCTGTTTCACCCCTTAATACACTCTTCTGTAATTTCCTTTTTACTCATTGCAGGCAGTATTTTACATCCATCTTCAGGAAACTTTTTTTAAAAATAGTTACCAGTATATATACTTTTAGGCATCTCACCACTTTGCTTCTTTCGGATAACGTCTGTGATTGGTAGATATGCCTTATTGTTTCTCAGGGCAAATGAAAGGAAGGAAGCGTCATCTGAGTGATGGAAGGGAGGCCAAGACAGAGACCCTGTGGGGACCCAGCGCAAGTGAGCAGACACTTGAGAAAGGAATGCGTCTTCCGAGGGTTTTCAGACTTAGGGGGCATTACCTACACGCCTTCTCTAGGTTTTTGTAGAGGGCGGATCTGTATCGCGTTGCTGTTGAAAGTATTCTGGACTAAGGATCTAAGCAGCTCACAGCAGTGTGGAGGCTTAGGTCAAAGGATGGAATACCACTGCAGACAGGACCCTACGTCTGCAGGAGCTTAGACGGCAAGCCATTAGCCAAAACAGGCCCTTTGAAGGACAAAGAACAAGCGTCAACATTTGGGTTTTCACGGCCGAGACTACAGCTGCCTTCCCAATTTCTGATTGAAAGTGCCGGAAGGTGAGCTGCCAACATTTCATTTTTAAAACCTGTCAAAACGGTGCTATCGATCCTTAATACAAAGATCCATTACAGTATTTTTTAGGTAAATGTGTAAGTTTGCCCTGGCCATAAGTGTAAATATAAAGAATGTCTGTAGAGAATTCATCGGAGTCCCGCGCGTTTGCTTTTGACCCAGCTGCCGTCTTCAGTGGCCGAGACGGCGGGGCGTCCGGCCCGGCAGACACCGGAGCCCAGGCTCGGCGCCTCCCGGACTCAGGCTGGAGGACACAGCGCCGCGGTTCAAACGCTCGTTTCCTGGTGTTTCCCGGGAGCGTAACGGATGTTGGGAGACTGTGGCAATGAGCTTAGCGAGGCCCGCGTTGCTTCGTGTGAGTTCTCTCGGGTGTGTCAGAGCATGCCAAAAGCAGCATGTACCTACCGCTGGGAAGCGTGTCAAGCAGTTTGCATGTACAGTGTGATAATAAATCATCGAAGAGCCCACCAACACTGTATCCTGTGGTTTGAAATGTTAGCAGAATTCAAGAGTGGCACAGTGGACATTTCCTTACATCTGAAATGTGGAGTTGCATTCCATGAGTGTTTTTCCATTTTGTCAGATAAAATTATACCCTGGGTTTCACAGCATTCTTAATATTATATAGTGATGTCATAAAATCATAAAGTTAAAAGAGGATCTTTGTACTCATTTAACCCAACGGGCTCATTTTACTAAAAAGAAGTAACAGCCAGAGAGGTAATGACTTATCCACCATCAGTTAGTGGCTGAGATCTGGGCTGCTCATCCAACCAGTGCTCTCACAACTGAGAAGTCAGTTCACCGAAGTCAAGGCAGAAATTCATATAAAAATTGATTTCCATCATAAAAAACGGAAAATACAGAAAAGTACAAAATTACCACAAGAATTCTTTCAAAGACAAGCATTGTCTTTTTTTATCTACATTAGTCCTTACAGCCTTTATCATGTTGCAACTGTTTTGTATCAACCTATATCACTATAGCGCAGGCTTCCCAGGTGGCTTAGTGGTAAACAATCTGCCTGCCAAGTAGGAGCCCTGGGTTCCATCCCTGGCTTGGGAAGATCCCCTGGAGAAGGGAAAGGCTACCCACTCCAGTATTTTTGCTGGGAAATCCCATGGACAGAGGAGCCTGGTGGGCTATGGGATCGCAAAAGGGTTAGACACAACTTAGTGGCAGAACAACTATTACTATAGAAAGCATTTTTTGCATAATCTTTGCAGACATTTATGATAGTTGCATAATAATCCAGTCTCAATTTTTTCTCAGTAACACTACAGAAAGCTTTTCTGAGTTTGGGGAAATCTATCCTAAGGAAAAAATCCTAATGTCGAATTGTCAGGCCAAATGAGACACAGTGGTCTCTTCATGATGATTCTTTCAAACGTACAGTACCTGAGAATGAAAGGGAAAATCCTTTATTTTCACTCTTAAGACACTGATTATTAGCAACAAGAGTTGTAAAAAGATCTGAAAGTTTTTCTTGAGTTTGGCCATCCAATCAGTTAGCAAACATTTGTGTAAAATATCTGAGGGGAAGGCGTAATATTTCAGTGAGGTTCCCTCTCAGAATTGTAGCTTGCTACCAACTACTACTAGGTCCAAAATCCTCACCTAAACAATGACTTCTTAATTAAGGGAAATGCTAGAGAAAAAAACTGCAAGTCCATTTTTACAATATGAAACATCTTTTTATTTCAACCTGTTTTTCACAATCTCTGGACTACTTCCTTTAATAAAAAATCAGCTGCTTGTACTTAAGGTATGTCACTAAAGCAAAACCTAAGTAGGAAGGTAAAGCTCCTGGTAAAGAAAATACCATCCAAATAACGAGTAAAAGCCCATGTGGTCTTCAGTATTTTCTTTTGGCAGAATACTACACCCCACTAATTGCCTGTACAGCTGGTAACGCTAGTGACATGGACCACCCTCCGTCTCCAAGGACAGGTCTGCAGTTCACGTTTTCCAGCAATTCTCTGTCTCCTGGTACAGAAGTCGTCATCCATAGTGGACCCTTTGCTCCAAGAAGTGGAAACGATGTAATATAAACAAAGGTCATTCACATTGGATGCCATGTGACATAAACCATTAATAACAACCTACTGAGGAAGCCCCATCACCTCATTAACTGAGTTAAGGATGCTGCGTGGCATCTGCCATATGGAAGGTATCCAGTGGATGTTTCATGACAGAGTGAATGCCTACTTGGAAATTTTCATTGCTACTTTGTGTGTCTATCACTTTCCCATTGACGTTCAAAGGAACTTGATACAACTTGCAGAGGTGGCCCATGGAGATGCTATGATTGGCCAGAGTCATTCCCAACACTCCCTCCAAGAGGCTGAAAATCCTCGCCTTCCCAGCCAGGGGTAGTCAGGTGACCCGACCACTACAAAGGCAAGCTACTGGAGGCTCTGGAAAAGCATTTGCTTTCCTGAGAAGAGCCGGCACCTAGTGCCCTGCCTTCCCCGTCCTTCCTTTCCTGACGCACACGTACTGTCCAGGGCTAGTTGGTCACTTTATCATATCTGAGGGAAAGATGCAAACTGCAGAAACACACCCTGACATCCTTGAGCTGATGGTAAACACTAATAATTACCCATATCCAAACTTTATTAAATGCAGAAAACAACTCCCTGGCTGGTTTTTTTTTTGCCATGCCTTGTGTCTTACTGGATCTTGGGTCTCCCTGATGGCTTAGTTGGTAAAAAATCCACCTGCGGTGCAGGAGACAATTTGATTCCTGGGTCAGGAAGATCTGCTGGAGAAGGGATAGGCTACCCACTCCAGTATTCTTGGGTTTCCCTTGTGGCTCAGCTGGTAAAGAATCCACCTGCAATATGGGAGACCTGGGTTCAGTCCCTGGGTTGGGAAGATTCCCTGGAGAAGGGATAGGCTACCCATTCCAGTATTCTGGCCTGGAGAATTCCATGGACTGTACAGTTCATGGGGTCGCAGAGTCGACACAACTGAGTGACTTTCAGTTCCTCAACCATGGATTAAACCTGCACCGTCAGAAAGGACAGTATAGTCTAACCACTGCTAGACTGCCAGGGAATTCCTGACTCTTTGTTTAAACCACTTAATAGTCATATTTTCTACTGCATATTTCTCACAGCATTTGTAACTACTTTCTTACAATATAGATCAATAGTTCCTTTGTAGTCAGTTCCAGCTTTTCTCAACTCCAAATGAAATCATCACAACTGCTAACCAGTTAATACAATTATTTAAAAATGCGTACAATAGCCTTACCTATGTCACCGTAGTAACAGCAGCATGTATCATCGTCCTCGCGACAGAAGAGCAGGTCAAACCCAGCGGCTGCACCTTACAGGACAGCGGCAGGCTAGCACGTGCATTGCTGACCTTACTTTTCCTGCCGGAAACTTTCTTTTGTGAGAATTCAAGAAGCTAAATTACATACTTTAAATTCAAATAAGGTTAAAGGAACTAAGTATCAACAATCAATATAAGAGTGTGCAGAAATTTTATTGATATATTTCATAGAAATTTAATAAATTACATTTAATTATATTAATATATGCTCTTATTAGTTTCACAAATGTTCCAGTTTTACATATTGGCTCATAAAAGAAATACAAACTTCTTAAAAATAAAATCTATATATGCCAGATAGCTTTTATTGAATTCCAAGGAATGGATTTTTATTTAACCATACATGTAAAATCTTTGGAAACAACAATGTATTATCTCAATTTCCTGTGCTCTGGGATTAATCTAATGTTTCTTCTAAGCTCAGATCCTACCATCCCCTCCTTCTGAAAGCTGAGGAAGAAAAGTATGGGAGACAGACTGGACAAGTAATTATACAACACAGGGTCTAAGTCAAATCTCCTAGCTTCCCTGGGTTCTGTTAATTTATGCATAGGGTTGTGATATCCGCAGTATAAACTGGATTTTAACAACTTATTCAAATGATGCTAGTGTGTTCTTAAAAGTAAACAGGTAAAGCTTTTATCTACATCAAAGAGAATTACTCACAGGTAAAAGCTCAACAGACATTAGGGTTTTGCATTGTGCAATGTTTCCTATCTTCTCCAGAGGCAACCTCAATTACAGAGTTTTTAGCTTGAGATGTTAATTTAATTCAACCTGAGTGTTGCTAAAATGTCCTTCAGTTAGGAAGGAAAAAGAAAGGAGGAGAGAAAAGAAAGGCATTTTTAAATTGGGAAATATTTTTACATATAGAAATCTATAGTTTCAAATACATCCAACCTCAGTGAACAACAAAATGAAGAGAATTTTGAAATGAACAATCTGTCTTTAATAGCTAGCAGTTTATATTACACATAACTGCAGAACACTAAATTCTCATAATTATTATTGCTGAGTATTCTGCTAAACTTCAAGGATTAATCAAAGATTAACATGCAAAAGATAATCAAAGGTTCATGCAAAAAATTATCTTCTTGTATGAAACTAACTTCCTTAAAAAAATAGGTATGTACTGAAAACAGTACTATGCCAAATATCTCCTACATACATGTGTTTCTAATACAAACTAGCTATAAGCTAGAGAAACTAATCATCATATTACTATAAGGCAGATTATATTCTTTCATTTCATCAACAGTCCTTTGAAAAGTTTGTTATCTTTAAAGGGAAATATTTTGGGCTATCATTTTTATTTTATTGACAATTGATATTTATTTCTGCCTGATTTATTTCTAATGTTAAGAAGTTCACACTTCTTAGTGCAAACTAAAAGCAAGCACTGAAGGCTTCAGAGACCAGAAAAGATTTTGTACTTAAGAGAGTGATTCAAGGAAATTCTCTACTACATCATATAGAAAGACAAATTAATATGTAGATTGCACCTCACTCCAGTGCTCTTGCCTGGAAAATCCCATGGACAGAGGAGCCTGGTGGGCTACAGTCCATGGGGTCGCACAGAGTCGGACACGACTGAAGCGACTCAGCAGTAGCAGTAATACAGAACTGTGTATTATTAAGTTATTAAAATTAACTTGAAAAGTGGCTAGCCCAAATTAGTAAAATATACACCAGAAATCAAAAAATTAGTACAAAAGAATGTAAGCTATCTTAAAAGATTTTTATGATTACATGTTGAAATGATAATATTTTGGATACGCTGAGTGAAATGAACTATACTATTAAAATTAACTTCCACTGATTCTTTTAATTTTTTAATGTGGCCGCTAGAAAAATTTAAATGACATCTACAATTATGGCTCACATTATTTTTCTATTCTACCGCACTGCTACAGAAACAGCAGATTCCATTACACGTGTTATATTAATCCCACCCCACACTGTTAAATTTCATATCATTATGGTATTTGACATAACATATGTAACCTATTATCACAAGGCTCTTGAGCTTAGACTCAAATACACCTCTACTCTTGAGTACAAGACAAACAAAACCTGCTCTTTTTCATCATCATCTATACACTAACAACTGTGCTAAACTTTGTTTATGTATGATTCAACCAACAGGTAAAAGAGATCTTCTGAATGATAGAAATGTTCTAAAACTGGACTGTGGTAATAGCTACACGTCTAGAAGTGCCATCCAGAAGCTGTATGTAAACTGCAGGTAATTCAAAGATGATCCTTCAATCCATCAGATGGCTCAATACTGTGAATAAATTTTTCCATGAGGGTCCTGTTACCTGCAAGGATCCTCATTCAAGAGTAGATTATGGAATCACTAGTTGGAGGTTTAAGTTATAAAAACCAAGAGAACACAGAGTAGCTGAGAGTGGACAGTTTATTTGCCTTTAGCAGTTCCCAGCTTAGGCAATAATAGCCCTTATAGTAATATACATCTTGTTGCAATCTTACCCAATCTGGGCACCCTATAATTGGACACCTGCTGTTATTTTGCCATGCTAGACAGAACACTGGAGTATAAGGAACCTCCTACTCTACACTATTACAACCAAATAAAAGACAATAGGGTAAGTAAAAATTAACATTTAACAATTTCTAAGGGAAGCTGAAAGTTAAACTGCTCAGTTCTCTTTCCTTATTGCAAGAAAAAGTAGCAGAGGAATTCAACAACTCAAAAATTTGGGTAGTCAATCTGGAAAAACATCGGTGATTAATAAATTTCAAGTTAAGAATATAAGATCATTTTTTGCATTGCTTCTATCAGACGTTGAAATGAATTATTTTTAATCTAAAATTTGTGAGATTATTCACTATGGATACAATGGTACTGCCACCTTTTGTTTTGAACATTATCTCCAATAGCAAAAAAATAAAAATAAATCAGCTCTACTTTTTCTATTTTCAAATGGGTCCGAAGAACTATGAGTTATGTTTTATTTAACACTCAGGAAAACACAGGAAAGTAAAATACAAATCACACTCATTCAATTGAACCATATTGTTTTTGTGCTTTTCCTGGTCTAAAGTGAAAGTGTTGTTCAGTCATATCCAATTCTTTGCGACCCTATGGACTGTAGCCCACCAGACTCCCCTGTCCATGGGATTCTCCAGGCAAGAGTACTAGAGTGGGTTGCCATTCCCTTCTCCAGGGGATCTTCCTGACCCAGGGACTGAACCCAGGTCTCCTGCATTTCAGGCAGATTCTTTACTGTCTGAGTCATCAGGGAAGCCCACCTTGAGGTCTATCTAGTAAATATTAATATTATTTCCAGAGCTCACTTTATCCCACATTAACCCAAGAGAAAGAAGAGAAAATGAACCAGTGGGAACAGTAACAATAACACATAAATAACTCACACTGAATATTGAAATGGATTTCAAGATGTGTGCGTATACACAAATATAAATATAAAAATTTGTACAGACACACTGAGTTCCCTCAAATCCTCAACTTATATGTAAACTAGGTAGACAGTGCAAATGCCAAAGAGCATGTGGGATATTAAAATCATTCAGGAATGTTCATTTAATGTAGCCACAGAATCAAGGGACACATTACAGCCATTCTAGCTATGCAATGACTCAACCAGGCACTTGTATAAATCTACGAATGCATTTGTTATAGTTCCAGACTGAAATTACATCACAATTGTGAATGTGTATGATACAGTGAGTAATTTATGATTTGAGTGACACATTTAAAACTCAAACAGGTACAAAACATTCATCAAATCTAACTTTCTAAAAAGATGATTCTCTATTGGTTAGTACTGGATACCACTACCCATTTCACACAACCCAGAACATTGCTCAATCAATGTGGTATCCCAGCACATATCTGGCAGTTTTTTGCACTGTCTTATTCATGCATAAAGGCTTTTAAGACTCCCAAAATAAAAGCACATAAAGATACAAATATATTTTTGAAGTATCTACAAAATACTGTTATCTCGGTATCAAAACTGAATTGCATTGTATTAGGATACCTATTCTTATTTCTGATATTTTCAATATTTAAAGTAGCTTGTGAAGTTCATCTTTAGGAAGTATAGAGAAAAGTAGTATTTCTTTAGTCCAAGATATTGTTAAACTCATAGAGCATACATATAGTAAAACATTAATATATAACTTCCTCCAAAGTTAAAACTTTTACAGAATGTTTATAAAGCTCTAAAACAGGTGATTTTAACCTACCAGCAAGAAGCTTGGCTTTCTCTAATTTCGAAGCAGCCAAAATATTCCTACTGAGGCACGATTCAATTTCTTGGGAGTTTATGTCAAAGACCTGTATCTACTTCTTGGTGAATTTCTGTCATCCTCTCCATTCCTAGACACACTACCATTCCAAACAATGTGCAAATAACTGTTTGGGAAAACTGAGATGCTCACTCTAGCTAGCTATTTACTTTCTGAATAAAATAAACCAAAAACATCTCAAAATTTTCTACAGGCTATGCAGAAGAGAGGGAAGGATGATTTTTTATGAGCCATGCAGCTAAGAGATGGAGTTGAATTGGAGAATATACTACTGCTGTTAAGTTTAAGCAAATTATGCCTTTTGTAAGGCTTTTTGTAAATCACCATAGAAGTTAATTAAAGTGCTTGCCATAGCTGTATCTACTGCAGACTGGGGAATCATTCCACGCAGATCCGTCTGAATATAGCCTGTCAAAAGACTCCGGCTTGGATCGTCTTTAAGAGGAACACAAAACCAACCACAGGGATGGTTATATCCACGAACAAATTCTGATCTCTTTTCACTCCAGTCAAGACTTATCCCTACAAGGCAATTTAAAATAAGATTATTAATAGCAATGACTGACATTAATCTAAAACTCATTAAAAGTATTATCAGATTGCTTATTTAAACATTCTTATCCATGTAGATGAAAATTAAGCCCCAAGAGTGACCGTGGAAGAATGAAAAAGATAATTACCAAGTGGAATTCTGACAGAGCCTGGTAGATGTATAACAGGGAAAGTTCTAATCCCTTCAGAATAAACGGCATGTCATCTTAGTAACTCCCTGGAAAACAGGAACCTTCCCGTCGCAGTGGGCCCCAGGCACCGGGAATCACACCTGCAATGTCACCCTTGCTCCCACAGGCCCCGCCATATCCAACCTGGCTCTGATGCCTGGCAGTAAACAGGTGGATGTGTACCTGAAACTGCCAACTCAAAACACACTGTACATACAAAAACACTAATTTACCTACAGATATATTTTCAAAAGCATGAGCCTTCTAACAGTATTGAAAAGAAAATTACTACACAGATCAAGGAAGGACAAATATTCTAGCACATGCGGAGCATATTTTTTTTTAGAGTATGTGACCAAGAAGCTATTTCTTGAGAGTGACAACACCCCTTTCTTGGAGGCAGTCACATGACCCATATTTGTTAGCTGTGGCATGAAGGGTACTACGTAGTGGGGAACAAAAACTCATCAGAAAGACTGCAAAACCCTTCCTGATATTGTTACTTTCATCCCTAAGGTTTAGCATTTGCAAACCAAGCTTATTGACTATAAAACCACCATGAAGGTTGAAAATATATCTTGTGTAGAAAGAAATACCCAGCCTAGAAAACTCAAAATTTAAAACAAACTGAGAGAAAGTAAGAGGCGTTGAGACATTTACCACAAGATAAAAGCCCTTCTTTATAGCCCACAGTGTAGGAGAAGTCAACAAACTCTCTTGGAGAGATTATATTCCAAAGCTGACCCGCAGTTGTATAACGCATCACACAGCAATTCTGAAAGAGAACAGCAAACAGCTGTTAGTAATACAAGCAACACAGACACAGACTCACATAAGTTAACCTGTGCATTAACACTCACTTAAAATGTGTTATAATGATTACTAACATTTCTTATAGTGATCCTGACAGATTTAGAAATCTATTCTGTATCTCACTGTTATATATGGACATATGCACGATATACAATCAAAGTACAGAGGTAAGTTACCCAGAATCCAAATCTTTCTTTCAAAACAGTCACCTTGTATCCTATATGATAAGTGGAAGCAGGCAGTATAGACTGTAGATGGGTAAGATAAAATCCACAAATACTTTGATTAAAACAAACATGGCAAGAAATGAATAAATAAAACATAAAAAGCCACTTTCATTACATACTTCTTTAATACCAAAGGTGGCATTTTTTTCTTTGATTTTGGCTTAATATTAACGGAAAACCTACATACTATTACCTAGAAAACTGAATATGATGGTGGTATTTTCAGAATTTTAGATTTCAGAACCTCAAAGTTTTACAATCAAAGGCATAATTTTCTTAAGCAGAACGGATAAAGCTACTGCAAAAAACAAACTCAGTTCTAACACTCATCAGAGATCTTTGCCACGACGGCTTAGTCTCAACGCAACGACTACAGTAGTGAATCCAAGTGCGTACACACTTGAGCACTCGCGTGCACAGTCTCACACACACACACACACACACACACACACACACACACAATCCGCAGTGACGCTTCAAAACAAATACCTCTTCAAAGTGCTCCAAAATATCCAGAGAGGTCATTAAGCTGTCCCAATCCAAGCGACAGGGACCTGGGCGTATATGGTCTATTACACTATTGACAACATCGTCTATCACACCTTGGGCTTTGAAGCTGGAGAAAAAATATTAAAGTCAAATGCTACTGGAATGAAAAATTTCAGTATGCTCTCATAGTTCACAGTTCACTTCAAAGAAAGTAAAATTTAGTGAAGATTTTTTGAAAAGAGTAAATCCTTACAACTTGTCTGATAAATTAGGTTCTATCAATTATTTCATCAGAATGTACTCTAAAGATCTAAGAGGAGATCTGAAGGCTATCTTCTGCATTATCATGAACATAGTAAGTACCTTCCTGTTATACTGGAGCCAGGAGCAGTCTGCAGAACACCGTAATGCTCCATTACTTTCTATGCTGTTCTTTTCTCAGATACGCTCTAACATGGTATTAGTATATCCATGTTTTAGCCTGACTTTCAAAAACTTTTTATTAGGAATAGAAAAATAGGTCACCCAGGAATAGAACACCCAGGACTGACTCATGAATAATAGCAGAACTTAACATATTTCAAAGGTGGCAGTAGGAAAAAGATGTACTATTTCATAAATGGTGTATGGATTCAATAGTTATCCTAACAGAGAAAATAAATCTGAATCCTTGCTTCACATCAGTCAAGACAATTCCAGATAGACCAAATACCACTATATAAAAGGTAAAACTTTTAAACTTTGAGAAAATTATGTAAGTTACTATCTTTGTAACCTCAGGATACAGGAAGATTATTTGACTACATAAAACAGAAATAACACAAGATGGTTAAAATTAAAAACTTGCATACCACAAAGGACAAAATAAGTAATTTCTTTAAAAGCTAGTTGCAGACTGGAAGAATATAAGTGTAACACATATATATTTAGATGCTGCTTCTTAATTGCTCAGCTGTGTCCGACTCTTTGTGACCCTACGGACTGTAGCCTGCCAGGCTCCTCTGTCCATGGGATTATCCAGGCAAGAATACTGGAGTAAATTGCCATTTCCTTCTCCAGGGGATATTCCTGACCCAGGGATCAAACGTGGGTCTCCTGCATTGCAGACAGATTCTTTATCGTCTGAACCACTAGGAAAGCCCATAACAGGTGGTGCTAGTGGTAAAGAGCCTGCCACCCAGGGCAAGAGACTTTACAGATGAAGGTTTGACCCCCTAACCCATTCCAGTATTCTTGCCAGGAGAACCCCATGGACTGAGGAGACTGATGGGCTACAGTCCATAAGGTTGCAAAGAGCTGGACCTGACTGAAGTGACTCAGCACAGCACACACTTATTATGGAAGATGCATGACTCAGCTCAGGCCAGTCACCCGGTCACGTCCGACTCTGCGGCCCCATGGACTGCAGCACACCAGGCCTCCCTGTCCATCACCAACTCCCAGAGTTCACTCAGACCCATGTCCATTGAGTCAGTGATGCCATCCAACCATCTCATCCTCTGTCATCCCCTTCTTCTCCCGCCTTCAATCTTTTCCTGGAATCAGGGTCTTTTCCAATAAGTCAGTTCTTCGCATCAGATGGCCAAAGTATCGGAGTTTCAGCTTCAGCATCAATCCTTCCAATGAACGCCCAGGACTGATCTCCTTTAGGATGGACTGGTTGGATCTCCTTGCAGTCCAAGGGACTCTCAAGAGTCTTCTCCAACACCACAGTTCAAAAGCATCAATTCTTCGGTGCTCAGCTTTCTTTATAGTTCAACTCTCACATCTATACATGACTACTGGAAAAACCATAGCCTTGACTAGATGACCTTTGTTGGAACCATTGTTCAAACAACGAGATAAAGACAATCCAAAGAAAAGATGGGCAAAGGACAAGAGTGACCTGAAAGATCAATAAGCCTGGAAAAGATGCCCAATGTCACTCATAGTCAAATAATTACTAGCCAAGATACCATCCTGCCAGAGATTAAGAAATTAATCACAAGTGTTGAATGGAAGAAAGTGACATCTCTCAAAGCGCTATCACCGCTTTACAGAACAGTTTGACAACAGGTACATACCCAAGAAAACGATACACATGTGCAAAAGGAGACGTGTACCAAGAAGCATACTATAGAGAAGAATTGACAACAAACTAAAAACTTATCAGTAGGCAAATTTGCAAACACAGATAAACACACTGTGGTACATGAATATAGAAATGAAAGTACAGACCAACATGTAACAACATGGCTAAACTGACACATAACATCGAACAGAAAAAATTAAAACGTATTAACACACACACACACA
>NW_024070189.1:0-61058 GCF_014754425.2 Oryx dammah | reverse complement strand
AAGACAGTAGTTACCTGTGAGAAAGAAAGGAAAAAGAGACAGACTGGCTCTAACTATCATTATTTGGGGGGTCTTTTTCCTCTTTTTTAAGCATCTGAAGCTTCTTATCAGTTTGCAAATATCTCAAGCTCAAGCTTATACTATCCTCCATCTTAAATCTGCTCTTTCGCCTAGGTTCTCTAACTTGGGACAAGGGTAGAGGTAGGGGTGGGTAATACAAATTAATTCAGGCATCCAAATTAGAAATCTGAGATTCAACTTCAACACTTCTTTTTCTCTTAGCCCCATTCAAACAGTCAGAACTAGAAAGTCACCATGTTTTACCAAGATGACTTTCTAAACATTAAGTACACAGAACAACATGTGGGTTTCGACAGATGTTAGTTATCATCACCACTGTCATCATTACGCTACCATCAAATCTCTTTCAAGTCCATTTCGCCTTTTCAGCTCCCCTGCTGTGTCGTTTGGGAACTCTGTGTCCAACTCAATACTGCATCAGTCTCTAGCTCTTCTGATCATATAACTCTAAGAATCTGAAAAAAGCCACAGATCTCTTCCCAGGAATACACATTGTCAGAAAATTTTGTATACAATCATAGGGACACTTTAAGAAGCCAGCCGTGGTCTCCCAGGATACAAGCTCTTCTCTAAACTTTCTACGCTCATTTCTGTCTCTCACAACTGTTACCATAATAAATACAAAATCCTTTGAGGACCTGGGAGGGTTGGGTTGAGCAGAGGATAAATACAAAACCGAACTCCTTGGTTTAAGAATTCAAAAGTCCTTCAGACGTGCTCTCCTCATTTTTATACTTTATGTTCCAACTATAAAAACACAACGTGAACCTCTGTAAAAAAAAGTCAGTCGCTCAGTCGTGTTCAACTCTTGGTGACCTTTGGACTGTAACCCACCAGGCTCCTCTGTCCATGGAGTTCTCCAGTCAAGAATATAGGAGTCGGTTGCCATTCTCTTCTCCAGGGGATCTTCCTGACCCAGGGATCGAACCCATGTCTCCTGCATTGCAGGCAGATTCTTTACTGTCTGAGACAACAGGGAAGCCTAAATTCTGTAAACAAACTCTCTCAGTGTTTCCCATCTACCTGGAAGTCATCTGTGTTAATGTGATTAAGTGCAGTTCTCTCTGCCTCATTCCCTAAGAAACACCTGTCTGTTCTTTCTGGCTCAGCCCAGGTATCAGCTCTTCTGTGAGTTTTTATCACTGAGCACAGTGCCCCCAGGCACTTTTAAACTTTTTCAGCCCCCTGCGGGGAGTTACTGATCTAAAGGGTTAACTTCCACACTTGCTTACAGTGTTCAATCCAACTCTAACGTCCCTGTCCTTCTCATCAATACTGTACAACTTACCTTTCTGGAAATGCTATCTTTGGCAATACACTTCGAAACATTCTGTATGTAGAAAGTGTGGTCAATAGTTTCATTTTAAAAAGTGCCAAGCCCCCAGAATATGAATATCCCACTCCAATTACACAAGGCACCTATCTGCACTGGCTTTAAAAAACAATATATTTTTTTTTTACTGGTTAAAGACATAATTCTTACTCTGCTATATGCAAAAAATAAATAAACAAAAATCACACATAAAACTGCCATCTAGAGGTACATACTTTTGTGTTAAATAAAAACATTTTAATATAAAAATATAGTTAAAGTCAACTTATGACTGTGCTACATACAGCTTAGTACTCTGCTTTGTTCATTTTGCATTATATCTTTAGCATTTATGTTTTTAAATAATATCTGAAAATATGGTTTCTAAAGATTGTAAAATAGCACATTTTATAATTTAATCATTCCTTAACTATTGATTATTCAGGTTGTTTATAATTTTTAATGTTTTAAGTAACGTGATAGAAGAGACAAGTACTTAAATAATTATTAATTTCCAATGATTTCTTCAATACAAATTCTTAGAGTAAAATATGCTACAGTATTGAATAAGTGCAGAAGGAATATTAGAATATAGAATATTTGCACTTATCTAATAAGTACAGAAGGAATATTAGAATATTATAATATTTTATATACCACAGTAAGAAATTAAGATTTTATCAGCTATACCATCATTTATGATTCCCAAAACCACCAACTCTATTCACCAGGGATACAGACATTTTAAAAACTTTGAATGCATAACATGATTTTCTTCTCAGAAAGTTTAAAATCTTAAAAGCAAAAGCCAAACTTTACTGGCAATGATCATTTAGTGATGTATATACATTTGAAGTTTAGCAGTATTTTAAGAGCTATGTAAAACTACAAGAATTACTTACAGATATCCATTAAATTCTTCTGAAGGTTTCCTCCAAATTGTTACATCTTTCTATACAAATAAAAACAGTGTATAATGATAATTACATAGGTGGCAACCTGGATATAAAACTGACAATTTCATAAAGTCTACAGCATTAGCTTTTGCATGAAAATAAAACGTAAGTAAACATTCAAAGAAATAGATACAAGTCACTCATACCATCAAAGAATCCATATCTGAATTTTTTCTGTATCCTAAAGTACTACACATCTTACTTAAATTACAGACCCCTAGGAAAAGGTTTTTCAGCAGCTTAAAGACACCCAAGCACTAAGATCCGGGGATGGCACTCTCACTGGCCATTATTTGCATGATTACAGTCTCATCTATTTACCATTACTGAAGAATTTAGTCTAAGATAATAGAATCTTAAATATTTAATTCTGAATTTGCTCATATATCTTTTTAAAACTAAGCAATTCACATCTATGATGACAGTACTACCCTGAATCAGTCCTGACATTTTTTTCCAGATCATCTCGTAAGAAATTCTGAATATCAGAACAGCTAAAGCACTTAACTGGAAGAGTCCTGGTTTCTAGGGCTGGCTCTGTCAACACCCAACCATGTGACAGTTTGGAGAAGTCATACTGGCGAAAAAAAGAATTCTAATGGCCCATCCGCACAGGCCTGTTAAATATCTGAAATGATTTCAAACCATCAATTACTATACTTTCCTTTCTTAAACTGACGATGACACGTTTTATTTATTGACCTGAGAGGCTGCTCTTTGCAATCTTGTTGCCATGAGTCTATTCTTGGGTCCATTATCTGAAGAGCGAACCCTGTAGTGCAGGATTGCTGTTCCTCCTCTGTGAGCTATTAAACCATCAGCCTTACTGACACATCCATCTATCCTGACAGTCATCTAAAGTGTGGTCCGTACTTTTCTATACCATTTGGAAAGTCATCCACCAGCTCATTAGAAGACAGACCCCAAACACAAATAATTTAATTAATTTACCGTCTTCTTAGCAACTCGCCACTTTTCATCTTCAAGGCTGTGGTACTGGATAAGAGTGTTTTTAAGTTTAGTCGCCAAAACAGCTGCATCAGGCAGGGCTTCCATTTGTTTTTCCTGTTACAGAGACTTAAGATTATCATCAGCAAATACCAGAGTTAGATCCAGCAGACGAAGGGGGGAGGTCTCATATCTGACATCATTAAAAAAATCCTCCAGGAGCTGCAGAGACACCTACACGTGGACCCTACCCCAAGTCAGTAATCAGAATCCCTGCGCATGGCTCCTTCCTCAAAGCTTCCAGGATGTGGAACACAAAGGGATAAGAATCATATATCTTGTGTTATTAAAATCCTCATATAAAAAAGAAGATATAATCCTATTTCCCTTTCTAATAGAATTGAACCAAAAGAAATAAATTAAAAAACTCAAATAACAACAAAAAAAGCACAAAACTGCTCTTTCCAAAATACAAAAATAATATACAAGGTATAAACTCTTTTAAAAGTCCTTAGAGTTTTAGCAATTGAAAATTTTCATTTTACCATCCAACAGATATAGCACTCATTCTAGCAAATAAATGACAACCACAGTTGGAAACATCTTACATCTTTTAAGGATAGGGCTGGGGGAAAAAAAGAGATAGGGCTAGAGACTTCTGAAGGATCTCAAGCCTCAAGATTCTACCGACTTCAATATTCTATTTGATGGAGTGTCACATGGTTCAGTGAGGCGTCTGTGTAACAAAGAGGTGATGTGAAGACCCCTGAGCTACCAATACAGCATGAATAGTGGTTTACAGTTTGAAGGCAATAATTTAACTATATAAAGAGGAATGATTAATAGTTGCAAAGAAAAGCTATTGTTCAGCAATACTTTGAAAAGGAAATGATAACTGAGCTTGAAAGAAAATAATATGAGGGATTCTATAGTGTAATCATTGTAGAACATTGCTGCAGACTCTCTGATGAGTCTGTGACACTGCATGACTTCTGCAGCTAGCTTAAAGAAGTCCAAGCAGTCTCTGGATGTCTGAGAATGATCCCTCCAGGAGCCTCTGATAAACGAGCAAGCACACAAGGAACGCGGTTACCCTGAGGCTGCTGTGTGGAAAGGCCCAAGTGGAAACAAGAGGAAAGGAGGGAAAAAAACAGACAGACACACACACAAAGGGAAAAACGGACACACACACACACACACACCCCCACACACACCCCCCACAAAGTCCCAGCTCCAAAAGTCCTATTTACAGCTTCATGCCATGGGCATCTCTTGATTCTTCAGGCTTCCTTTAATTTGCCTCAGTCTTACCTGTCTTAGTAATTTTACTATTAAAATGGTAATTGAGCCAGCTGCTCAAGATTAAAAGCCTTCGAATCACCCCCACAGATATCAGGAGGTTCACTACACACCACCGCCTCCAATGCTCCTCTCCTACTGGTTTTCTTCCTGTCCCTTAGCTAAGTCCAGCCCGTCACTGACTCTGGGCCTTTGTACGTGCCATTACTTCTCCGCCTGGATGACTAGAACCCAAATCTGAGCATGACTAGTAACAGCCTGCAGTAACAATTTCAGTTTAAACCTCCTGTCCTTAACACAACATTCCCCAAATCACTATAATACCCTTCTTTTATTTTCTGCATAGTGTATCACTATGTGAAACTAACTTGTTTACTTACTGATGATCCCAGGTGGCTCAGTGGTGAAGAATCCACCTGCCAGTGAAGGAGACACAAGAGACCTGAGTTCGATCTCTGCGCCGGGTAGATCCCCTGGAGAAGAAAATGGCAACCCATTCTAGTATTCTTGCCTGGGAAATCCCACGGACAGAGGAGCCTGGCAGTTTACAGTGCATGGGGTCACAGAGAATCAGACACGACTGAACACACACAAACTATACTCTACTCTTTGACTACCATGTCCCTTACCAATAACTACTATAACAACTCCCTGGCTGGTATTTTTTTTTTTTTTTGCCATGCCTTGTGTCTTACTGGGTCTTGGGTCTCCCTGATGGCTTAGTTGGTAAAAAATCCACCTGCAGTGCAGGAGACAATTTGATTCCTGGGTCAGGAAGATCTGCTGGAGAAGGGATAGGCTACCCACTCCAGTATTCTTGGGTTTCCCTTGTGGCTCAGCTGGTAAAGAATCCACCTGCAATGCAGGAGACCTGGGTTCCATCCCTGGGTTGGGAAGAAACCCTGGAGAAAGGAAAGGCTACCCACTCCAGTGTTCTGGCCTAGAGAATTCCATGCCTATACAGTCCATGGGGTCGCAAACAGTTGGAGGTAACTGAGCGACTTTAACTTTCACTGTTCACTTTCATAGCTCAGTTGATAAAAGAATCCACCTGCAAAGCAGGAGATCTGGGTTGGATTCCTGAGTCAGGAAGATCCACTGGAGAAGGGACGTATTCTTGGGCTTCCCTTGTGGCTCAGCTGGTAAAGAATCTGCCTGCAATGCAGAAGACCTGGTTTGATCCTGGGTTGGGAAGATCCCCTGGAGAAGGGAAAGACTTCTCACTCCAGTATTCTGACCTGGAAAATTCCGTGGACTGTCCCATGCGGTCGCAAAGAGTCAGGGACAGAACTGAGCGACTTTCACTTGGCTCATTTTAGGACAGTTTACAACACCAATGAGACTTGTACAAAACTTAATATTAAATTCTAACAATGTCACAGCTTTGAGTCCAAGTAATATTCACGCTCCTAATACTCTAATCCTTTATTAAAAAAAATAATGGCTAACATTTATTATTTACTACATGATCAATCTTTCTGGCCACTTTAAACTGTATTCTTTCATTTAGTCCTCATACATAACCTTAAGAGCATATCCTACTATTATCTTTATTTCACAGAAAGTGAAAGTATCAATACGGAGATTGTCTCTTGTCCAAGATCACACAGCCAATAAGTGATGGAGCCAGAATTCCAACCCACGACCTCTGCCTTCAGAGATTAAAGCGCTATTTTGTAAAACACTGGAAGCTGATCACAGGCTGGAAGAGTCTCTACATTAAAAATGTGACATCATGTTGAATTTGCTGTATTTTGTTTAGGTTCTTGAACCTAAAAAAATGTCAGGTAATCTTTCCTAATTGCAATTTGGAGACAGCAGCACCATTAATTTATTGAGGAATTCCGAATTATTTTTAGTACCGAATTTGGAACACAATGAGCCCTCGGAAAACGCTGCGCCTTAGTGTTTCCGCCGACGCCTGGCGTGAAGGCGCGCACCTTTCGGCGTCCGTGCACCGCAGGGGCGCCCTCACAGAGCCTCCCCCGGCCCTGGGGCGCTCGCCGCCGCTCCCTCATCCAACACACAAGGTGCCGGCCGGCGCCCGAGCGCCGGGGAGCGGGCGGAGCGGGCGCAGACCGCGCTCCCTCCAGGGCGTCCCCGCTGGACGCAGCCTGCCTTCCCGACGCCCCTGCCGGGATAGCCACAGGAGGACGCCCCGCCGCCCCTCAGCCCCCGCCTCACCTCCGCTCCTCCGGGCGCTCCTCGGACCACTACGCGCCTAGGCGCCCCGGTCGACACGCACAGCTCCCTGCGGCCCCGCCCGCCGAAGCCCCCTCGGCCAATGGGCGCCAGGCGCGGAGAGCACCACCTATTGGAAGGCCGTACGTCTTCCGGGGGGCGGGCAGAGCGTCGCCCCGCCCCGCCCCGCCCCGGCCCCGCTCGCCCCGGCGCTTCCGGGGCAGAAGCTGGTAGGCCGACACGCGTCAGCTGGGATTGGCGGGTGGCGGCGGGCGGCCTGCGGGTTGGTGGCCGCGGGTGGGCCGACTCCGCGCGGAGTGTGAATCGGCCTCAGCCCGGCCCCCGGCGCCAGCCCGGCCCCTGCGGGCCTGGCCCGGACGGGGCGGGCTGCTTTCGAGCGCCTGAGGGCGGGTTGCGCGTGACCGCGAGTCCGGCAGAGCCGGGGAGCGCAGAGACCTGAGAGGGCTCTGAGGGCCGGGTGGCTGCTCGGCCCGAGTCAGACAGACGGAATATGCGCGGGCGGGAAGCGTGGGCGCTCTCGGCCCCCGGGACTCGTCACCGCCGCCGTGCGAGCCGATCTTTCTCAGTGCGGGCTTCGGGGGCAGCCCGGAGGTAGGACATGCGGGCGAGCAGGAGGCTGTGGCGGCCTCACAAAGCGCGCCGGTTTTCCTGTGTTCGAAGGCGGGTCACCCATCTGACGGGGAGTTTGCAGATACATTTACTGGGATATGTGGTTTGAGAACCAAGAGAAGGAAGGAATGCAGTGCTACGCTATTAGTTATTTTAGACTCAAACGAGAAAATAGTATTTCATAAAATTTTTATTTAGCGTCCTGTAAAAGTTCACCTAGCACCACCTGATAGTTATTATGAGCAGATTTTCAAACTCTTACCTGATTATTCATATATAAAAGGAATAATGGCTTGATTACTCGTCCATTAGCGTCTTACATCTTCGGTTCAGTTCAGTTCAGCCACTCAGTGGTGACCGACTCTTTGCGACCCCATGAATCGCAGCACGCCAGGCCTCCCTGTCCAATCCCAATTCCCGGAGTTCACGCAAACTCACGTCCATCGAGTTGGTGATGCCATGCAGCCATCTCATCCTCTGTCGTCCCCTTCTCCTGCCCCAATCCCTCCCAGCATCAGAGTCTTTTCCAATGAGTCAACTCTTCACATGAGGTGGCCAAAGTACTGGAGTTTCAGCTTTAGCATCATTCCTTCCAAAGAAATCCCAGGGCTGACCTCCTTCAGAATGGACTGGTTGGATCTCCTTGCAGTCCAAGGGACTCTCAAGAGTCTTCTCCAACACCACAGTTCAAAACATCACTTCTTCCGTGCTCAGCCTTCACAGTCCAACTCTCACATCCATACATGACTACTGGAAAAACCATAGCCTTGCCTAGACGGACCTATGTTTGCAAAGTAATGTCTCTACTTTTGAATATGCTATCTAGGTTGGTCATAACTTTCCTTCCAAGGAGTAAGCGTCTTTTAATTTCATGGCTGCAGTCACCATCTGCATGTATTCATCTGTAAAACACACCTACCTTGGGGGGCTATGTGGATTCAATGAAATGTAAAGTATGTAAAACTCTAACCAAAGCAGTTTTAAAGGACTGTCTCAAGGCATTATCCTATGTACATGCAAACAAAAACCACAATAATTGACCAATAATAATTAGCAAGTGAGTGAGCCCCAGGCCTAGCTCCTTAAGGCAGATTACTTAATTTCTGAGTAGCTAAACTGGAATTTGGTCCAGGCATGCTGAACTCTAAAACTGGGGCACTTAACCCGCAGGAAACACAAAATGTGTTTCACAGGCTCCGTATCAGGCATCTACCTGTGCATAGCATGGGGGACCAGAAATCAAAGACCCAATACATGCCTGGAAAGTTTACACAGTTAAACGGTGTGTGGGGAGGAACAACTCCACATTAACCATTTCCAAAAAGTAGAAAATTACTCTCTCTCTTTATTAGAATTGAGCTGTAGGTATATTGCTCAGTAGTTTGCCTATTCTCTCACAGAATCTGGTAGAATTGGTTTACAAAATCAACATGGCTTTTTTTTTTTTTTTTTAAGGAGTTGCATAAAGTTACACATCACTTATGTCTCACTTCAGTTCAGTCACTCAGTCATGGACTGAGCACACCCCATGGACTGTAGCACACCAGGCCTCCCTGTCCATCAGGAACTCCCGGAGTTTACTCAAACTCATGTCCATTGAGTCGCTGTTGCCATCCAACCATCTCATCCTCTGTCATCCCCTTCTTCTCCTGCCTTCAGTCTTTCCCAACATCAGGGTCTTTTCCAGTGAGTCAGTTCTTTGCATCAGATGGCCAAAGTATTGGAGTTTCAGCTTCAGCATCAGTCCTTCCAATGAATATTCAGGACTGATTTCCTTTAGGATTGACTGGATTGATTTTCTTGCAGTCCAAGGGACTCTCAAGTCTTCTTGAAAGCACTGGTCATAGCAAATACCCTCTTCCAACAACACAAGAGAAGACTCAACACATTGGACATCACCAGATGGTCAATACAGAAATCAGATGGATTATATTCTTTGCAGCCAAAGATGGGGAAGCATTGCCTTTCTTTGGGACAGGAATGAAAACTGACCTTTCCTGGGCCTGTGACCACTGCTGAGTTTTCCAAATTTGCTGGCATATTGAGTGCAGCACTTTCACAGCATTATCTTTTAAGATTTGAAATACCTCAACTGGAATTCCATCACCTCCAGTAGCTTTGTTTGTTGTGATGCTTCCTAGGGCCCACTTGACTTTGCATTCCAGGATGTCTGGCACTAGTGAGTGATCACACTATCATGGTTATCTGAATCATGAAGCTCTTTTTTGTACAGTTCTTCTGTGCATTCTTGCCTCCTCTTCTTAATATCTTCTGCTTCTGTTAGGTCCATACCGTTTCTGTCCTTTATCGAGCCCATCTTTGCATGAAATGTTCTCTTGGTATCTCTAATTTTCTTTATGATATCTTTAGTCTTTCCCATTCTATTGTTTTCCTCTATTTCTTTGCCTTGATTACTGAGCAAGGCTTTCTTTTCTCTCCTTGCTATTGTTTGGAACTCTGCATTCAGATGGGTATATCTTTCTTTTTCTTCTTTGCCTTTCGCTTCTCTTCTTTTCTCAGTTATTTGTAAAGCCTCCTCAGACAACCTTTTCGCTTTTTTTTTTCTTGGGGATGGTCTTAATCACTGCCTCCTGTACAACGTCATGAACCTCCATCCATAGTTCTTTAGGCACTCAATCAGATCTAATCTCTTGAATCTGTCACTCCCACTATAATTATAAAGGATTTGATTTAGGTCATACCTGAATGGTCTAGTGGTTTTCCCCACTTTCTTCAATTTGTCTGAATTTTGCAATAAGGAGTTCATGATCTGAGCCACAGTCAGCTCCTGGTCTTTTTTTTTTTTTTTTTTTTTTCCTGACTGTGTAGAGCTTTTCCATCTTCGGCTGCAAAGAATATAATCAATCTGATTTCACTATTGACCATCTGGTGATGTCTATGTGTAGAGTCATCTCTTGTGTTGTTGGAAGAGAGTGTTTGCTATGACCAGTGCGTTCTCTAGGCCAAACTCTGATAGCCTTTGTCCTGCTTCATTCTGTACCCCAAGGCCAAATTTACCTGCTACTCCGGGTATCTCTTGGCTTCCTAATGTCCTATGATGAAAAGGACATTTTTTTTTTTTTTTTTTATGTTAGCTCTAGAAGGTCTTGTAGGTCTTCATAGAGCTGTTCAACTTCAGCTTTTTTGGCATTACTGGTCAGGGCATAGACTTGGATTACTGTGATACTGAATGGTCTGCCTTGGAAACAAACAGAGATCATTCTGTTGTTTTTGAGATTGCACCCAAGTAATGCATTTCAGACTCTTTTGTTGACTATGATGGCTACTCCATTTCTTCTAAGGGATTCTTGCCCACAGTAGTAGATGCAATGGTCATCTGAGTTAAATTCACCCATTCCAGTCCATTTTAGTTTGCTGATTCCTAAAATGTTGACGTTCACTCTTGCCATCTCCTGTTTGACCACTACTAATTTACTTTGATTCATGGACCTGACATTCTGGTTCCTATAACACTGCTCTTTACAGCATCGGACTTTACTTCCATCACTAGTCACATCCTCAACTGGGCATTGTTTTTGCTTTGTCTCCATCTCTTCATTCTTTCTGGAGTTATTTCTCTACTCTTCTCCAGTAGCATATTGGGCACCTAACTACCTGGGAAGTTCATCATTCACTCTGCTATCTTTTTGCCTTTTCATACTATTCATGGGGTTCTCAGACCAAGAATACTCAAGTGGTTTGCCATTCCCTTCTCCAGTGGACCATGTTTCGTCAAAACTCTCCACCATGACCTCTCTGTCTTGGGTGGCCCTACACTGCATCACTCATAGTTTCATTGAGTTAGGCAAGGCTGTGGTCCATGTGATGAGATTGGTTAGTTTTCTGTGATTGTGGTTTTCATTCTGTCTGCCTTCTGATGGATAAGGGTAAGAGGCTTATGGATGCTTCCTGATGGGAGAGACTGACTGAGGGGGAAACTAGGTCTCCTTCTGATGGGCTCACTAAACCTTTAATCCAATTTTCTGTCGATGGGTGAGGCTGTGTTCCCTCCCTGTTGTTTGACCCTAGACCAAAGTATGGCAGGGGTAATGAGCATAATGGCGATCTCCTTCCAAAGGACTTGTGCACGCATTGTTGTATTCAGTGCCCCGGACCCTAAAGCAGGCCACTGTCGACCCACGCCTCTGCCAGAGATTCCTGGACACTCACAGGCAAGTTGGGCTCGGTCTCTTGTGGGGTCACTGCTCCTTTCTCCTGGGTCCTGGTGGGCATGAGGTTTTGTTTGTGCCCTCCAAGAGTCTGTTTTCCCAGACCTGTATAATTTCTGTAGTCAAATCCCACTGGCCTCCAAAGTCAAAATTCCTGGGAGTTCTCAGTCCCTTTGCCTGATCCAGAAGTTCAGAAATCTGTTGTCAGTCCTAGAACTTTCTTAACAGTGTTAGAATTTATTTGGTATAATTGTTCTGCAGTTTGTGGGTTGCACGCTTGGTGGCTCTATGGTGGGTTTAGCCCTCCAAGAGGGCTTATGCCACACACTGTGTGACCCCAATCTGCTGCACCCAGACACTTATGCCTACAGGGAGGTTGTTGTTTCTTTGCCTTTTGCTCTTCATCTGTCACCATATTTATCTTGGTTAGGAATAAGTTGGGCTAACTCAAAACTACTCTATTTCTATCAAAGTGGAATGCTAATATAAGCAAAACTGCAGGTTCAGAAAAAAAAAAAAAACCATAACATTATCAGAAGCTATTATTGAGAGCTATGGGCCAAACACAGGGCTAAGCATTTTACATGTATTAACTCATTTAATCCTGATAACAACCTCATAAGGTATGTACTATTATTACTGTGCTCATAAGAAAACTACATATAGTGTATAAAGCAACAGACAGGTCCCCTATCCAAATAGTTTGGAATAGGTGGAATAGATGGAAATTAGCTTTCTGTCTAAAGTTCAAGTATAGAAGAGACATATGGTGTATTTGGGGGCTTTACAGGTGCCTCAATGGTAAAGAATCCACTTGCCAATGCAGGAGACATGGATTTGATCCCTGGGTCGCGAAAGTCCCCTGAAGAAAAAAGTGGCAACCACTCCAGTATTCATACCTGAGAAATCCCATGGACAGAGGAGCCTGGTGGGCTGCAATTCATAGGGTTGTGAAAGAGTCAGACACGACTTAGCAACTAGACAATAACAACAGAGTTTATTTGACCAGCTATAGAAAGTCACCCTGAGGAGGAAAACTAGCTTCCCTACCAAGCCCTTACTGTAACCAGGATGAATATATTAACATATCTAAAAATGGAGTTTTCAAGAAAACAAAAACCAAAAAAATCCAAAATACAGATATAATGTATCCACTATTTCTGCCAAGAGGCAGTAAATTTAGAAATAAAAAGCAAAATAAAAACATGCAAAAATATCCTCAACTACTTGAATTAAAAAAAAAAAAAATCAGTCCCCCAAACTCTTTTGGATCAAAGAGAATTAAATATTACATACTGAAGAAGGCTGAGTCAATGGACATGAGTTTGAGCAAACCCAAAGAGATGGTGAAAGTCAGGGAAGCCTGGCATGCTGCAGTTCATGGGGTCACAAAGAGTCAGACACAACTTAGTGATTGAACAACAATAATTTAAAACATTAATATTAATAAATATTAACATAAGTTTAAAAAGTAGAGTCTTACCTATCAAAACTAGGGAATATGGCAAATTACATACTTAGAAAACTTGACTCAGGAAAATTTATTACCTCAATTCAAGTCAGCAAATAATTATTAAATCCCTGCTGTAGGAAAATCTGTTGAAACTGGGGCAGTTTATAAAGTGACCTCCCCACCCACCCACCCACCCACCCTGCCCCCCCACCAGCCAATTTCAGAGCTGGATTTGATCCTGAACCTTTTATTTATATAATCCAAGTATTTTTTAGGTCAGTTTGAGTTAGCTTTCTCTCATTTAGAATGAAAGAGCTTTCACAGAATAAAGACCCGTTTTCTCTTGTGACACTTCTTCTTTTGTTCTATCCAGCCATGGTCTGGAGTCAGGTGAAAACAGGAAGGAAGTGAGTGTTGGGACGGACATCCTAGCTGCAGGACTAAAGGACCTGAACATTTTCATCTATGGTTATGGGAGACAAGGATATTTTCAGCATTCCTGGGCAGGCCCTGCACCTGGTTGGAGCAACTTTTTTGTGTAGTCCATTTATACGCATGTTGGGAGAAGACATGTATGAGAATCATCTATTTCTTTTGTTGTCACAAGTATCTTAAACACCAGAACTGTGCTTAAATGAATATCCTTAAGATCAAGATGTGTTTTCTACTTTCAACTTCCATGAAACTCTCCAGTATCCTTTCAATAAGCCTTCTTCATGTCCTTTAAATGGGTTTCTGTTTCTTGTAATCAATCCCTGGCTCTCACAGAAGTACATCCTCGTCCCCTTGAGGAAATTTTTTCCATGCTTAAACAAATGGAACCAATATCAATGATGATATTAACTATACCTCTTGTCAAGGAAGGAGGCAGAGGACTTTGCACAAAGCATTAAAGATAATTGAGCCTTAGTTTCCTCCCCTGTGATTTGAGATTAAGTTATGGTAATCAAAACAGTATAGTACTGGCATGAAAGCAGATATATGAATCAATGCAACAGGATAGAAAGTCCAGAAATGAACTCATGGGTATATGGTCAGCTAATCTATGACAGAGAAGGCAAGCTGGACAGCTACATGGTAAAGAATAGAATTAGAACATTCCACAACACCACACACAAAAATAAACTCAACATGAATTAAGGAACTAAATGTAAGACCAGATAATATAAAATTCTCAGAGGAAAACACAGGCAGAACACTCTTACAGTAGCAATATTTTTTGGATCTGTCTCCTAGAGTAATGGAAATAAAAACAAAAGTAAATAAATGGGAGCTTATCCAACTCAAAAGCTTTTGCACAGCAGAGGAAACCCATAAACAAAATGAAAAGACAACCTTCAGACTGGGAGAAAACATTTGTAAATGATGCTACTGACAAGGAATTAACTTTCAAAATTAATTTTGAAAATTTCAGCTCATGAGACTGAATATTAAAAAAAAAAAAAAACAGCTCAATCAGAGGAAAAAAAAAAAAAAAACACACAGGAAGGAAACTTAAACATTTCTTCAGAGAAGACATACAGATGGCCAACAGGCATGTGAAAAGGTGCTTAACATTGCTAATTATTAGAGAAATGCAAATCAAAACTACAATGAGGTATCACCTCACACCAGTAAAAAATAGACATTATTAAAAAATAAAAATAATAAATGCTAGGGAAGGTGTGGAGAGAAAGGAACCCTCCTACATCATTAGTGAGAATGTGAATTGGTGCAACCACTATGAAGCACAGTATAGAGGTTCCTTGAAAAAGTAGAAACAGAGTTACTGTAAGATCACGCAGTTCCACCTCTAGGCATATATCCAGAGAAAACTAATTTTAAAAGGTACATGCACTCCAATGTTCGTATTGGCCCCATTCACAATAGCCAAGAGATGTAAATGACCTAAATGTCCATCAACAGATGAATATACAGATCTGTCCATCAACAGATAAAGATGTGAATACAGTCAGTGGAATTTTATATATATATATATTTTTTTTTCCCAATGGAATATTACTCAGCCATTAAAGAGAATAAAATAATGCCATTTGTAGCAACATGGGTGGACCTAGAGATTATCATTTTAAGTGGAGTAAGTCAGGGAAAGACAAGTATCATATGATATCACTTATATGTGGAATCTAAAAAAAATAATATAAATTAACTTGTTTACAAAACAGAAATAGACTCATAGACATAGAAAACAAGTTTATGGTTACCAAAGGGGATATCAACTGGTAGGAAGGGTAAGAAGGGACAAGAGATAAATTAGGAGTTTGGGGTTAACGTATATACACTACTAGAGAGAAAACAAGTAGACAATAAGCTCTCTACTGTGTAGCACAGGGAACTATACTCAATATCCTGTAATAACCTATAAGGAAAGGAATCTGAAAAAGAATGTGCATATATATATATATATATACACACACACACATATATACATCATATTACTGAATCACTTTGCTGTACACTTGAAACTAATACTTGAAACTAATACAACTGTAACTATACTTCAATTAAAAAATTGTTTTTAAATAAGAACATCTCCTTTGTAGGGTGTTTGAGACCATGGCTGCAGAGGCCGGAGCTGGCAGATTTTGGCACTGGTGGGCACACAGAACTGGTAGTGGGGGGTTGGAGAAGAGCCCTTGAGGGAGAACACAAGTGAGGGTGTAGAGCAGAGGTCCCGAAATCTCCCACACATCTGCCTCGTGGAAGGGAAGCATTTTAAAATACAGACTTCATGCCCTATCTTGAAACTCCTAAATCAGGATCTTTAGAGGTAGGAAGAAATGTGATTTCTGGATGATGTCCTGTAGCTAATCTAAAACCAGTCTAACAAGTGCTTAAGTGCTATCAGAAAAGAGGAAGCAACGCTTGCATAAGAAGAGACTGGGCCAGAGGCATAGCCAAGTGTTAAGATTCAGTTGGTAAAATACTTAATTGTCCAAGGTATTTATTTCTGTTCCTTACTTCTTGTGCTGTCTGCTATATTGGTTAAAAAGTTTATGCAATTAAAAAAAAAAAAAAAACCGAAATATGCTTTTAAGAAAATTTAGGGCAACTGAATAGCAAAACGTGTTCTACCAATGTATAGAAAATATTCATGTTAGATCCAACCAGTTCATCCTAAAGGAGATCAATCCTGGGTGTTCATTGGAAGTACTGATGTTGAAGCTGAAACTCCAATACTTTGGCCACCTGATGTGAAGAGCTGATTCATTTGAAAAGACCCTGATGCTGGGAAAGATTGAGGGCAGGAGGAGAAGGGGACAACAGAGGATGAGATGGCTGGATGGCATCACCAACTCAATGGACATGGGTTTGGGTAAACTCCGGGAGTTGGTGATGGACAGGGAGGCCTGGCGTGCTGCCGTTCATGGGGTTGCAAAGAGTTGGATACAACTGAGCGACTGAACTGAACTGAGACCATAATTAAAATAAACCAAAAAAGCAAATGAAGCTCAAATTATATTTGTTGTTCATATATCAAAATATTCAGGTGAAAATGAAGACCAACTAATGATATAATCATTGTAAATTATATAACTGAAAAAAATGAAATATTAGTCACTCAATTGTGTCCCACTGTTTTCAATCCTGTGGACTGTAGTCCACCAGGATCCTCTGTCCATTCTCCAGGCCAGAATACTGGAGTGGGTTGCCATTCCTTTCTCCAGGGGTCTTGCCCACCCAGGAATTGAACCCAGGTCTACTGCATCGCAAGTGGATTCTTTACTGTCTGAGCCACCAGGGAAGTCAATTTCCCATGGTAAAGAACATACATGGAATGTTTAATATAGTCCGGGCACAACTCTAGGTAGGTATTATGATCTCCATCTTGCTTATTAGGAAACTGAAGTTTAGGAAATTTAGATAATTAACCTAAAATCACACAGCTAACGAGTGACAGAGGTCAGATGTCGGGACCAAACAGAATGCCCCATCAAGGACAGCAATAGAATGTCCATCTGGATGTGGGTGACCCCGCTGGCTCTCCTCTACTCCTGGTATCTGAGGATCAGGAGACGGTCAGCCGAGCCAGCCCACAGTTGTGGCCAACAGAAACCACACTGAGTGCTTCATGTGTGGCTGAGCACAGTTAGTAGCGACTTGCTATCTCCACTGTGAAGACAGCTTTTGAAGTTAAAAGAAATTTCCTGTTGTGTTTAGGTTCACAAATTGTCAGAAGAACATTAATATTTGACTGTAAGGTGAAAGCAAGCAGAAGGAAGTGCTGGTCTCAGTCACCAGAAGTTAGGTTGAGTGTCTGTGTGAAAGAAAGAACTCCACACACACACTGAAAAAAGAAAGGACCAACTACAGCCCGTATCTTATGTGATGAGCAAGGCAACTCTGATGGAATTGTTTTTTAATTTCAGACAAGTATGTAAAACAGTGATCAGCAAATGACAACCTATGTACCAAATGAGATCCCCACACTTTTTGTGAATACACTGTGCTGGAGCGTAGGTGCACTCCCTAGTCAGCGTGCCACGAGGCTCCCACACTGCAACGTCACGCTTGAGAAACAGCAAGAGACACTAGGTGGCAAGTGAAAACAGTGCTCTCTGGACGCTTACAGTAGAACTTTGCTATCTGTGTTCTAAAACATTTCACAAATGTGTGAAAGAGGAGAGTGAAAAAGCTGGATTAAAACTCAACATTAAAAAAAAAACCAAGGTTGTGATATCTAGTCTCATCGCTTCATGGCAAATACAAGGGGAAAAAGTGGAAACAATGACAGATTTTCTTTTCTTGGCCTCCAAAATCATTGCAGACAGTGACTGCAGCCAGAAATTGAGACACTTGCTCCTTGGAAAGAAAGCTATAGCAAACTTAGGCAGCATATTAAAAAAGCAGAAACATCAGTTTGCTGACAAAGATCTATATAGTCAAAGCTATGGTCATGTATGGATGGGAGAGTTGGACCATAAAACAGACTGAGAGCTGAAGAATTGATGCTCTTGAACTGTGGTGCTAGAGAAGACTCTTGAGAGCCCCTTGGAGTGCAGGGAGATCCAACTAGTCCATCCTTAAAGAAATCAACACCCTAAGAATCATTGGAAGGACTGATGCTGAAGCTGAAGCTCTAATACTTTGGCCACCTGATGTGAATAACTGATGCATTAGAAAAGACCCTGATGCTGGAAAGGAAGGCTAAAGTAGAAGGGAGTGGCAGAAGATGAGATGATTAGATAGCATCACCAACTCAATGGACATGAATTTGAGCAAACTAGGGTATATTGAAGGACAGGGAAGCCTGGCATGCTGCAGTCCATGGGGTTGCAAAGAATTGGACACGACTCAGTGACCAAACAGCAACAACAGCAATTTTAAAGAGAGAAACTCAGGCTTGAGATATTTCCTTGGATTATGGGTATCAAACACATGAGGAGGTGAAGCTGCTTGAGAAGGGACAAAGTCTAAGAGAATTCAACTGGACCAGGACCTTTGACTTATGAGGTCAGCTTCTCCTGCAGAGAATGAACTTTGTTCACTAAAAAGGGTACATGTTAAATACTCCAGCTCAGAAAACACTGTCTTGCACTTGGATAAGCTAAAGTGCAAAGCAATTGTGATATAGTTTGCCTTTTACAAATCTCACCTCTTGTTTCTGGTTTCACATTTTCTCTCTTAAGAGCTTGGAACTATTGTGTTTCTATAAATGCATCAATTGGTAAGGGTCTGCTCTGCATCAGAGATAATTCTAAAATATTTACATTCACACTCTTACTACTGCTTTATCTCCTTCCCCCTTTTCTGTTGTCGAATTAGAGCCCTTAATTTCTTGCTGGGCATAGCAGTGTCCAGAATAACAGACATTCCAGGTGCTCTGTTGGTTAGGGCTCCGAATGGACCGGATCCTGCTAATCAGATGTACTTGGGAGAGATCTGAAGAGATGCCAAAGTCGTGGTTTCACTGCTTCTGCCATTTGAGCAAGTTTCTGTCTCCCATTGCCCTGCCCCAGTTGTGATCCTGATGGTTTCCCAGTAGCTATAGGAACATCTGCACTGGTGCCCCCCCACCCCCGCCACCCCGTCATCCTGTTCTAAAAGGATGTCTTAGACCTTCCAACTGATTCCCTAAGCCATACAAAACCTGTACTAAATCTTTTTCTGATTAGACTAGTTGAAACAGCTTCTGTTCTTTCCAAGTGATTCCTGATCAGTCCAAAGTTTGGAATTTAAAAGTAAGGTGATACCCTGAAGTGCCGGGGTCCAGCCCCGGTGGATCCAGGGAATTTGAAGTGGGGATGGAGTCAGCAATTAAAAAGAGATTAATTAGAAACTTAAAGAGAGATTAGGGAAGAATAATGTAGTGAAAAAATAGAGGAGAAAAGAGACTGATGTTCCTTGGTTTACACGGAAAGCCAATAAAGTCTCAAGACAAGAAACTTGCACCGTCCACGTTAGGCCACAGGCACCCGCTTGAATAGTGGAGGGTGCCCCACCTTGGGCTCCCTCTCGCGTGGGTCTTAGAAGCCCGGGCAAATAAGTAGACACAGTAAGCCTCTGTGTTCCAAGGGATCAGCCTGAAAAAGAGAGGGAGGGAGAGGGAGAAAGAAAGAGAGAGAGAGTCAACACCGGGGGAGGCCAAGCTTGTGCAAAAACCCCATAACTTTATTTTCAAAAGGTACTTATATACCCTAAGTTTTACATAATGGAAGATGCAGAGTCATGCAGGGGCAACAGTCCTGACCCTTATCGATACCAGGCTTTCTTTCTGCATATCTTTCTGTATAAAAAAGGTCTCAGGTGATTTACATTATCTTCTAGCCAAGAGGCCTGTATGGCTCTCTTCCGTGATGAATGTTAATCTCATTTTCCCTGAAATGTTTTTCTTTAATCTGCATCACCCTCAAAGCACTAAATAAAGTTACATCCGTGTAGAACAAAGGTGCAGTGGGTTATAACAAAGAAAGTACTTTACTCAAAGATCTATGTTGCTACTTGTTTTTTCTATATACCAACTATATCAACAAATAAAAGATATGAAAACTTGGCAGCAAGTATTGGCTCAACAATGAAACCCTTAATCAGTCCTATTCTAATGATTTTGACTCTTCGGAAGCCCCTACATTCCTAGGATGTTTTAAGCTTCCTGTGCCTTCTCACGGTAGGGAGGCTGTGAGCAATCACATGCGCAGTTGTAAAAGGTCTGGACAAACCTGTCAGGCAGGCTAGAAAGCCATCAGAGAGGTTTCTGGATTGAAACACTCTTATTATGCCCAGGAGGTTTCTGGATTGAAACACTCTTATTATGCCCAGGTCTAAATTAACTTTTTCCAGAAAAAGTTGGTGGGGGGGACAGCCCCCTTTAATGTCAGAGGTGTTGGTGAAAGGCATAATATAGTAAAGCAGACAGATTTTGGTTCTGGGGGTAGATGATCAAGAAAATCCAGGGGGGACCCCTGAGGCCTGATCTCGCCTTTGCATTTTGTCAGGCCCCATTCCTCATGACCTTTGCCACAGGCAGGATTCCCCATGCTGGCTCCCGGCACTGAAGAATATTGATGGAGACTTTCCTGACCTGGCCATCCAAGAAGCAGTTGGTAAGGACAGCAGCAGCTGGCTCTCCTTCTCCACAGGTTCTGCCTCCACTGATTCAATCGCAGAACCCAAGGGTGCTGAGGGCCACCCAGAACTCTGCTCAGGAAAGGTGAGAGAATCTCAAGCTGTAGCAGAGAATCTACTCTGTGTCAAAGAATCTAAAATATTTGTGAACCTAATAATTTGGTGCTTCACAGTGTTAAAAATCCACTATATCAGTACCTCCACACTGAAGCAATGGTAAGAATTTGTTCTGAAGCGGCATAGTGGCCCTAATTCCTAGACAAGAACACGTCCAAAGCCTTCTGGGCTTGGCAAGAAGAATCAGCCCAGCAGTGCAGATCAGGTTAAGGGTGTAGCCCTACATTTCAAAATCCTTATCTTAGGGCATCATGGAAGCCCCTGTGTTAGTTTCGAGTGCTCCCGTAAAAAAGTACCACTAATTGGGTGGCTTGAACCACAGACATTTATTATCTCACAGTTTTAGAGGCTAGAGTTTGAAATCAAGGTATCGGCAGGGCAGTTTCTTCTGAGAACTGCCAGGAAAACCCGTCCTGTGGCTCTCCCCTGACTGTTGGCGGTTCACTGACAACTTCTGGTGTTTCTTGTCTTGTGGCTGCATCACCCTGATCTCTGCCTTTATCTTCATGTGGCATTGTCATTGTGTGTGTGGCTGTGTCCAGATTTCCCCTCTTTTTGTAAGGACACAGGTCATATTGGGTTAGGGCTCACCCCAATGATCTCATTTCAACTTGACGGCCACTGTGAAGATCGTCTCTTCAAATAAGGTCACATACTGTGGTACTTGGAGTTAAGATCAGGCATATCTTTTTAGGATGGAGGACACAATTCAACCCATAGATGTCATCTTTAGACTGAAAAATGGCTGTGCAGACTGTAGCAGGTAGGAAGGAATGAAAACCACGTCTGTGGACTTCTGTTGATAAACAGAAACATACATATAACTGTGTGTATGTGTGTGTGTGTGCACACGCATGTGTGTGAGTGTGTGTATAATTTCTAGATGATGTCTTTGGGTTCAATTTTTATACAGAAACTGACCAGGAGAAAGACTGCGTGCCTATTAAGAGGAAATTCTTTACCAGAAAAACCATAAACTTGGCCTGCCAAAGCCTGACTGTCTTGAGTCAGTCTCACTGCAAACTTAAGTACCAAACTTAAACTGGTGAAAAGCAGGACATGAGAGTCTGCAGCCCCAAGAACAGCAGGCACTCCAATGCCCAATGGAGTGTGACAGAGGAGACTAATGGACCAAGAGGGACCACGTAAACAAAGCCAGTGGACTTGGAGATGACAGAGGAAGCAGAGGTTTTTGGATGGGCTAACCTAGGAAATTATAATAGTCTATTGCCAGGGCAGACACCTCTGAAATTCCTGCCCATTACAATATTTTTTTTTTTTTCTGAAGAGAACCTTTTATTATAGTTATCCTGTCCCTATTCCACCATAGAATTGTGTGTGTGTGTGTGTGTGTGTGTGTGTGTGTGTGTGTGTGTGTGTGTTAGGCATGGGGGAATAACTTATGTCACTTCCTGGATCACCTGTCCATAGGTAGCCACATCTGGACCTAATGGAGAGAAATTTGTGTTCTCCTAATGAAGACACAAAGAGAACTTTGTGTCCCTCAGATATCCTGACCTAAACCAGCGCTGGGTTTAGTCTCTGAATGGAACTTTGAAGTCATCTCTTAGGTAAGGTATGAGTTTTCTCTCTGGGATAAAGGGTGCTCACAAATCTCAAGGATGGAAACTGTGGTCTTTGGCAGACTGCTAGATGTCCTCCGATAGCTATTCTTCCCCTTTCTTTTAATCTATGGCAATAGAACCCCCAATATTTTATCTGGACACAAGATCACTCCAAATAAAGACTGCTGTATTTCTGAGCTATATTTCCATACAGGTACAGCTGTGGTTATGAATTAGTTTCTGAATTAGTTTCTGTCAATCAGCTGCTCTCTGGAAACATTCAGAAGGCAAGAGCCAGGAGAGGCGATGAGGAGGTCTCTGGTTTGCCTGCAGTGGCTTCTTGACCAGAGAGGCTTTCCTGGGCATTGTAGAGACAAAGTAACTTTAAGATTGGTAACCATAGGAGCAGCTTCCCAAATGGACACGTGGCTTCCCAAACATAGAAGACACAATAGGTCCCCTGGTGTCCCAGTGTTACTGTATGACTGAGATTTATTTTCGAGACCTCAAACTATAACTGATTTTATGTCTTTCCCTACAGTTCTTTAGGATCTTTAAGACTCTGGAAAATTCCTTTTCTATTTAAACTAGCAGAGGGGATTTTCTGGGGGTCCAGTGGTTCGGACTCTGCACTTTCACTGCCAAAGCTGCGGGGTTCAATCTCTTGTCAGGGAACTAAGATCCAACAAGTCACCAGGCACAGCTAAATTAAAGAAAGAAAACCCAGGGCAGGGCTAGCAGAGTGTTTATTCACTGCAATTGAATGTGTCCAGTACAGATTGGAGTTATTTTTTTCATTTTATGGATAAAGAAACAGGCTTAGAGACAGTAGTGAGCTGGTAAACCAGTTCTCTATGGGGAAAAAGTGCCCACATTTGTAGCATTTGACACCATCTGTGGTAAATACTCCTACCATGACTGGTTTCAAGTCTCCAAAGGTTTAAAAACCTTTAGGCAAAATTCCTAAAAGTTTAACAGTTGGCTCTTGCAAGCTGGCTCCTGTTCAAACACACCATGCTTACAGAATTTAAGTAACTTCCCCAACATACCAAGTCAGTAACTATTTAATAAAAAGATTGAACACATAGTGATATCTTAAAAATCATTGCAGTTTATCAGGAGAGTTCTGGACTGCCAGTGTAACACTAACAGAAATGTACATCACATGGTATAAATGCTTCTGGTGTGTCCAGAGATTTCCTTAATGAACGTTGAGACAGTAGTTTAGGCAGGATTGGGGTGAGTAGTCTTTACTGATAGTATTACATGCATGTGACATAAAGGGGATTTAAACACCTTAAGACCATCAAAATTGCAAGTGGGACTTAAGAAATGAGAGATATAATTCATAAATTGAAAAAGTTTAAGTTGGTGCTTCTTGACTGCTGTGAAACTGAGTTTGTGGTTGGGGTAGTTATGCCACAGACCTACTAGAGAATTCCTGAAGACCACAAAGTGAATGGAAACTGGGCTTCAAGCATGTTTATATTTTCATAGTATTGCTTTTTGATGTTAAATGAGCAATAGTGAAACCTATCGAATAGTTCCTGTTTTTCTGGGGTGGGGGTGTTATGAAGAAATTTATTGCTTTGTCTAATGAACTGGACCTGGTCACTGATCACACCTCCTGATAACAATGACCCCAGACATCTATTTTTTCCTTTTGTTGTGACTGTGATGGCCCAGCTGAGGCGAAGGCTATTTAGTAAGTGCTCAGAATCAACCTTACAGCGAGATGACAGACCGTTTTAAATTTTTGAGCAAAGGGCTAAATAATCTGCTAAAATAAGAGAGAAATCATGCAGCATTTCTTAGATCTTAGCATTCAAAAATTAGAAGACCCTGCTGTATGGCACAAGGAACTATGTTCAATATCCTGGTATAAACCATAATAGAAGAGGATATGAAAAAAGAATGTGTGTGTGTGTGTGTGTGTGTGTGTGTGTGTATAAAACTGATGTGTATATATAAATATAAAACAAAATTTCTCACTTTGCCATACAGCAGTAGTTAAGACAACATTGTAATTCAACTATACTTCAGCAAAAAATAAATTAAAAAAAATTATCAGGTGAAAATGGAGGGAAAGAGAAGTATGGAGGGAAGGAGAAGTACAAAGGAGAGGAGGTGGGTAAAGCAAGAGCAGAGGCTCAGACACGGGCCTACTCTCTCCTTGTGCTGAACAAGATCCGGGTACTGCAGGGCCGGGCCTGTGGGGGCCTCTGGGATCTGCCGTCAGGGAGATGTGGGGAGTTCTCATTCTCTGGTCGAGTGACCAGACAGGCTTCGCTTCTACACATCGCAGAATAACAAATAAAAGTATAGTGAGACTAGACAGAATTCTCAAATATGCTATTTCTTTATATAGAAAGAATATAAATCAAAAGGGCAAACTATTTTGAGATCAAGAGAATTTCTTACAAAGTAATGTGGGGTTATGTGAATCCAGTAGAAACATTTGACCTGGTTTCCTTCTATGAAGAAACCTTTATTAAGTAGTTAATAAATGTCACAATAAGTGTTAATAAATGTCTTAAAAAATGTCACTGCTTGACAATTGAGAACAAATGCTAAGAAAATAGATATTTTAAAGAGAAATGTGAAGACACAATTTTACCTAAAATGCCACTGCTTTAAAGATAGAGACTAATTTTAATACCTACAACATTAGTCACTAGTTTTGATAGTATCTTTTGTTTTGATATTTCTTCCACTCATCCTGATGTCTTCATTGAGGAATTTGTCATCTCCCCAACCTCTTGTTTATAGTATTAGGTTAGTGCAAAAGTAATTGCAGTTTTGAACCATGAATTTTAAATCATTATAGGCTCAAACACATCTTTATTAGTCAAATAGGAACCATTACAATCTATACATTTTTGCCGATGAGAAGTAAGTTGGTTTATTCCTGTAGCATAAAAATCTGTGTTTCAGAATTCAGTGAACTCCTGGAAAGCATTTTCTACCTCCTGCTGGTTCTGGAGGCATTTTCCCTGCAAAAAGTTGTCGAGATGCTAGAAGTGGCAGTTGGTTGGCGAGAGGTCAGGTGAATATGGCAGATGAGGCAAAACTTCATGGCCCAATTCATCCAACTTTTGAAGCCTTGGTTGTGAGACATGTGGTCAGGTATTGTTGTGGAGAATTGGGCCCATTCTGTTGGCCAGTGTTGGCTTCAGTTTTCTGTGCATCCCCTCAATTTGCTGGGCATACTTCTCACATGTAATGGTTTCACCCGCATTCAGAAAGCTGTAATGGATCAAATGAGCAGCAGGCCACCAAACAGTGACCATGACTTTTTTTTTTTGGTGCCTGTTTGACTTTGGGAAGTGCTTTGGCGCTTCTTCTCAGTCCGGTCCAGCCACTGAGCTGGTCACTGCCGTTTGTTGTATAAAACCCACTTGTCATCACACATCACAATCCGATCAAGAAATGGTTCATTGCTGGTTCATAGAATAAGACAAGACTACACTTCAAAATTACTTAAAAAATTTTTTTTGGTCAGCTCGTGAGGCACCCACTTATCTAGCTTTTTTACTTTTCCAATTTGGTACAAGTGCTGAATGACCATAGGACGGTCAATGTTGAGTTCTTTGGCAGCTTCTCATGTAGTTGTGGAGAAGGCAATGGCAGCCCACTCCAGCACTCTTGCCCGGAAAATCCCATGGACAGAGGAGCCTGGTGGGCTGCAGTCCATGGGGTCTCTAAGAGTCGGGCACGACTGAGAGACTTCACTTTCACGCATTGGAGAAGGACATGGCAACCCACTCCAGTGTTCCTGCCTGGAGAATCCCAGGGACGGGGGCGCCTGGCGGGCTGCCGTCTATGGGGTCGCACAGAGCCGGACACGACTGGAGCGACGCAGCAGCAGCAGCTTGTAGCTGTAGGAGGATCAGCTTCGATGACGGCTCTCCACTGGTCATTGTCACCTCCGGTGGCAGCCACTGCGCTCCTCATCCTCCAGGCTCTGCGAAACTCGGAGCTACTGCTGCGCTGCACTTTCGTTAGCAGTGCCAGGGCCACATGTGGTGTTGATGTTGTGAGTTGTCTCCACTGTTTTATGACCCATTTTGAACATGAATTAAAAAATCGCTTGAATTTGCTTTTGGTCTAACATCATTTCTACAGTCTAAAATAAATCTACAGTAAACAGCAAATCATAAATCATTAGCAAAAAAATAAATTGAGAAATGCGTATTAAAATGATGTATAACATAGCCACATTTATTTAAGAATGTATTCCAGTATGTAATGGCAAAGTGCAACAATGCAAAACAATTGCTTTTGCACCAGCCCAACAGTATCTTTTAATATTTCCTCCACCCGTCCTTACGTCCTCACTCCTCTGTCACCACCAAAACCTCACGTATATAGTATTATGCTAAAATCTTCATGGTATGGAATACATTGCCCTACTTCCAGTTCTTTGCAGCCCAATCTGAGTATGGATTTATCTTTACAGGAGGTTTTAAGACTCCAAAGTCAGTGTCTTCAGTAGATATCAACTTCCTTGGGTTATCTACTTCTTCAATAAGCCTGGTATGTAATGTGTATCTTTTAAGGAAGTTGATGTTTTTATTTCTTAAGGCAGAAGTTGATGTTATTAACTACAGATCTTTCTTCATTTTTAATGTGTGTTTTTCTATATAGGAATATACAGGAAAATATAAAAATTAAAATTAAAATTCTTACATGAAATGAACTTGGAATCTTTGCACTCAGTCTTTAGTATTTTCTTAGATGAATTCCAAGAAGCAAAAACTCTGAGTCAATGAATATTCACTTCTTTTTATGGGATTTGTACTTACTGCCGGGTGTTTTGTTTCATGCTTTTCTTTATATTTAATAATGTCAAATATTTTCTTCAGATCAATTTTTTCTATTCTATATTCTTTGTGACTGTATAATACTTTATTGATACATCAAATTGTACTTAATAATTCTCTATAGTTGGACATCTTGGCACTTTCTGATTTGAGACAAATTTCCATACTGCTTTAATAAATCACATTAGTTTGTGGAAAAATATTGACCTCATAAAAGCAGTGATTTAGGAAAATTAGTCAGGAACTAGTTATCTATTGAAAGCACTGAATCACTGAGTCAAATCTAACACCATATTAAAAGGATAAAACGCATCATGACCAAGAAGTGTTTATCTAAGGGGTGCAGTTAGTTTAGCATTTGAAAAACCAATCAATGACAATTACCCTATTAAAAGACTAAAAAAGGAAAACAATATCATCATCTCAAGAGATGAAGAAAAGGATTTTGAAAAATATCCAACATTGATCTTAATAAAAACACTCCACAAACTAGGAATAGAAGAAATAACCTCAACTTGATAAAAGGTGTCTGTGCAAATTGTACCACTAACACCATAATGTTCCAAGATGAAATTCTTCCCACAAGATGAGGAAACAGGCAAAGCTGTCTACTCTCATCACTTCTATTTAATATTGTACTGAAGGTTTTCACCAGCCCACCAGGCAAGATAGAGAAATAAAGGAGATCCTGATTGGAGATGGAGAAGTGAAATTGTCTTTAATCACAGATGACATGATCATCTATAGAAAATCACATGAAATCTATTTATCTGGGTATTTACTAGAACTAATAAGTGGTTTAGCAAGGTTTGAAAATGTAAGATCAGTACACTAGCAACAAACAACTGGAAACTGAAATTAAAATAACAGTCCATTTATAATCACATAAAACATGAACTACTTAAGAGATAAATATACAGGAAAAATGTGGAAGACTTGTCCTCTGCTAACTACAAAATATAATGAGAGGAAGAACTCCTAAATGGAGATGGATGCCATGTTTATGGATAAACATGGATAGAATATCAATTCTCTCCAACTTGTATATAGATTAAATGCAATCCCAGTTAAAATCTCAACAGGCCCCTTTGTAGATATTGACTGCTAATTCTAAAATTCATGTTGAAATGCAAGGGATGTAGACCACCCGATACAACTTTGAAAAAGAACAAAGTGGGCGAACACACCATCTGACTTCAGGTTTTAGTATAAAGTTACACTGATCAAGGTGTGATATTAAACTCAAGAAAGACAAATAGATTAGTAGAACAGAATAGAGAATCTAGCAGTAGACCCACACACATATGCTGAATTGATTTCAACAAAGATGCAAAGGCAATTTGAAAGTACGAGGTTAATTGAGTAAATTATTTTGCATAGGATGCAACCATTAAATTTTGCTGTAAAGATACATATGTCAGCAGAGTAAGATATTCATAATGTATTAAGAGAAAACTGCAAGGTCAAAAACAGTTTGGCAAATTATTATTCTATTGTTGAATAGGATCTATATTTTTTCAAAAGGATACACACAGATAAATACATGTATTGACATACAATAAAAGTGATTGTTAATAGTAGGAGCTTGAAATTGCTTATAATTTTAGTTTAGCTTTCAGTGTTTATGCTTCTATTTTATTTACTTATAATAGATACACACTGTAATAAAAACCAAAAACGTCTCTTCCTTTAAGCATGTAGGATCTAGTTCCCAACTATGGATCAAACCTGGTCTCTCTGCATTAGGATCACAGAGTCTTAGCCACTGAACTACCAGGAAAGACTCTTGGGCAAATTATTAACTTCACTTTATCTCAGTTTTCTCTTTTAAAAATTGTAGATAAACGAGCTTGGGCTTCCCTGGTGGGTCAGACAGTAAAGAATCTACCTGTGATGCAGGAGGCCAGGTTCAGTCGCTGGGTTGGGAAGATCCCCTAGAGAAGGAAATGGCAACCCATTCCAGTATTCTTGCCTGGAGAATTTTATGGACTGAGGAGCCTGATGGGCTACAGTCTACGGGGTTACAAAGAGTTGGATGTGACTGAGTGACTAACACACAGACAAGAGAACTTACCTCAGAGAGTTGTGGAGTAAATGAGTAGTACTGAAAAGTATTAGAATATTTTTGGAACATAGTAAGCACTCAATGGATGTTAGCTATATAATTACAATGATTGTTTTTATTATCATCACAACCTCAAAACCAAGTCTCAGTTATATGTGTCCTTTGGGTAAACCTGAAAAATTTAAGGGCTTAGGAAGCATTCAGAAATGCTAATTCTAAATTTGAATTGCTATTATTTAGTCTTCTTAGTTTGTCTAAGATTTCTCATATGCTGTCGGTCTCTAAGCAGTATTTAGGCAGCAAATAAAGTTAGAATTTAGAGCTGATTGAAAATTAAATGTCCATTGCAAAGCCCAATTTTTGCCACAAGGTGGCAATAAAACACTAATTATGATTTTTTTATATGGAATTCTCCAGACAAGAATACTGGAGTGGGTAGCCATTCCCTTCTTCAGGGGATCTTCCCAACCCAGGGATCAAACCCAGGTCTCTGGCTTTGCAGGCAGATACTTCACCGTCTGAGTCAGCAGGGAAGCCCTGAAAATTAAATGTCCATCGCAAAGCCCAACTTTCGCCACGAGGTGGCAATAAAACACCACCACCACCACCCCCCCCCCCCCCCGCCGCCCACGACTACTACCACTACTGCTGAGTCGCTTCAGCCGTGTCCGACTCTGTGCGACCCCATAGACCGCAGCCCACCAGGCTCCCCGTCCCTGGGATTCTCCAGGCAAGAACACTGGAGTGGGTTGCCATTTCCTTCTCCAATGCATGAAAGGAATAGTGAAAGTAAAGTTGCTCAGTCGTGTCCGACTCTTAGAGACCCCATGGACTGCAGCCCACCAGGCTCCTCCGTCCATGGGATTTTCCAGGCGACAGTACTGGAGTGGGGTGCCATTGCCTTCTCCCGATAAAACACTAGTTATGAGTTTAAAAGTCAACAGCAGGAGAGACTCTGGAGAACCTTCATCCTCTATTTAGGTAAACATCATTAAGGACTCCGGGCTTCTTCAGTGGCTGAGCGGTAAAGAACCCACCTGCAGTATAGTATCTGCAGGAGACCCAGGTTTAGATCCCTGGCTTGGGAAGATCCCCTGGAGAAGGGCCTGGCAGCCACTCCAGTATTCTTGCCTGGAGAATCCCAGGGACGGAGGAGCCTGCAGGTGGGCTGCGGTCCATGCCGTTGCAAGGAGTCGGATAGGACTGAAGCGACACGCATGCACAGAAAAGTTCATAATTTAAGGAAATGACCCCTAATCCACATTTACTTGCATATTTTCTAATTTCTGTATCCTCAAATAGGAAAGATGGAGAGAAAGGGAATCAGGAGTCAATTTTCTCTTCTCTGAGACCAATAGGCTTGGTCGGCAGATTTAGTATCTTGGGAACCTTTCCAGCTTGGTTGCAAGAAGCCTGGCAAAGGTCAGGTTCTGTCTGAAGCAGTGCTTGCCTGTGCTTAGCTGTGCACTCTACACATGAGGAATCTTTATTTTTCCATCGATTGCTGCCTAAAAATAGGGGAATATTCTTTCCCTGCAAGCTCCCTCTGGCTAAGTGTTCCATGGGTAAGAATACTGCCAAAGAATATTCCAACTACTGCACAGCTGCACTCATTTCACATACTAGCAAGGTAATGCTCAAAATCCTTCAAACTAGGATTCAACAGTATGTGAAACAAGAACTTCCAGATTTACAAGCTGGATTTAGAAAAGGCAGAGAAACTAGAGATCAAATCTCCAACATCCTTTGGGTCACCAAAAAAGCAAGAGAATTCCAGAAGAACATCTACATCTGCTTCATTGACTATGGCAAGCCTTTGACTGTGTGGATCACAATAAATTGTGGAAAATTCTTCAAGAGATGGGAATACCAGACCACCTGACCTTCCTCCTAAGAAATCTGTGTGAAGGTCAAGAAACAACAGTTAGAACTGGGCATGGAACCACAGACTGGTTCCAAATAGGAAAAGGAGTACGTCAAGGATGTATATTGTCACCCTGCTTATTTAACTTATATGCAGAATACATCATGAGAAATGCTGGGCTGGATAAAACACAAGCTGGAATCAGGATTGCCAGGAGAAATATCAATAACCTCAGATATGCAGATGACACCACCCTTATGGCAGAAAGTGAAGAAGAACTAAAGAGCCTCTTGATGAAAGCAAAAGAAGAGAGTGAAAATGGTGGATTAAAACTCAACATTCAGAAAATGAAGATCATGGCATCTGGTCCCACCCATCACTTCATGGCAAATAGATGGGGAAGAAATGGAAACAATGACAGACTAAACTTTCTTGGGCTCTAAAATCACTGCGGACACTGGCTGCAGCCATGAAATTAAAAGTTACTTACTCCTTGGAAGGAAGGCTATGACAAACCTCGACAGTGTATTAGAAAGCAGAGACAGCACTTTGCCGACAAAGGTCTGTATAGTCAAAGGTGTGCTTTTTCCAGGAGTCATGTATGAATGTGAGAGTTGGACCATAAAGAAAGCTGAGCACTGAAGAATTGATGCTTTTGAACTGTGGTGTTGGAGAAGACTCTTAAGAGTCCCTTGGACTGTAAGGAGACCAAACCAGTCCATTCTAAAGGAAATCAGTCGTGAATACTCACTGGAAGGACTGATGCTGAAGCTCCAATACTTAGGCCACCTGATGTGAAGAACTGACTCATTGCAAAAGACCCTGTGCTGGGAAAGATTGGGGGCAGGAGAAGAAGGGGACATCAGAGGATGAGATGGTTGGATGGCATCGCTGACTAGATGGATGTAAGTTTGAGCAGGCTCTGGGAGTTGGTGATGGCCATTGAGGCCTGGCGTGCTGCAGTCCATGGGCTGCAAAGAGTCGGACATGACTGGACATGACTGAGCAACTGAACAACAGTAGCAAATGCTGTGGTCTGACATGCTTGGTCTCAGGCCTCCAGCAGGAAACAGAAGACAGACATGAGGTTTGATGCTGGGGATGTTATCAGTGACTCATAAGCAGCTTGTCCAAGTTCAAGGGAAGGCCAAAGTACCAGGGGTCAGTGCTTTAATACTGTTGTAAATACAAAATGCTCTTAGTCTCTGTATCTGCAGGTCCTCAGCACTCAGGTTTAATCTACGGGGCTGGCCAGTGTGTTTAAAGTTCTTGAATATATTCTTCCCAACGTGGCTGCCACCAGTCACCAGTCTTCAACTGGCCTAAATATGGACTCCATTCTCCTACAATACTACAAATATTCTCTATGGATGCCACTTATCAAGAGGATTATTGTTACTGTGGTAAAAGGGCTCCCTAGGTGGCATTAGTGATAAAGAATCCACCTGCCAACTCAGGAGACATAAGAGATGGGGGCTTGATCCCTGGGAAGATCCCCTGGAAGAGAAAATGGCAACCCACCCCAGTATTCTTGCCTGAAGAATCCCACGAACAGAGGAGCCTGGCGGGCTATCGCCCATAAGGTCTCTAAAAGTCAGGCAGGACTGAAGTGATTTCACATGCATGCACTAGGTCAAAACATAGAAAGGGCTTCCCTGATGGCTCGGCAATAAGAAGCCACCTGCAATGAAGGAGACACAAGTTCAATCCCTGGGTCAAGAAGATGCCCTGGAGAAAGAAATGGCAACACACTCCAGTATTCTTGCCTGGGAAATCCCATGGACAGAGGAGCCTGGCTGGCTAGAGTCCAAAAGGGTCACAAAGAATTGGACAAACATTAGGGACTAAACAACAAGGGTTTCTATCAAGAGAGATACTTGAAACTGTTGATGGGAACAAAAACATTTAAAACATAAAATTTACCATTTTTAATACACAGTTGTGTGGCATTAGGCTTATTCACAAATTGTGCAACCATCACCACTACCCATTTCCAAATTTTTTCATTATCCCAAACAGAAACGTGTACATATTGAACAAAACCTTCCCATTGCCTTCTCCCTCAGGGGATTGCTTTAAACAGTTTTGATTCCCACAAAACCTGTAGCATTTTTACACTTTGTTTAAAAGACTTTGTCATTTCATTTACTTAACAAACATTTATTGGGTGACCATGTTGGGTGAAATCAAATACATTCCTTGAAGGCGCATGCAGCAAAGGAACTTGCAATGAACTGAGGTAGATAAATGGTATCAGCACAGTGTGATAAATGTGACAATAGAGGAAGGAGAAAAGAGAACCGGCTAGAGAGCTAGTGTTTATGGAGCACAAACCGTCAGACTGCACCAGAGTGCTTATGCATTTAATTTGTCTTCATAATAGCCCTGTAAAGTAGTGGTAAAGAATATGCCTGCCAATGCAGGAGACCCAGGTTTGATCCCTGGGTTGGGAAGATCACCGGGAGAAGGAAATGGCACCCCACTCCAGTACTTTTGCCTGGAGAATCCCAGACTGAGGAGCCTGGTGGGTTACAATACATGGGATTCCAGAAGAGTTGGACACAACTTACGGACTAAACAACAACAACAAAGTAGTTACTCGGCTAAATTTTACCCAGTTTGCAGATAAGGAATCTGAAAATTAGAACAATCTAGCAAGGAGCTCAGCAGCTCCGAGTGCAGTAGAAGAGGCAAGCCCTGAACAGACAACTGGGAGTTCTGGGCACCAACCCATCTCCTTATGCAGTTCAGACAGTTAGACAAAGTACTCCTTGCCTCAGGATAGGATGAAGGCAGAGTGGTTTGTATTCAGAACTAGTAACCTAGGAGCGTGTATGGAGGAAGGGAGCAGAGGGAAATGGTAATGGGAGAGACTGAAGGTCCTGGATAAGATTCCTCCAGGTTGGGAGGGAGAGAATCAAAGATAAGGGGTGGGGTTCTCACAAGTGCACCCGTGTACTAGCACTGTTGAAGGTGTGTGTGTGGTAGTCACTCAGTTGTGTCCGACTCTTTGTGACCCCATGGACTGTAGCCTGCCAAGGCTCCTCTGTCCATGGGATTCTCCAGGTAGGAATACTGGAGTGGGTTTCCATTCCCTTCTCCAAGGGACCTTCCGGACCCAGGGATCGAACCCAGTTGTCCCACATTGCAGGCAGATTCTTTACCATCTGAGCCACCAGGGTTAGGGTTAGGGTTAGGGGGGAAATTCTCATATGTAAGTGCACAAAAGGCAGGGTGTGGGCAGAGAGGACTGTAGCGTCACGTTTGTAGCAAATATGGGTAGATCTCCCCAGTTCACAGCAGAACAGGATGCTTCCATGCCTCAGTGCTTTGCTCTGCGCTTAGAGAGATCCTCCTTTCTTGTCTACTTGTTGGTCTTCTATTGTCAGAGCAAAATTGCACCAAAGTTAAACAGGTAAAGAAGATCTAATTCAAAGCTACTGCAATAGAGGAGAGGATCCAGAACCAAGTCTGAACTCGACTTAACTAAACAAAGGGCAGAAGAGTTTTAAGAGCAAGATGAACAACTGGAAGAGTGCTGGGTGACCTTAGGAGGAGGTTGATGCATGGGCTATGTCCAGCGCATTGAGCTTTTCCTGAGTTTGCACAGTTTTCTCTGTGATTAGGCCGTGTGCTTGCCAGTTGGAGCCATAGAACTTCGATTCCTTCCCCCGCAGAAACTGGGCAACGGGGCTGCCTATTCCTCGGTGATACATCTCAAGGGAACATTTCCAAGGTTCTTGAGAAACAGTCTTGGGTTGCAAAACTGGAAAGGGGCTTTTAAGAAGGGTTACATTTCAAGGGGTGTTCCAGGCTGGCGGAGCAGAGACCAGAACCTGCCCCACGACTCAAGGGTGCGGCCCCGTGACTGCCCAGTGAGCAAGTCCAGCGGACACTCCTGGAGAGAGACTGCGCCCTAGGATGGGCCCCGTCTGGCAACGAGTCCCTGCCGGTCTCCCCCGGAGCTTCTACGCTGCGGCCGGCTCTCTGGACAGTGGGTTGGTTGTCGGGTGCCATGCCTGTCGGTCGCTTTTTTAGATGGTCCTGCGCGGGGGTGGAGCGGGGGGACCACGGATGGAGCAGGTCGGGCCTGGGAACTCTTGAATGCCCTGGGGCTGTGGAAGGAGGCTGTGTGGGAGGGGCACCTTGGGCCAGAGGTCAACCGGGCGGGATAGATAGCCACTTGGGCTTTTTGGTTTGGATTGGAAATCTCGTTTTGGAAACTTGATTGATTTGGAGAACAGCTATTTGAACCCAAGGGAGTTGACTTCCTTCTTTTGGGCTTTGTCTCCCTTGGCATGGGGGAATCTTCCGTCTCCCGCCAAGGATTTCAGACAAAGCCACGGCAGATCACACGGATCCACTTGCTCCGGTCAGGTTCAGGGGCAGAACGCGAGGATCCAAGCTGGCCTGCTGACAGCAAGCCGCGCCCCCCGCCCCCCAGCTCGGAACACTCCCCTGTCTGCCTGCCCGAAGACAAGTGCGGAGTGGTCTTGCTCAGAAAACACAAGCAAATTATGAGGGATATCCATCCAGGCACATTATCCTTTGCCTGACTGTGTCTCTCTGTCTCTGCCCGCCCCCTGCACACCCGCACACCCCACACGCATACCCACACACACACTGCGTTGTCCTTTGCCTGGCTGTGTCTCTCTGCCTGTATCTGCACGCACCACCCACAGGCACACCCTACACACCACACGCGTACCGGCACACAACCCCGCCCGCACACAGCGCGCACACACACCCAGCCCATATGCACCCCACCTGCACATACACACACCCCGCCACACCACACACTCCCCCCCCATACACACGCACACACACGCACTGCATTGTCCTTTGCCTGGCTGTGACTCTCTGCCTCTGTCTCTGCCCACACACCACATGTACACCCACACACACCTGGCCCCGCCCCCCCCACACCACACACGCACGGTCCTGCACACCAGCGACACACCACCCACCCCGCACAGCCACACCACACACACTCACACACACACTCACACACTGTGTTTTCCTTTGCCTGGCTGTGTCTCTCAGCCTCTGTCTCTGCCCCCCCTCACACCCGCACCCACAGGCACACGCCCCCCCCCCCACCGGGCCCCACGTGGCACCTGTACCCCCCCCACGGCCCCACACACCACCTACGCGGCACCACCTGCGCGTGCCCCAGACACACCCCACACACCGCCCCCCCCCAGCCCCCACTGTGTGTGCTCCTGTCCTTCTCTCTCCCCTTCCCTTCCTCGTCGTCCCTCTGCCCCTCCCTCCCCTCCCTCCACCTTCACAGCACGGGGTGCCTTTCAGCTGAGTCTGCCTGTTGTTCGTACACCCTTTACATGATGATTGCTGCAGTCTGACCTGTCACGCCTGTAACCTGGGGCGGCGGGGTGGTGGTCAAACATCCTCGGTACGGCTAGGGACAGCTTTCTCTGTGGAAGGTGGAAGCCTCCCTTCCGTCCCTCGCTGCAGACAAGCAAACCGACCACAACGAAAAGCAATGGTGTTTGCCACTTGGGGCGTACCTTCCACGGTCTCTACTGATTGACACGCCACCCACTTCACCGAGCAAATCCTAGGAGCCTTCACCCAAAGCTCTTGCAAAATTCTTCAGAACTGTCAGTCTTCCAGTCACCCGCCATCATCAGGCGAGGTGTAAAGAACCGATGGAAAAACTGGAGGAATGACTTCTTCCGTGGGGTTGGATGAACTCAGGAATAGGATGCTAAAGCGGATGCCTGACTTCTTGAGGAAAAGAGGATGGGGGGGAGGGGCAGGACGGTCAACTTAGGAGGTTGGGTTGAACGTGTACACGTAAACTGTACATCAAAAGAATCCACAAGCATCGGGATACTATGCCAGCACAGGAAAGTAGACTTATGACTTTGCATGAACCTCTAAGGGAAAAGAATCTGAAAACCTGAAACGAACACGACCTTGTAACGCCGCCCCCCCCCCACTTCATTTTTGCCACAAGGGTGGTGTCGTGTGTGTATCTGAGGTGACTGACATCTCTCCCGGCGATCTTGATGCCAGCTTGGGCTTCATCCAGCCCAGCGTTTCTCATGATGTGTACTCAGCCTGTAGGTTAAATAAGCAGGGTGGTGATATACAGCCTTGATGGACTCCTTTCCCTGTTTGCAACCAGCCTGTTGGGTTCCATGTCTAGTTCTAACTATTGCTTCCTGACCTGCAGAAATACAGATGCCTCAATTTTTTTTTTAAATTCCCTAACCTGAGTGAAAAGTGAGAGAGACAGAGAGAAGACAGATGAAGGGATGGGCGGACAGGGAGGCAGGCAGGCAGGCAGGCAGGCAAAATAAAGAAATAAAATAATGAAAGGACCTACCGTTCAATCTGTTGCTTTCCAGATACAAAGAGAAAACAAAGGACCGAAAGGACACAATGTTTAAAATGTGAATTTGGAAAGATGGACATCCCCTTGGTCACTTCATATGTAACACCCCTGTCGGCAGAAGGGAATTGTTTCTCTTTTTCTCTCGACCGGGTCCTTCCAGACTTCAAAAACTCTCAGTTGAGGATTCTGATCTCCTTGGCGATCGTGATTGCCACGGGTTCCTTAGGGGCCCGGACGGTGTTCCCGAGAAACGCGGGTACACACTTCTGGATAGGAGAGTCCTGTGCTACGTGTGTGTGTGTTCCTTTGCGTGTGGTTCTTCACCCGAGAGGGGGACTGGATCCTGAAGTGTCCCGAGTTGCCTCCGCTATCTGGGGACCACCCTCTCTGGGGTGGGGGTGGGGGGGACATGTCCCGTGTTCTCTTGCCCTTCTGACGGAGAACTCAAAAGGCCCTGTGCCTGAAGCCCTGCGGATGGAAGCTAGAGGACTTGGGGAACGTTTCTGACAGAGCTTCCCTGGTGGCTCACACGCTCAAGAGTCTGCCTGCGATGCAGGAGACCCGGGTTCCATCCCTGGGCCGGGAAGGCCTCCTGGAGAAGGACATGGCAACCCGCTCCGGGACCCGACCCTGACGTCTAGAGATCAATCTCCTAGACTGCCTCTCCCTCCGCCGACTGGTTTCTCGAATCCTCTCCAGGGATGAACCTGGGTGTTTCCTTGGTTTTCCTACAAGGGCCTCTGAGGAAAAACTACCTGATTGCTTGCACCCTAGGCCTGCTTTCCCTAACCCGTCCATCGACATCACGGCCTCCTGAGAGGAGATATGATCACTGTTTCACTGAACGGAGGGTCTGTGCTCAGAAACTCTTTCCACGACATGGAGGCCCATACTAACTAACCTGTTTGGTCCCTCCTTCCTTCTTCTCTCCTTCCTTCCTTCTTGGCGCTCAACGTTCTTAACAGTCCAACTCTCACATCCATACATGACCAATGGAAAAATCATAGCCTTGACTAGATGGACCTTTGTTGGCAAAGTGCTGTTTCTGCTTTTTAATATGCTATCTAGGTTGGTCATAACTTTCCTTGCAAGAAGTAAGCGTCTTTTAATTTCATGGCTGCAGTCACCATCTGCAGTGATTTTGGAGCCCAGAAAAATAAAGTCTGACACTGTTTCCCCATCTATTTCCCATGAAGTGATGGCACCAGATGCTATGATCTTAGTTTTCTGAATGTTGAGCTTTAAGCCAACTTTTTCACTCTCCTCTTTCACTTGCATCAAGAGGCTTTTTAGTTCCTCTTCACTTTCTACCATCAGGGTGGTGTCATCTGCATATCTGAGGTTATTGATATTTCTCCTGGCAATCTTGATTCCAGCTTGTGCTTCCTCCAGCCCAGTGTTTCTCATGATGTACTCTGCATATAAGTTAAATAAGCAGGGTGACAATATACAGCCTTGACGTACTCCTTTTCCTATTTGGAACCAGTCTGTTGTTCCATGTCCAGTGCTAACTGTTGCTTTCTGACCTGCACACAAGTTTCTCAAGAGGCAGGTCAGATGGTCTGGTATTCCCATCTCTTTCAGAATTTTCCACAGTTTACTGTGATCCACACAGTCAAAGGCTTTTGCACAGTCAATAAAGCAGAAATAGATGTTTTTCTGGAACTCTCTTGCTTTTTCGATGATCCAGCAGATGTTAGCAATTTGATCTCTGGTTCCTCTGCCTTTTCTAAAGCCAGCTTGAACATCTGGAAGTTCACGGTTCACGTATTACTGAAGTCTGGCTTGGAGAATTCTGAGCATTACTTTACTAGCATGTGAGATGAGTGCAATTGTGCAGTAGTTTGAGCATTCTTTGGCATTGCCTTTCTTTGGGATTGGAATGAAAACTGACCTTTTCCAGTCCTGTGGTCACTGCTGAGTTTTCCAAATTTGTTGGCATATTGGGTGCAGCACTTTCACAGAGTCATCTTTCAGAATTTCTCTGGTGGCTCAGACAGTAAAGCATCTACAATGTGAGAGACCTGGGTTTGATCCCTGGGTTGGGGAGATTCCCTGGAGAAGGAAATGGCAACCCACTCCAGTACTCTTGCCTTGAAAATCCCATGGATGAAGGAGCTTGGTGCAGGCTACTATCCATGGTGTCGCAAACAGCTGGACACAACTGAGCGGCTTCACTTTCAACTGAAATTCCATCATCTCCACTAGCTTTGTTCATAGTGATGCTTCCTAAGGCCCACTTGACTTCACATTCCAGGATGTCTGGCTCTAGGTGAGTGATCACACCATCGTGATTATCTGGGTCGTGAAGATCTTTTTTGTACAGTTCTTCTGTGTATTCTTGCCACCTCTTCTTAATATCTTCTGCTTCTGTTAGGTCCATACCATTTCAGTCCTTTACTGAGCCCATCTTTGCATGAAATGTTCTCTTGGTGTCTCTAATTTTCTTGAAGAGATCTCTAGTCTTTCCCATTCTGTTGTTTTCCTCCATTTCTTTGAATTGATCACTGAGGAAGGCTTTCTTATCTCTCCTTGCTATTCTTTGGAACTCTGCGTTCAGATGCTTATATCTTTCATATTCTCCTTTGCTTTTCGCCTCTCTTCTTTTCACAGCTATTTGTAAGGTCTCCTCAGACAGCCATTTTGCTTTTTTTGCATTTCTTTTTCTTAGGGATGGTCTTGATTCCTGTCCCCTGTAGAGTGTCGTGAACCTCCGTCCATAGTTCATCAGGCACTCTCTCCATCAGATCTAGTTCCTGAAATCTATTTCTCACTTCCTAAGGCCCACTTGACTTCACATTCCACTATGTCTGGCTCTGAGTGATCACACCATCGTGATTATCTTGGTCGTGAAGATCTTTTTTTGTATAGTTTTTCTGTTTATTCTTGCCACCTCTTTTTAATATCTTCTGCTGACTCTTAGACATGCCTATATTAGAAAAAAATAAACACTCTATATTTAATATTATTTCCCAGTTTACATGAATTTAAAATTCATTTAGGTCAATTTTTTCTTGTATTTAGAATTGTTTGATTTGTAAGGGCTTCCTTTTCTTTAGATTATTTAAATAAGAATTCACTTACAACTTTAGCAATATTATCAAAAAACAGAAGACTCACACTGAGACATACATAAATCCACAGAGACAGAGATCTTCTAGTTTTCCGCCTAAGATTTAAAATATCTCTTTGACCTCCTTTTCTTTTGGGGGGGGGGCGGGTCTTGAAGTTCTCATTTGCCGAAGGATAAGGTCTCAGGGAAAGTGGGCAGTGTTTTTCAAGGAAAGGGTTAACTTCAAGCTTTGCCCTAGGCAGGCCTTTCTAAGAAGCTAACAGTTTTTAATCGCATATGCAAAAGAACCAGCTTTACAGTATCCAAGAGAAAAATTTTTTATTTTAACCAATTTTCTCTGATTCTATAGAATATCATGTCCATCCTAGGTCAGGTCATGTTTCTTTTCTGTAGTCATAGTTTTATCCCTGAATTATCGACAAGGTTTCCGTTGGTGAACCTGCGGAAGGATCATTAAGGTGGTCGGTTCCGAGCGGCGCGGTGGCCTCGCCTCGCCCCGCCCTGCTCGTGAGCGGCTCCTCCAACGGTGCGGCGCGGGATGGGAAGGTCGGGAGGGAAAGACGTCTGGAAGGCGGCGCGCCCCGGGCGGGCGGTCGGGCCCGGGGGCCTGTCCGGGCGTAGGGGACGAGGGGCCGCGCGAGAAGGTGCGGGGCGGCGTGCAGAGTGGGGTCGGGGGGGAAAGGCGGCTCTCCTCCGCCTCCCGCCCGCCCCTCCATCCCCGGCCGGGCGCCACCCTTGCCCCGCGCCCGGTGGCGTCGTCTCCGGTGTCCCTCTTCCGCCCGGCCTCCCGGCCACGTTCCTTCGAGGTGGGGTCCGAGGGTTCGGGGCGGGGGGGGTTGCTCAGCGCGCCCACCGCACCCCACGCGCCTTCGCCCGTGGCGCCGGCCACGACTGCCTTCCCCCGGCCGCGGAGCGCACGGCGCGGATCCTGCGGTCGCGCCTCGCGGGCTGAGCGGCGTGACCGGGGGCGGCTCCCCGCTTCGGGGCCGCTTGCCTGCCCGTCGCCTCCCGCCGCTGGCCCTGGACCGGTCTGCCTCGGCCGGTCGTCGGTCGTCCGCTGCTCCGGGCCTGCCGCGCGGTCGCCAGCGCCTCCCCACGCCCCCCGAGCCTCGGGGCTTGCTCCCAAGCCCCCTTCCCCACGCGTCCCGCGGCTGTCTTGTCCGGTTCTCGCGCCCTCTCACCTCTGCCGTGTCCCTTGCCCGCTTGGCGCCGTGCTTCCTGCCCTTGGTGGTGGGGGGAGAAGGGAGCCTGGGGCGCGGGTAGGGGGCCCCGGTGGTTGAGGGGAGAGGACGGGGTCGGGGGGGCGGCCGTACGGGTGTGCGAGGGGGTGGGGAGGGCTCTGTCCCGTTTCGGGGGCACGTGGGGGCGGTCGTCTGGCGTCGGCGGGGACCTCCGGGCGGCGCCCCCAAGCGTCACGGCCGGCAGCGCCGAGGCCCGCGGGCGGGGACGCGGTGGTGGTTGAGGAGGGGCGTTGGCCCGCGGGGCGCGCCGTGCCCCTCGCCCGCCTCCCCCTTTCCAGGTACCTAGCGCGCGGGGCTTCCCTGGGGGCTCAGATGGTAAAGCGTCTGCCTGCAGTGCGGGAGACCCGGGTTCGCTCCCTGGGTTGGGAAAATCCCCTGGAGAAGGAAATGGCAACCCACTCCAGGACTCTTGCCTGGAAAATTCCATGGACGGAAGAGCCTGGTAGGCTACAGTCCGTGGGGCCACAAAGAGTCGGACACAACTGAACAACTTCAGTTCACAGCCGATAAAAAGCTTGGGTTGTCTCGGTGGGGTGGGTTTGCTCCTGGATGGATTTCAGCTGGCGGCAGTAGCGAGGCTCGCGGGCCTCTCCTGGAAGTGGGCGCATGGGCGGAGCACACCTGGCCCGCGTCGGCGCGAGCTCCTAGGCTCTGGGTCCCAGGTCTCAGGGGTCTTCGTTGCGGTTGGGAACGCCCATTTCGTGGGCTCCTGGGTCCCCATCTATCGGCATCCAGTGAGCGGAGGAGAGGGATGCGGACCACAGGTAAAGGAACTGGGGCTCCGTGGCACAGGGTGGATCAGGGAGCCCCGTGTTCCGCCCTCTCTGTTGGCACAGTCTCAGAGCCCCCTAACTTGGCGGTCGCAGAAAGGCCTCACCATTGGGGTTAAGGCCTTTATCACTTTACCCCTTTGCATAAAGCTCAGACCCACGTGGTTTTCCAAAGCAGCCTAGAGCCTGCAGCGAGGTCCCCAGGAAGTCCAAGGGATTGATCCTGCCTGGCGATCTCACCTGCTGGGACCCCACAACCCCTACTCTGGCCGGCTGGCCCAACCCTGCTACCGGCAGTTTGCAGCCCAGCGGGCCTTTGACCACCTGCTGGGATGGGACAGGGAAGGGTCCACGAATTGCATCCTAGAAACTTAGTACGGTGCATGGATTTAAAAACCTGGTGGCCACCCAGGCAGAAAAGAAGGGAGGAGGGCACCTTGCTGCCCTTTCATGGTGGAATCTGTGGCTGTCCTGCTGAGAGGGGGCCTTTCCATGGGGACCCTGTGCAATAAGTGTGGTGGTGTAGAACTGAATAAATAGAACGTGTAAAATTTTTAAATTATGTGGTGCTTTAATTTAAAAAGCTCCAAGTTTTTTTGCAAATTGAGGTCTAAAATTTGAAGGCCTATTTTCCTTCCACTGTGGCATTCTATGAAGAAGTGTGGGGGTTTTTTTGTTTTTTGTTTTTTGTTTTTTTTTGTTGTTGTTGTTTTTTTAAGAAAAGAGTTAGAAAAGTGAGGGAAACAAAGCCCAGAGGTGCCCCTGTATTTTGGTGAAGGCCTTAGGAGGTCACTTGTAAATGCTGCTGGCTGTCGGGAGGCAGTCTCTTCCTGTGGCTGATGGGCACAGAGCTCTGCAGGCTTGTCCTTTGCATGGATGTTCTTGTTGGTGGAAATCCAGCTCGGATCCATCTCCTGGTGTGTAAGAACTTCCCAGACTAGACCCCTAGGCAAATCCCACAGGGCCAGGGACTGCTTCGTTCATTGTGTCTGTCTGTTTGACTGAAAAGCAGCAACGGCATATTTTTCTTTCAATCTGGTCTATCATCCAGGCCTTGGAGTAATATTTCCCCTCCCTCTCAATAGGCTTGGGTTTCAGGAATTAATTACAGTCAGTTGTCCATGATTTTACAGATGAGGAAACTGAGACCCAGAGAGGGTGGAGGACTGTCCAAGGGAGAATGGGATATCCTTCCAGGAAGCCTGGCTCCTGGGTTTTTAATGAGCTTCCTACCCAGCATGGTCATTAATTGGCAAGTGTTGACATTGAGAATAAACTATTGGTGCAAGTGTAAAAGGCTTTTTTTTTTAAAGAATGTGCCTACCAGCTGTGCCTCTTATGGAGTATTTTCGTTGTACTCCCCAACCTTTGGAAAGTCCTGGGCATGAGGCAGACGCTTCATCATTTTTATTGAACAAGTTCAGTTTCACACAATTATATCCATAGTCAGAGAAGGTAATGGCACCCCACTCCAGCACTCTTGCCTGGAAAATCCCATGAACTGAGGAGCCTGGTGGGCTGCAGTCCATGGGGTCTCTAAGAGTCGGACACGACTGAGCGACTTCACTTTCACTTTTGCTTTCATGCATTAGAGAAGGAAATGGCAACCCACTCCAGCGTTCTTGCCTGGAGAATCCCAGGGATGGGGGAGCCTCATGGGCTGCCATCTAGGGGGTCGCACAGAGTAGGACATGACTGAAGCGACTTAGCAGCAACAGCATATCCATAGTGTCAGTTTACAACTTAGTTTATCCCACAAGGATATAAAAAAAAATGAAACAAATCTCTCTGATCATCACCAAGGCTATCGGAGGTCTGCTGAGGACCCCATGCAAGGGATGGTCTACCTCTCGGGACACCCCTGATTCAGCATCTCCCTAAGCCAGCAACCTGGGACAGCTGAGTACACTTGAAGTTTCTTCCTTGGCCTCGGGAGTGTTTTTGGAAGACAGTTTTTGACAGACGGGGGTGGGGGGAGGTTTTGGGATGTTTCAAGTGCAGTCCATTTATCGTGCCCTCTTTCTATTTCTGTTCTCTGGTGGCTCAGTTTGAGTCTACCTGCAGTGCAGGAGACCCGGGTTCAGTCCCTAGGTCGGGAAGATCTGCTGGAGAAGGAAATGACAGCCCACTCTAGTATTCTTGCCTGAATAATGCAGTGGACTGAGGAGCCTGGTGGGCCACAAAGGGTTGGACACGGCTGAGTGACCGAACACTTACTTCTAGTATGATTCCACCAGCTCCACCTCAGACCCTCAGGCATTAGATCCTAGAGGTTGGGGGCCCTTACTTTAGTTCCCTCTTTCATCTTCTACACAGCTCCAGCCTGCTTCCTCCCCGCTTCCACCTGCAGAACTACCTGCCAGGCTTCTCTGAGTGTGACTAAGAGTCTCCTTCCCTCACTTCCTTGTCTCTGAGTCCCTTCTAACTGGGTTTCCCTGATCTCCGTTTAGGCACTTTTGTCCAGGTGGTGCTAGTGGTAAAGAACCTACCTGCCCATGCAGGAATCCGATCCCTGGATTGGGAAGATCCCCTGGAGGAGGGTACGGTAACCCACTCCAGTATTCTTGCCTGGAAAATTCCCATGGACAGAGGAGCCTGGCGGGCTCTGGCAGTCAGACGTGACTGACGCGACTTAGCACAGCATACCAGAGGACGTGTGAACTGCAGACTCACGGATTGTTTTGGCTCCTTGGAGTCCCTTGTCATTCCGTGTGTATGTTAGGGTCCGCTTGTGTATTGCTTCCTACAGGCCTGGAGAGGGTAACAGGCAGGAAGGCCAGGGGTCTCCAGACAGAGAAAATAGGCTGCAAGTCTCAGACGTTTTTCTCTCTCTCTCTTAAGAGGCAGGAGGAAACAAACTAGTGTTGCATTTTTTTCTCCATCTCGATACAAATTTAAAAGGTTTCTATGAAAATTCTGTGTTGCCATGACGACTCCTGGCTCTACCTGAACTTAACTTCTCTCAAACCTTGAGCTAAGGAATGCACTTTTCTTATGGAAATGTTTGTCTTAAGCTATGTTAACGTACTATGTATTTACCCAAGACTCTGTCTTCAGGTCGGTTCCCCCTAAAGGCTCAGAACCAACTTGACAAACCAATGTGTTTTACTCATACCTTGTTCTCTTCATCTATGTGAATGAAACTATATATTTGCTTGGAAATCTGCCTTTCTTCAAGATTCATGTCAATCATTTTATGGCCGGGGATAACTCACCTGCCGCCAGTGTTATCTCAATGCATGCTGTGGGTGAGGGGCCTGGTGCCATTCTCTGAGACATTGTCTTTCTTTAGTTAGCAGACTGCTAGTGGCTGTATAACATCTGGCTAAAGACTAGCAGGGGGTACTCTTTCTTCCCCCTTCTGATATCTACGTCAGCAGCTTTCTCTATCTCTTTTATACTTTAATAAAACTTTATAACACAAAACCTCTGAGGGATCAAGCTTTGTCACTCGCCCTGGATTTAATTTTTCTCCTCTGGAGGCCAAGAATGCTGGCATCTTTTGTGGTTTAGCAACAACCTTTGAGCCTTTTGTAATTCATATAGAATCTTCATTTTGTTAGGGGAAGCACACTGATTGAAACCGCCCACCCTGGCCAGGCACCATAGTAACCATTTGCATGAGTTGTTTTATGACAGGAGATCCTGATAAGGAATACGGAACTAATAAGCCACCACCAACCAGAAAAGTTCAGGAAAAGTCTAAAGGAGACACCGCGTGGACAGTCCGTCCACTTCCCGGAATCCCTCTCGCTAGCATCCATCTTGGCTGAGTGGTGCGTGCGCCACCAGGAAAGACTCTGAATTAGAATGATTGGCCAAAGACCACCCGGAAACTAATCCCATCACCATAAAACCCGAGACCGTGAGCCACGCGGCAGAGCAGTTCTCCTGGCTTTCCTTACCCTACTTCTCTCCACCCGGGCGCCCTTTCCCAAGAAAATCTCTTGCTTTGTCAGCACATGTGTCTCCTCGGACAATTCATTTCCGAGTGTTAGACAAGAGCCCAGTTTCGGCCCTGGAAGGGGTCCGCCTTCCTGTAACAAATGGTGACTCTGGCAGGGACTCTTCTTTGCTGAGACTGACATCCTGACCACTTGGGGTACTCAGGGGCCAGCTTGCCTGCCGATGGACCAGACCCAGCGGCCGCAACTGGGACACTTTTGTCCCTGGTCTCCTCCTGACGCGGACAACTGGCCAGAGTGCCCGACCAGTAAGGAACAAGAGATTTTATTGACTTCTCTCCCCTTCTCTCTCTGTCTCCTCTCCTTAACGCTTCCTATCCTTCCCTGTTTTTCTAGTCCCCCGGTCCTGGACGCAGGAATCTGGTCGAAGGGCCCTCAGCCTGAGCTGAGGATTGGAGACTGATCACCTCCTCTTGGCAGAGAACTCGAATTCTGGTTCTGATTTCTGGTAGGGCTGAGTTCCAGTCCTCCCTTCTCTGGCGGCCCAGAGAAAAGTCCCATAACGCCTGGGCATCTGTAGGTGGCAGGAGACGTCTGTAAGGCCACCCCTTTTGCCCCCATCTCCCACCTCCTCCCCCTTCTTCTTTCAACCTGGCTTCCTTTCCTCCCTTGAAATCTTTGATGTTAATCCTGCAATGTGAGAGACCTGGGTTCGATCCATGGGTCGAGAAGATCCCCTGGAGAAGGAAATGGCAACCCACTCCAGTATTCTTGCCTAGAGAATCCCATGGACGGAGAGGCTTGGTGGGCTACAGCCCACGGGTAGCAAACAGTCGACACGACTGAGCGACTTCACTTTCACTTTCACTTTGATGAGGACTGCCAGGTTTATATGTGTGTGTTTTAACTCTGTGTTCTGTGTTGTGATTTTTGATGGCCATTTTGCTTTGTCTGGCCACCATTTGGTGTAGACATGCCACCATTTTGTTAGAACTTGATTTTCTTTCCCTGTGCCTTGAGACCAGGGCTCTCAGGAACACTTATCTAGACCATCTCTAACTCCTGACACTGAGGAAAAAGGAAAAAAAGACTTGAAGCTAGATCTTGCACTGTGCCTGTCTGAATATGTCTTGGTATGTCTTTGTCTCTGGGTAATATTTTTGAGGTTAATTTGTAAATGAGCTCTATTTATTTGGCTTAAAAAAAGGTAAGCGCTTACAAATCAAGTAATTCTAAATTAAACAATAAATTCCAGGTTCATGTGAACTGGGAAATATTCAGTGTTAAATACCTGATATTAATGTTTGTTTGTTGACCTATCTAATATAGACATGTCTTAGAGTAATGAACGTTAAGCAGGATAGTTTCATTGTACCTAGGTTTAATATAAGTTAAATATTATATGTGTTACAAGTTTGTCAACAAGGAAATTACCTCAAGTGAAGAAACTTCTAAAAAATGTAAATGAGATATGAGCTTTTATATAAACTGTATTAAGAATAATTATTCTTTAGAAATATCTGTCTAAAATAGTCTCTCCAGGTTGGTGTAACTTAAATTTCTAAGGGTTGTACTGAGTGTTGAAAGTCTATTGAATAGTTAGGTCATTTCCAAATAAAATAAGATTTTGAAACATTTACTACTAAACACTAATTTACAGAGAAACTAAAGAGATTTTGACTATAAATGAATAATGTTTGGTGCCATCCTAAAATGTTCTAAGAAAGCAAGGGTTTTAGAAATTATCGCTTGTATTTATGCTCCCCAATTATAAAATGCTAATATAAAAGTTAGTTATTGGTTGCTAAAGGAAAGTAGGAAACATGTTTTCATTAAAAAAAAAAAAGGTATGATAAAATACTAAAAAGAGTTATGCATGATCAGGATTTTCTAAAGTTGGATTGAATTAGTTAGGTAAATGGATGTTGTTAAGAATGACACAGCCATAAAAAAAACTGGCTAGAGTCTACTAGGTCCAAGATGGCGGAGCTGACTTTCACTAGACCTTGAGCCTTGGTGCTCAGGCCCGTTGTGACTTATCAACAAGCTAAGTGATACACCCATCAACATTGCCTAAATCTGACCAAATGTTCTAAACCCTTTTAATTGATCTTTTTGATAAAACTTCCTAAATAGAACTCTTTTTATCTAGTTAACTTTGGGGTGCTTCAGAGGGCCCCTGGAACATCCCAAAGAGAGATAATAAACTGTGTTTATTTGGTTGGTTAAATTACATGGAAAAGATTATCAAATGAGTAATAAATCTGCTCATGTTATAATGTGTGGTAAAATTACTAATACAGATATCTTAGAAATTATATGGGGTTTTTAACATTCTGATATGTCCTGGTATTCTAATGGAAAACCTGATAACTTCACAAAAGTTAACAAAAGGACTGAATGAACCAGCAAATATGCTTATAACTTTTTCTATCTGAAAAATTATGGGTTTGAATCTTATGTTTTCAGGGATTAGGGAAAATCTTCCTCTCAAACTAATTATGATAATACTTTGGAAAAATTAAACGTTATAAGCAAAACAATTATATTTTCTATCTGACTCCTTCAAAATTGGAAGTTCTTAGGTTTCCAGTAAGTTTATCAAATGAGTTAGGAAGGTTATCTCACGGGTACAAAAATCTCAAGAAATTTTTGAGACCTTAAAAAGGGAAGAATTCACCTCGATTTGTTAGGCAAAATCTGTGATAAGCCTTTGGTGTGAGTTTCCCAGCCCTGTTTTATTTTAAAAATTCAGTCTGAGACTATAAATGTTTCAGCAAAATAAAAAGTCTATAACCAATTATGGTTATATAAATCATCAGGCCAAAATTAGTGAGCACAGACCTATTTTGCAAACACACTAGCCTTAATTTGGTTATATTTAATAAAAATAAGGGTAACTTTAAGGAGGAAAAGATATTTCAAAAATGTTAAATCCCAGTTTGTTAATGGAGGTCTGCATCTAGTAAGACTCATCTCTTAGATAGTTCTTTGCTGTTATGTGATATTAACGTAAAATTTAATTGAATTCTTGAAGAACACCCTAAGTTTGTTTCTGAAGCTTATCTCAGTAATCTATCTTTGGATGAAGATCAGATGCCTCATGACCTGCACCCAGGACTGGAAAAAGACATAATTTAAGGGGCTGTCTCCAACATAGATGGAAGGACTTTTTTTTATCAGGAGAAACTACACTACACCTGGATGAGAAGACGACGACATCAGAGGTAGACAGCTTCCCCGAGATGCTGGACCTGATTCGTATGATCATTTATGTTTTCTTGACTTCTTAGACCTTTGCATATAAGTCAAATGCTTTTCTACCATAGGCCTGATCCTATGCTAGTTTTAAAAATCAATCCAGTTGTTGGGTTTGTGGCCAATTACTTGTGTCTAGTTGTGGGTTACCTTGGTAAATTTCTCTACTACCAGACTCTAACTGGTTGGCCCTGAGAAAATTTACTTAAAAAAAAAAATTATAGTCATATTCAGGTCACTGTGATATTACTAGATGGGATCCCCTCACCAGGCCAGTTAATAATGCCTGCTCTGACTCTGGCCATAAATTTGACCTTTTTCTATTACTCAAGCTCAGTCAGAGCAACAAGAAAAGTTTCAGCAAAGGAGGAAAAATCTCCCAGAATTATGGGATGGATTTATATAGATAACACCAGGCTATGGTAATTTAGGTTTAAAGTCTCCTCTGTGTTGGAAACAATTAAATCATACTAAGGACAATCAGTCTAGTAACAGGAGAAAATTGGGGCTATGTGCTGTATAGACGATGCCAATATATAATTTCCGTGGAAGAAAAAGATTCTACAGAGAAGACTAAGTCAGATGACCTGAGATATACTGGGCTACATCTAATGGAAGCTCTTAAGTCTTATTTGTGACTTTACTAATACTGCTGGCTATGTTATTTGTATTTCACCTGTTTTACAAAATTACTGTTTCCTACACTGTCAAATGTGTGTGTGAGGCCTCTAACAGAATAATATATGGTCCCATATGAGATTGATGATGGTAACAGTGTAACTCTAGATATGGGAAGAAGCAACAAGAGGGAATATTTTCCTGGACCAAAAAGCTAGTAAGACAGGTGGTCCAGAGAATTTTGGATACTGTTTCATGGCCTAGTCCAGTAACAGCACATTGAGTGGCCTGTAAACAAAATCTTTGTCAAACTCGAGAATGGACATTCTCAGTACCATGGGATAAAATGGTCATGAAATGCCCCACCTCAAAATCATGGTCAAGTTTATGAGCAAAAAGGGGCTCTGCCAACTGAAGACTGACACTTGCCATCTACATCTACAAAGATTGAATCATGGCCGCTGCAACTGCTGACTTTGAACGCTCCTTAAAGGAGTTCAGGGTGAAAATCAGGAATGAGGCACTCTGTGCTCTGGGAAAAACTGGCATAACAGGCCTTCAGATAGTTAGATCTTTTCAAGAGAAGATTTTATGACTCCCAATTCTTGCATCTTCTTAAACCTAGAGAAACACTGACGTCATTAATGGTGAAATCTGCTTTGGCTATTAAGGAAAAGTTTACAAAGTCAAAATAGAGTAGCTGTGGTTCAGATATCCTGGGAAATAACTAGGTGATGCTATGGGTGTACTTTCAGACTAGACCTTGTATTATCTAAACACTTGAGTTTTCTGAGTTGTGTCAGGCTTGGATGCCACCATTCTCAAAACAGTGTCTGCTGGAAGCTAGTAACCGTACTTTTTATAAAACTAGGCAACTGGCTACCTGCCTACAAGTCTCCCTGAAGTGCCAGCTCCAGACTGGGTTTCAGGCCTATTCTTATAAAAAGAAATGAGGTTTATTTTGTCTACTAAATTCCAGTTATCACTCCTCCAACTACTTCTAATTAGGTCTGTTACACCTAATTAGGGATTAGGATTTTAATCATACAAGACTCACATCTAGAACTTGGAACTCAGAAATACTTCCAATTCAGTCTATACTCCAAGCTGAGGCAGTCCTATGCCCCATTTTGACAGGAAGTTATCACAGTCATAGTTGCCTAGTTCCCTGAAATTAAAACTGAGCGGGACTCTGTGGGGATCTGGAGTACTGATCTGCTCTGTGTTCTCCATTTCTTATCTGCAGGATATAGACTTTGCTCAGCCTCCTTGACCTTCCCTGAGTTCCAAAGCATGGGTTCAAACAATTGCTAATCAGGGAAGGGAGGGGATACAAAAACAGAAACTATCAAAGTTTGGTACAGCCTCCAGACAGAGTCCTGGTTCCTACTCAAAGAAATATGCATAACAATGTCTTTGAGCCCCCACCCAGGTGGAGGATGGTAACTTCAGGCTGAACACAAGATTCCTGGAGCACAGCCCTGTTGCCTCACCACCAACCCATCAGAAGGGGTCACAAAGCCTGCAACCCTCACCCCAAATGTTGCCTTCTGTTCCCGGGGACCAGAGATGACCCTCCTGTTAGGTCTCCTGTTTGGCCCTTGTTTATTTCATCTCTGAGAGGAGCCAACTAAATTGCTGTTAATACGAGGATGGAAGTTGGTTTCAGATGTGGAACACCCCAAGTTAGATCAAGTAGAGAGAGACTTCTGCTCTGCTAGGCAGGCCTACGCCCATGCACAGCAGGAAGAAGTTATAGAAGAAAGAGACCTCTGCCCCAATTCCCAAGAAGTATCTTGAGTATGAAGTCTCTCAGGGGGGAGTTGTTAGGGGAAGCACACTGATTGAAACTGCCCACCCTGGCCAGGCACCATAGTAACCATTTGCATGAGTTGTTTTATGACAGGAGATCCTGATAAGGAATACGGAACTAATAAGCCTCCACCAACCAGAAGAGTTCAGGAAAGGTCTAAAGGAGACACCATGTGTTCGTCCACTTCCCGGAATCCCTCTTGCTAGCATCCATCTTGGCTGAGCGATGCGTGCACCACCAGGAAAGACACCGAGTTAGAATGATTGGCTAAAGACCACCCGGAAACTAATCCCATCACCATAAAACCCGAGACTGTGAGCCACGCGGCAGAGCAGTTCTCCTGGCTTTCCTTACCCTATTGTTCTCCACCCGGGTGCCCTTTTCCAATAAAATCTCTTGCTTTGTCAGCACAGGTGTCTCCTCGGACGATTCATTTCTGCGTGTTAGACAAGAGCCCAGTTTCAGGCCCTGGGAGGGGTCCCCCTTCCTGCAACAATTTCAGATTGAGGATGCATCCCATGGTATTGCCAGCTTAAGTCTTTCCATTGCTATGGAATATCTGTACATATATTTAGGTTATTTTTCAGCAATCGTGTATAATTTCCAGTGTGCCAGTCGTCATCCTCATTACATCCATGGCAAAGTATTTTATTAATGTTGACATTATTGAAAGGGAATTGTTTTTTTAAATTCCTTTCCAGATTGTTATTTGCTAGTGTATACAGATAAAACTGTGTAATCATTCATTTTTATCAGTTTGGACAGCTTGATAGTTGTCTTTACTTTCTCATACATTAAGATGACCCTGGCTCATATATTTACAGTCTCACCCCTAGTCTCAGTCATTTCTTCAAAGAACTGTCCTTTCTTCTTTTTTTTCTTTTTAACATTAAATTATTTTTGACTATGCTGGGTCTTTATTGCTAGTTTGTCTAGTTGTAGTGAGCAGAGGCTACCCTCTAGTTGCCGTGCCATGGCTTCTCATTGCAGTGCTTTCTCTGGTTGCAGAACTTGGGCTCTGGAGCATGCAAACTTCAAGAGTTGTTCGGGGGCTTAGTTGCCCCGGGCATGTGGAATCTTTTAGGACCAGGGATTGAACCTGTGTTCCCTGCCTTGGTAGGCAGATTCTTTACCAGTGCACCATGAGGGACATTTCCTGTTCCCTTTTATTAGAGAATGATCTTTAAAGCATACATGTAGGAGCTAAATATGCTCAGCTGACAATACATGGACTCCATGTATTATTTAACTTATATGCAGAGTACATCATGAGAAATGCTGGACTGGAAGAAACACAGGCTGGAATCAAACTTGCCAGGAGAAATATCAATCACCTCAGATATGCAGATGACACCACCCTTATGGCAGAAAGTGAAGAGGAGCTAAAAAGCCTCTTGATGAAAGTGAAAGAGGAGAGTGAAAAAGTTGACTTAAAGATCAACATTCAGAAAACGAAGATCATGGCATCCAGTCCCATCACTTCATGGGAAATAGATGGGGAAACAGTGGAAACAGTGTCAGACTTTATTTTTTTGGGCTCCAAACTCACTGCAGATGGTGACTGCAGCCATGAAATTAAAAGACGCTTACTCCTTGGAAGAAAAGTTATAACCAACCTAGACAGCATATTCAAAAGCAGAGACATTACTTTGCCGACTAAGGTCCGTCTAGTCAAGGCTATGGTTTTTCCTGTGGTCATGTATGGATGTGAGAGTTGGACTGTGAAGAAGGCTGAACGCCGAAGAATTGTTGCTTTTGAAGTGTGGTGTTGGAGAAGACTCTTGAGAGTCCCTTGGACTGCAAGGAGATCCAACCAGTCCATTCTGAAGGAGATCAGCCCTGGGATTTCTGTGGAAGGAATGATGCTAAAGCTGAAACTCCATTACTTTGGCCCCCTCATGTGAAGAGTTGACTCATTGGAAAAGACTCTGATGTTGGGAGGGATTGGGGGCAGGAGAGGAAGGGGACGACAGAGGATGAGATGGCTGGATGGCATCACAGACTTGATGGACGTGAGTCTGAGTGAAGTCTGGGAGATGGTGATGGACAGGGAGGCCTGGCATGCTGCAATTCATGGGGTCGCAAAGAGTCGGACACTACTGAGCGACTGAACTGAACTGAAATGAGGTACCATAGATACAGTTTTGCCTTGTCTATTGAGAAGTTTGAGTGAGGTTGGTGTAAACTGTAAAATTATGACTACATTCATTTGATTGGATATGGCTTCCAATTATTTGTATAATTGGTTTTGGACATATCTTGGGAAGTCAGTTTCCCCAAGGGAACTTGGGGTCCATGAAACATGAACTGTCTTCAATCCGTGGGAATCACTTTCTGCTTTTTCTGGCAGATTTGACTTGTTTGGATATCTTATACTAGTGGAATCACAGAACATTTGTCCTTTTTTGGTCTGGTTTATTTCACTTAATATAATGACCATAAGGTTCGTCCACATTGTCGCATTGTCAGAATTACTGACTTTGAAGGGCCGAATCAGATTCCACTGTGTATACCACAGTTTGTTTATGGAATTGGCTGCCATGGACACTTAGATTACTTCTGTTTGTTTGCCAGTGTGAATCCTGCTGTTGTGACTATGACTGCAGAAGTATGCATTTTTTCAGCCCCCTTTCCCAAACCTTTTGGGTACCTAGCATCAATTAGAATTGAACTGTGTATTTATTCCATGTGTTGGTTTTGGAGTAATTTCTGTAATGTCTTGCACAGTGGCAGCACCGTTCAATGTACTTTTTTGTATGGTGGAATACTGTTCAAGCTTCTGAATATACCCTGTGTTGCATATTCAGACACCCACCGATGGACACTTGAATGGGTTCTACCTTTGAGCTATTGTGAATAATGTCACTATGAATATTTGTGTACCAGTTTTTGTTTGAATTATTAACAAATACATGGTACTATATATGAAAGAAACCACAAGGACCTACTGTATAGTTTAGGAAACTGTATTGAATATCTTATGATAATGTATAATAGAACTGACTGTCAAAAGGAATATATGAAAAAGACATAATAACCATGATAATTATTGTGCCAACACTATGAGTTATCATAGCACTACTCAACCTGTATTTATACATGCCACTCAAATATTCACATCTGTAAGTATATTATAAAAAAATTATATAAAAAATCAGGAAATCAAACAGGGAATAAACTTCCTGTCATTGCTCACCCTCATTTATCCACTATTACTACCTGCAACACTCACTGTATAAGTTCTGGACTAGGAATTGACATTCGTGTAAACCAAGAGATTGTGAAGGTGTAAGGAAGTATAACTTATTGAATTCCTTATGGAACTCTATGTTCATGAAGTGAATGAAAGTCACTTTAATTGAGCCACATTCTTACTAGAGAGATGAGCCTCCACCCCACCCAATGTTAGCTCACAATTAAATCCTGCAGTCATCTGGCCTCAATGTCTGCTTTCTGCCATCCGGAAAGAAAAGATGAGGAAGTCCTGAAAAAACCGATGGTATTTTTCTTTTTTTGATTTGTATTTTATCACAGGGCTTGGCAGAAAGAGGGCCTAACCTGTTTTTAGAGTTCCATCCCAAGCGTTACTCTGGCATGTCACATATGTTGACAAACTAACTGCTGATTATTTTCAGCAAAGGACAATGATCTGCACTTCACTATCTGTGGCTTGAGCTGGAATAGCAGGCATCCCTTGAAGTGCAGTCCTTCATGCTGAAGTAGGCATCCCTGAAGCAACAGTATAAGAGGAACACATTTATCATGTAGACATCGCTTCCCATGCATTTGTAATAGTTTTCCAGTTATACCCATCATCACTGGAGGAACTGACTTGTCCCAGTAATAACAAGAGTACCCAGTGTAACAGTTCCTTGACTTATGAGTACTTCCTATGAGTACCCTTATGAGTACTTCTTCCAATGTTGTTTCTCCTCCTTTGGTCATGAACAGTAGAAGCTGATGGCAGCGGTCCTTGAAATGTATGTCGCTTCCCAGGTGGCACAGTCGGTAAATAATCTGCTTACCAGTGCAGGAGGTGGAAGTGATGTGGGTTTGATCCCTGGTTCAGGAAGATAACAATTCATACACATGTTTTATGTGAACAAGTTTGATACTCATGAGTGTTTTTCTTCTGTATACAGAAAAGCAAATTCTGTTCAAGGACACTCAAAGAACCCTGATGTTGAAAATCAGATCTGTATTGTGAGCAATGCTTAGATATCCATGAGTCAAAGCATAGGATTATGCCTATCATCCTCGTATTTCCCTCAGCAAAATATGTCGAGAAAAGCTCTTCATTCATGGTATAGATTCATGAAGAAGCTAAATAGCATTCATCCTTTACGTTGACAACTGTGAATATAAATCTCCTGTGAATCCTATGTGACAACCACACACACAATATGATTTATTAGTATTATATCAATATTTTAAGTGCTATTGTATTTCAACTAAAAAACTCAATACATAATTGTACATGAAGCCAAGACATAAAATCGGTGCAAATACAAAATATTCCATCCTTTGGGAAAGGGAGCAAAAAATCTCTGTGCTTTGTCTATTGCATTTTTATGTATTAGATCCTTAAGTATTTTAATTCACTACACCCAACTGAATGATTCACAAACCTTCAGAGAAGAAAGGATCATTTCTCTTTAACGATGAGTAGTTCAACTCTTCTCAAAGCAAAGTCATAAGTGAGTCTAATTTTGTGTGAGACCATGAATCCTCAGTGTTTCCATTATGCTTGTGCTTATGACGGGAGGTCTGAGAAGGCACTTCTGAAGGTTTATTCATACCAGTCGTTCTCATATGTATGGAGTCTTTAAAGGTTGAATCACTGAGGTGTTGCTTCTACACTTGTACTGGGCTGAGTAGCAACATGCCCTTTCTCCCTGAGTGCAGTAGACGTCTTCCCAACCTGTCTGTCTTCTGTCCTCTGGAGTATGTATTGCTTGAGCTCACCACAGCCTGGTAGATGGAAATCGTCAGGATATTCTAGAAACCCTTTTTATTGCAGTCTGTTCAGGAGGTTACAACGGCTGCAAACCTCTGGAATTTACAAAGCGCTTGTAACAACCTCAGATGAAGGATAGAAGTCAACACTCGTGACAGCCACGGGCTTCCATGGCCTATACATGACTGTGGGCTTTGCTTTTATAAACATCCTGTTTTTTATACCAACTAAGATGTCACTGTATCTTTTTTATTATCATTTTATCTTTGATGGTTTTTAGATCTATTATGCATTTTCCTATATATCTTCACTTCTTGGTGAGGGTCTTATGTTAGTAGTAGTTACTACAACTGACTTCCAGTCAGTTAGCTGTGGCATAATAGAAAAAAGAATGAGCAACTGTATATTATTAACATGTATTAATGTATTATTAGGTTTATTGTTTGCAGTCATCCAATTCTAAGTTTCTGAAATAAACATTCAGAAAAATCACGTCCTTTTGTAAGTCAATTTGACTGTACAGGAGCATGGCAATGTTATTAAATAAAAGTGTTTACAGTTTCCATTACGTTTCTCCTGTTTGATGTAGATGTCAGCCTTTGGTACTGTCACTAGCATTGCAAGTAAAAAAAAATTAGAAAAATTACTTAGAAATTAATTTAAAAAATTAATTAGAGTTCCTATGGTAATTTTACTGTTAGCAATACGTATAGCATAAAGTGAACATAGAAGAGGTTAGAGCAGACCAAATATGAAAGTTAGTTTAAAAGAAAACATACAGTGTTGAATGATTACAGTAGGATTAAATTTAGAGTGATGAAGTTCCTTTATTATTATTCTGTCCTTTCAGTTTCCTTTGCAGGGGTGTTCATGTACAGATTCCAGTACTATGGCTAGAGTGAATAATACTGTCATTATTCATGAGAGCAATTCTACTAAGTCTTAACGCTCATGTCACTCAAGGTATTTTAATACCTATTATGTTAGTAGTGTTTGTAGTTTGTGAAATCACATAAGTTATATTCATTCAAGCAATAGTATCAAACAGCTATGGCATCAATTATAGATGTGAATAGATAGAGAATGTGAATCTGTTTCACTGTGACAAGTTATTATTGAAGGTATTCTATTAATGCCAGTAACAAAGCTGTGCAGAAATAATACAATGTTTATTAAGAAAACACAATTTACTAATTTGTTTTATTATTCTATTTTTTTAAACCGATTTAATGACAACAGGCTTAACTTTTCATTCACTTGTATGACTATCAGCAGTTTGACCAAGTTGAAGAAGATGACTCGTTCATAGTCTTCCTCATCAGCTCATTTCATCTACTAGCTTTAAAATCATTTAGTACAGAGCTCAAACACTGTCTAGGTGTTCATCCAGTGTTTTGTTTCCTTATCATGCAGGATAATTTTAAAAGTAAAAGTATGCCTGCATGAGTTAGAGCTCTGATCCCAACAGTCCATGTAGAAGCTTCCACTGAGAAATGTATAGTTTTTGCACCAATGCTACTGAAATTTGTGAGTGTGGTATACCACACATCACAATACATGTAAACAGCTTCACATGCTACTTATTTGAAACGACCACTACTCATGACATTCTCATTCATTTGAGGACTAAATATAGCCAACTTAGGCTGTGTTTGCCAAAAAGACTTCCTTCATCGGTCGATGTCACTTTTCAGATCGAAGAAACCCTTTCTACAGGAAGGTTGTGAACACGTATACTCATGTTTTGTTTGAGATTTTAAAATCATTCTTCAGTTTTCTTTGAGGAATGGTTCTGTCTGTGCCCCGTGGATCCCCAAATCCACTGATGTTCGTGGGGCTTCCCAGGTGGTTCTCGCGGTAAAGAACCCACCTGGCAATGCAGGAGACATAGGAGACCTGGGTTCAATCCCCGGGGCAGGAAGATCCCCTGGAGAAGGGAATGGCAACCCACTCCAGTATCCTTGCCTGGAGAATCCCAGGGACAGAGGAGCCTGGTGGGCCCCAGTCCATACGATCCTAAAGAGCTGGACACAATGGAAGTGACTTAGCATAGCACGTGATTCGTTGTCATAGCTAATATAATAGCGATGACATAAACAGAAGGGCTGGCAGGTGAAAGTCAATATTCACCACTTTTAAACTTAGGAATTTATTGTGATATTCTACATCCATATTTGTATTGAGTTCCTAGTTGGAGAATGTATGCATATGAAGGGCTGGTTGTGTTATATTTATGTTGAGGGAAGATTTATTTTTATGTGGTTTGAGATATGGGTCCCATTTCATTCGTAGGCATATGTACACTCATCACTTATCATTTTTTTGAAAACACCATTGTTTTGAAAGGTTGTTGCCTAACCATGAAAGACGCTTGGATTCTTGGCCTCCTTAGGAGAAGAATTCAATCCAGGGCCAGTGACGAGTCTTGATCACTCAGAGCTTTTGTGTCACAACGTTTTATTAAAGTATAAAAGAGAGAAAGCTTCTGACATAGACATCAGAAGGGGGCAGAAGGAGTGCCCCCCTACTCATCTTTAGTGGGATGTTATATAGCTACTAGCAGTCTACTCATTAGAGAAAGGAACGGCAGCAGACCCCTCACCCACAGGATACATGGAGATAACCGTGGCCCCAGGTGAGTCATCCTGTGCCATAAAATGATTGACGTGAGCAAATATATAGCTTCATTAACACAGATCAGGAGAACAGTGTGTGAGTAAAGCATATTGGTTTGTCAAGTCACTGGAGCCTTTAGGCAGAACCTACTTGAAGATAGAGTCTAGGGTCAATACATAGTACATTCACATAGCTTAAGGCAAACATTTCCATAAGAAAAATGCCTTGGGTAGCTCAAAGTTTGAGAAAAGTTAAGTTCAGGTGGAATCAGGTGTCATTATAGCAACACAGAATTTTAAGAGAAAACCTCTTTTTAAATTTATATCTAGAAGGGGAAAAAAGATAACACTAGCTTGTTTCCTCCTGCCTCTTAAGAGAGAGATAAAAAATGTCTGACACTTGCACCCCATTTCCTCCCTTTGGAGACCCCTGGCCTTCCTGCCTGTTACCCTCTGAGTTTCATTCATTGAATGTTATCTGCCTTGTGAAACATTGAGCATAGAAGTATGTGTTTATTTTGGGGTATTTCATCCAATTTCATTTAAATGCATATATTAATGGTAGTATTACACAGTTTGATATGCTGTTGCTTTGTATACTGACATATGACATTGGGAAATGTGAGTCTCCAAGTTCGATTTAGTTTTTCATGTTTGTTTTTCTTTTTATGGGTACAAAGAAAAATAATATGACTGTTAAAATTAGCTTTGTATTTTTTACCAAATATGAATTCAGATTACATCGAACCTGGAGATGTGTCTGTGCATTAAAGTCCTAATAACTATGTTAATTGACTTCACTACCATGGGATGTTTTCATACCTGTTGAGGATTTACTTCATGTATTTCAATTTTAATTTCCTGCCCTACAGACTTGTTCATAGGTCAAAGCTATAAAATATTGAAAATGACATTTGAATTTGTCATCTGTTTCAAATTCCTTGTGAGCTTATTCATTGGCAGCTTATGAAACTGAAGGGATTGTGTGTAGCCATACTTTCTTGTAATTCTATGTATTTGAAGAATGTGTGAAGAATGTCTGAAGTTATGCCTTAAACATTCATACAGATGATGTCCAATATTTATCTGAATAGACTTGATTTCAATTTGTAGTTTCCTATGCGTATGTGTTTCTTTATGGATTTAGGTAGAACTTGTATTGGAACACTGAAAAATCTGTTAGAGCAACCTTGCTGACCACCTTTTTGATGCTCATATTGAAGACATTCATTGTCAATTGATGAGCATGACAATTGTACTGTCATTCTGTGCAATGCTTCGGACCCCGTGGAAATGTGCTGTTAATCCTACTTTTGTGAAGTTTGAAACCATCGTAGAAAGTGGAATTTGTTGAAATATTTATGGTACAAATATATCTTGTGGATAATTACCCAGATTACTGTTGGGTATTACATTGC
>NW_024070188.1:90615355-90666804 GCF_014754425.2 Oryx dammah | reverse complement strand
ACCCTGACCCTGACCCTGACCCTAAACTACAAAAAAAAAAAACTGCACTCATTTCACACACTAGCAAAGTAATACTCAAAATGCTCCAAGCCAGGCTTCAACAGGACATGAACCAAAAATTCCCAGATGTTCAGGTTGGATTTAGAAAAGGCAGACGAACCAGAGATCAAACTGGCAACATCCTCTGGATCATTAAAAAAGCTAGAGACTTCCAGAAAACCTTCTGCTTCATTGACTACACTAAAGCCTTTGACTGTGTGGATCACCACAAACTGCGGAAAATTCTGCAAGAGATGGGAATACCAGACCACCTTACTTGCCTTCTGAGAAATCTGTATGCAGGTCAAGAAGCAGCAGCTAGAACCAGACATAGAACAACAGACTGGTTCCAAATTGGGAAAGGAGTACGTCGAGGCTGTATACTGTCCCCTTGTCTATTTAACTTATACGCTGGGCTGGGTGAAGCACAAGCTGGCATCAAGAAGGCCAGAAGAAATATCTATAACCTCTGGTGCAGATGACACCACACTTGTGGCAGAAACCCAAGAGGAACTGCAGAGCCTCTTGATGAAAGTGAAAGAAGAGCGTGAAAAAGCCGGCTTAAAACACAACATTCAAGAAACGAACATCATGGCATCCGATCCCATCACTTCATGGTAGTAGATGGAGAAACATGGCAAACAGTGACAGACTTTATTTTCTTGGGCTCCAAAATCACTGCAGATGGCGGCTGCAGTCGTGACATTAAAAGACACTTGCTCCTTGGAAGTAAAGCTATGACCAACCTAGACAGCATATTAAAAAAAAAAGACGTTACTTTGCCACCAGAGATCTGTCTAGTCAAAGCTATGGTTGTTCCAGTAGTCATGTATGTATGTGAGAGTTGGACTATAAAGAAAGCTGAGCACAGAAGAATTGATGCTTCTTGGAGAAAACACTTGAGAGTCCCTTGGACTGAAAGGAGATTCAACCAGTCCATCCTAAAGGAGATCAGTCTTGAATATTCATTGGAAAGACTGTTGCTGAAGCTGAAACTCCAATACTTTGGCCACCTGATGTGAAAAACTGACGATTGGAAAAGACCCTGATGCTGGGAGGGATTGCGGGCAGGAGGAGAAGGGGACGACAGAGGATGAGATGGTTGGATGGCATCACTGATTCGATGGACATGAGTTTGAGCAAGTTCTGGGAGTTGGTGATGGACAGGAGGCCTGGGGTGCTGCACTTCATGGGGTTGCAAACAGTCAGACACGACTGAGCAACTAAACTGAACTAATCTCAAACCACATTAAAAAAAAACAACCTTCCCTCAAAATAAATATAACACAATCAGTCCTTCATATACATAGCTTCTGCAACTATGAAGTCATATAATTATGAGCGTTAAATATTGCAAAAAATTCCAAAGTTTCAAATCTTTAAATACTGAATTACACTTGCAGGCACTTCTTTACATGCCATCTACATTATTTTAGCTGTTGCAGCTAATCACATTCTGTGCTATGCCACAGTCCTGCCCCGGTGGATCCAGGGAATTCGAAGCAGGGACAGCGTTGGCGTGAGAAAAACTTATTTGTTTATTAATATAAGATTAGATTAGGAAGAAAATAATATAATAGGAAATTTAGGTGGGGAGAAGAGGCTGAATAACTTGGATTATGTGGAAGACCAATGAAGTTCCAGACAAGGAACTTGCACCATCTACGTTAGGCCACCGGCGTCCGTTTGAATATCGGAGAATGCCCCGCCTTGGGCTCTCTCTCTTACGGATCTTAGAAGCCGGGACAAATAAGTAGACATGATGAGCCTCCCTGCTCCAGATGGGAATTCAGCTGGAAAAAGAAAAGAACAACACGGGAAAGCCCAGCATCGGTGCAAGACTCCAAAAACTATTTTTCAAAATCAGCTTATATACCCCAAGTTGTACATAAAGAAAAAGAGTTACGCAGGGGCAGCCGTCCTGACCTTCATTGAGACAAGGCTTTCTTTTTGCATACCCTCCTGTATACAAAAGGTCTCAGGTGGTTTACATTATCTTCTGGCCAAGAGGCTTGTTAACATTTTTATGGTTCTCTTCCTGGATAATTGTCCAGAAAACTCCTTTTCCCTAGAAGTGGTTTTTCTTTACTCTGCATCACCCTGAAAGTACAAAAAAGTTACATTCCTATAGAACAAAGGTGCAGTGGGTTTTAACAAAGAAAGTACTTAACTCGAAGATCTAGTGTTGCTAATACCAGGTCTACTACCTGATTTTCTATATACCAACTATACCGAAAAATAAAAGATACGAGAATTTGGCAGCAAGTATTGGCTCAACAAATGAAACCTTTAATCAGTCCTATTCTGATGATTTTGACTCCTCGGAAGCCCCGACGTTCCTAGGATGTTTTAAGCTTCCTGTGCCTCCTGCAGTTGGGAGACCTCAAAAATCACATGTGCAGCTGTACAAGTCCTGCAGGCAGGCTAGAAAGCCATCAGAGGGGTTTTTGGATTGAAACACTCGTATTATGCCCAGGAGATTTATTATTTAAAAGCTCTAATTTTTTCCAGGAAAAGGTGGGGGGGGACAGTCCCCTGTTAATGACAGAAGAGTAGGTGGAAAGCATAACATAGTGAAGCAGGCAGACTCCGGTCTTGGAGGAAGGATGCTCAGGAATTTCCAGGGGGGATCCCTGAGGCCGAACACGTCCTCGCGTTTTGTCAGGCTTCCTTCCGCATGACCTTGTCTCGGGTGGGATTCCTCACACTGGCTCCCGACAGTGCTAAGTCCTTTCAGTCCTGTCTGACCCTTTGTGACCCCGTGGACTGTAGCCCACCAGGCTTCTCTGTCCAGGAGATTCTCCAGGCAAGGATACTGGAGTGGGTTGCCATGCCCTCCTACAGAGGATCTTCCCACCCAGGGACTGAACCCGTATTTCTTACATCTCCTGCATAGGCAGGCACATTCTGTACCAACCTAGGAATCGATATGCGTTGCACGAACTGCTGCCATCAGCTTCTACTCTTCATGACAGGAGCAGGAGTACGAATATCTGGAGAAGCTCTCAAAAGCACCTGCTGCTTAGTCAAGGCAACGTTACACCAGACATTCCAGTTATTTCCAGGACAAGTCAGTTTCCAAGTCCTCCAATTATGATGGCTTCCACCAAAAATTATTACACATTCATGGGATGTGATGGCTACATTACAGATTTGTCCCTATTGTGGTACTGCTTCAGGTACGTCTACTTCAGCATGAAGTAATGGGCTTAAAAGGGTGCCTACTATTCCAGCTCAAGCAACAGATAGTAAATATAAAGAGCTGACCATTGTCATTTGTTGAAAATAATCAGCAACTTGTCGATACTTGGAAAATGCTAGAGCAAGCCCTGGAATGTACTGTAAAAACAGGTTAGGCCCTCTTTGTCCAAGCCCTGGAATAAAATGCAAATTAAAAAAAAAAAAAACGGAATCAATTTTGACATGGTTTCTCACTGTTTCTTCTGGAAGCCAGGAAACATTGATTGAAGCCAGGTGACTGCAGGTTTACCTGTGAACTAAAATATGTTTGGATGGAAGCATATCACTCTAGTAAGAATATGGCTTCCATTCACTTCCTGTACATAGAGTTCTATAATCCTTTAATAAGGAATCATATAAATCATACCTCCCTACACCTTTGAAATCTCCTGGCCTATACTGACTTCAAAAAAGACATTTAGCCTCATTGTAACAGGTAACATATAAGTGCTGTGGCTATTAAAGGAACAGTAAGATGCTTCAACTGTTTCATATTTCTATAAGGTGTAAAATCCTCAGTGCAGGCCTCTTGCTAGATGAATAAATAAATAGAGAATATGGAACTTCATTTATCGTAGAGAAATCTCCATTTGTATAGGTATGTCCCTCTCCGAACCAGGAACAGGCAGATAATTAAATCTCAAGTAACTCTTATCAAGGAGAAGACAATGGCATCCCCATTCCAGCACTCTTGCCTGGAAAATCCCATGGACAGAGGAGCCTGGTAGGCTGAAGTCCATGGGGTCACTAAGAGTCAGACACGGCTGAGCGACTTCACTTTCACTTTTCACTTTCATGAATTGGAGAAGGAAATGGCAACCCACTGCAACCCACTCCAGTGTTCTTGCCTGGAGAATCCCAGGGATGTGAGGCTGGTGGGCTGCCATCTATGGGGTCGCACAGAGCCGGACACAACTGAAGCAACTTTGCAGCAGTAGCAGCAGCAGCTGTTATCAAAGGAGAAGTCCTGACTTAAATCTGCAAATAATAATACACTTTTTCACTAAGTTTTGCTTTTTTTGCCTGTCATTTCTGAGGATGGCATTTAAGGTGATGGCTTTGGATATTTCAGGAACTAACTCAGTTTTCCTGCCTCCTTTTATACAGGAGGAATATATGTTATTTAACATCTGGTTTTCTCCTGATAATCTTTTTTCACTTTTTTTTTAAGGGGTACGTCTCAACTAAGAATCTAGAAGAGTAGAGGGAAAATGCTTTTCCTCCCATACACATGCAATGGAATACCACTCAGCAATAGAAAACAATGATCCACCAACCCATGGAAAGACAAGGATAAACCTTACATACACACACACACACATACATATATATATATATATATAGTTAAGTAAAAGAATCCAACTGAGGGAGCTGCCCACAATATGACCCCATCTATGACATTCTGGGAAAGACAAAACTACACAGGTAATAAGCAGAAGATGGGGTGGGGGAGTTCAAAGGGTTCTGTGTGGTACTTTAGGATGCATATCTGCCACTAAGCATTTGTCTAAGCCTACAGATTTGTATAGCCCAAGGTATCAATCATAATCTACTCTGAGGTCATTATTTTGGATTATCAGTGGAATATACAAAGTGACATTGCATCTAACTGTGCAGGGAACAAGGTATAAGGAAGGTTGGGAAGTGCTTGCAAACAAGACTCTCAACCAGGGCTGAACATTCTTGCAAATGAGATGTTCTGCCCAGAATCCTCTTTTTGTTCCCGTGGGAAAAGAACATTTATTGCATACAAGGATGTTTCTCTGATTCCTCAAAAGGAACAGACCCAGGGACAAAACGGATTCTAAGTTGATAAGGAAGTTCTCAAAACAAAGTCTTAGCTGCAGTAAGTAAGTCAAGGTAAAGGTTATCTCGCCCTGCGCCTGCGCACTGTATAGTCGCTGAATTATGGTGTTTGGCAATTTGCCCCGCAGATTGTTGTGCAAGAGATATAAAATAAAGCAGCTGCAAGAAGCAGCAGAAAGATTCAAACCACTCTGCAGTGTTTGGTGTTTCATTCCGTTGCTAGCATAACTATAATAGAAATACACAGAAAAACCTCACTGTAGGGGATGGAGTAAAAGCACTAAGTTAACATTGGAAAAGAACAGAATCTGTAGACTAAAGGCAAAATGGAGCTTCCATAAACAATGGGCTTGATTTTAGAGGGTTCTTTCCAGGGTGTAGTAACTAAGAAAGCTGAAACCTCTGCACACGTCACCTGGAAAAGAGCAGCACACAGATGAAAGGCGGATGGTGGTAGCCAGGTTCCTCACTGTGGGAGTGAGAGTTACACACCGGGAGGACTTCTGACCTGGAAATCCTCATTCTCAGCTTCCTGGGAAAATGACATGGGGAGTTGACTGGCCAGTGGAAATGCATAGATCTTTGCAATGCGAATGCCCTGCAGATGTAGGGACCTCACACCTCAGCTTTCCACCCATACCTACTAGAAACACTCAGCTCTCAGTGATCTGCCAGATGCAGCTTTTAGGCCACCTGATGAGAAGAACTGATGCTTTTCCATGATGGAAAAGATTGAAGACAGGGGGAGAAGAGGACAACAGATGATGAGATGGTTGGATGGTGTTACCAACTCAATCAACATGTGTTTGAGTAGGCTCCAGGAGCTGGTGATGGACAGTGAAGCCTGGGGTGCTGCAGTCCCTCGGGTTGCAAAGAGTCAGACACAACTGAGCAGCTGAACTGACTGAGCCCCCAGGCAGGAACAGGGGTGTGAGGGTCTTGCTTACCCCTAAGATGTCCCGGAATCCCGGTCTTGGAAGTTGGAGTCAGGATTGGGGTGCCTGGGCCTCTGAAGAGCAGCTGTTGGAGAAAAGGCCCGTCCTGAGGGCAGGGTTGCCCGCAAGTCTCTGAGCTCTGATGCCCTGCTGGGATTCATCACTGGTGGGGACACAGGCAGAGCCTACAGTGGTTCCCCAGTGGCACTAGCCATAAAGAACCCACCTTGAACAGCAAGGAGATCAAACCAGTCAACCCTAAAGGAAATCTACCCTGAGTATTCATTGGAATGACTGATGCTGAAGCTCCAATACTTTGGCCACTTGATGTGAAGAGCTGACTCATTGCAAAAGACCTTGATGCTGGGAAAGACTGAGGGAAGGAGGAGAAGGGGTGACAGAAGATGAGGTGGTTGGATGGCATCATTGACTCAATGCACATGAGTTTGCGCAAACTCCAGGAGATAGTGAAGGACAGGGAAGCCTGGGCTGTTGCAGTCCATGGGGTCACAAGGGGTCAGACATGACTAAATGACTAACACTTTCACTTTTTGAAGAACAAATGTATACCTTAATCTGGTTGCTGTATACCTGCACCAAAGAAAACATTGGAAATGAACTATCTTCCAAATAAAATAACCATTATTTTTACAAATAAATTGAAATGCCTACTATATTCCTGTCGAGTATTGGTGACAACGATGTTGGAGGGGGCCTGAAGCAAAGGGAACCTTCTACACTGCTGGTAGGCAAACCGATACAGCTTTGTTTCAGATTTGAATCAATTACCACAGTCTGAGTGTACATGGACTGTGAACTAAGGGTCTGACTCTCGGCAATATGTGAAGACAGTTGTGGTATTCCATGTGTGAGCGTCACTGTTTCTTGTCGGATCTGCAGCTCAGTACCTCTTAGATAAGCTACAGTGATCGTCGCCGAGCCCTGCTGAGTGTGAATCAGAAGGCGATCTACATTTCTCTGAACAGTCGGTAAAACTTCTGAGTAATAAACTACAAATTTCAAATAACGAAACATTTATCTGAAATTCACAGGCTCTTTGAAAGGTGTATTCTACCATGAAAACTTTTCCTCTGTCCTTTTTGTAAGAAATTTTTCACAATAACACTTTAACTCCTCCGTTGTGAATGCTATTATTGAGATAAGCTTGTTCACGTTTGTGATGGAGGTGGGATGACCCACTGGGATTGCCCTCTGGTCACATGCCTTTCCCAGTTTCTACTCATGTCCCTACATTCAAGATCTTTTTCTTTTTGTACCCATCAAACTCTACCTCTCAGATCTGCATTTACACCGAATGAGAAATACCTGGCAAGTTCAGATTATATTAAACACTGCTTCCAAAGCTTTTTGCATCTCAAAGAAATCTGAAAATGATGAAGCAGGAAGAATGGTTGAGATTTTAAATTATTTCTAAGCCCCACCCCCAAAGAAACCCATTAGACTAAGACATTCTAGTATCTTTTACTGGTATATATAAATACATTAAGTTTCTATCCTTCTGTTATAAAATTGTGAAAAATGACTGGACAAAGTTGCAACAGATTGGAGGGCCATGTTTGGAATGACTGAAGATGAAACACACTACATGAGTTCAAAGGAGTATGTGTAGGTTGATACAAGGTATCAACAAGTACATATCAATGCCTTGATAAAGTATACCTTTGTAAACAAAGATAAAACATTTATCTTTTCCTCTTAAACAGAACCTTCCAGAATTTAACTTCTCCAGCTGGCTCCCCTGTGGACTTGATGGTTTATTGTGACCAGATTTCAAGTAATTATACTAATCATTGCTTTGATATGTTCTCTTTGCTTTAAAATTGTTTATGCTTTCTATCTCTCTCTGTTGTAGTATAATCTTATTATGTTCTAGCAAGATCACATGTTTTGTCTATTTAATAAGATTGTTGCTTGCATTATTCACTGTGTAAGCAGGTCTCCAACATATGAATGATGGCTTAAGGTCTTGAAGCAGTTAACATATCAATATGTATATAGATATTTTTAGCTATATGTACATAATTGTTATAATTGTACGTATAGAGACCTTTCTAATTATATGTCTAGAGATTTTTTTATCTAGATGTATAGAGATATTTATAGTAATATGTATAGAAAGATTAAGGAATTCAGTCCCATAGTTTGAATGTTCTTTGGCATTGCCCATCTTTGGGAATGGAATGAAAACAGACCTTTTCCAGTCCTATGGCCACTGCTGAGTTTTCCGAATTTGCTGGCATATTGAGTGCAGCACTTAACAGCATCATCTTTTAAGATTTGGAATAGCTCAGCTGGAATTCCATCAACTCCACTAGCTTTGTTCATAACAATGCTTCCTAAAGCCCACTTGACTTCAGACTCCAGCATGTCTGCCTGTAGGCAAGTGATTACACCACCATGATCATCCCAGTCATTAAGACCTTTATATACAGTTCTTCTGTGTATTCTTGCCACCTCTTCTTAATATCTTCTGCTGCTGTTAGATCCATACCACTTCTGTTGTGCCCATCTTTGCATGAAATGTTCCCTTGGTATCTCTAATTTTCCTGAAGAGATCTCTAGCCTTTCATGGACCTAACATTCCAGGTTCCTAGGTAATATTGGGAAAGGAGTATGTCAAGGCTGTATATTGGCACCATAAGAAGAACTACAGAGCTTCTTGACGAAGGTGAAAGAAGACAGTGAAAAAGTTGGCTTAAAAGTCAACATTCAGAAAACTAAGATCATGGCATCCAGTCCCATCACTTCATGGCAAATAGATGGGGAAACAGTGACAGACTTCATTTGGGAAAGGGGCGGGGGAGCCTCTAAAATCACTGCAGATGGTGACTGCAGCCATGAAATTAAAAGACGTTTGCTCCTTGGAAGAAAAGCTATGACCAACCTAGACAGCATATTAAAAAGCAGAGACATTACTTTGCCAACAAAGGTCCATCTAGTCAAAGATACGGTTTTTCCAGTAGTCATGTATGGAGATGAGAATTGGACTATAAAGAAAGCTGAGCGCCAAAGAATTGATGCTTTTGAACTGTGGTGTTGGAGAAGACCCTTGAGAGTCCCTTGGACAGCAAGATCAAACCAGTCAATCCTAAAGGAAATCAGTCCTGAATATTCATTGGCAGGACTGATGCTGAAGCTGAAGCTCCAATACTCTGGCCACCTGATGCGAAGAACTGACTCATTGGAAAAGACCCTGGTGCTGGGAAAGATTGAAGGCAGGAGGAGAAGGGGACAACAGAGGATGAGATGGTTGGATGGCATCACCAACTCGACGGACATGAGTTTGAGCAATCTCCGGGAGTTGGTGATGGACAGGGAAGCCTGACGTGCTGCAGTCCATGGAGTCGCAAGGAGTCGAAACCGACTGAGGCACTGAATTGAACTTAACAAGACACCCGACATTTTCTGTTCAGCCCCAGGGAAGGACCGGATACCGGGAATGAGTGAGCCCGCCCAATCCGGTCCCGCCGTGTCCCCGCCCCCTCTGCGCTGTTATCCAATCACGTCTGGCCCGCCGTCCGCACTTCCGGCGCCGACTTCCGGCGGCGGCGGTGGCAGCGGTTTCGCGGAACCAGTAGCGTGCACTCCACGCCATGGCGTCTCCAAGCGCCGGGTCGGCGGAGCTGGGCTTCGTGGAGGCGGCGCCGTCGTGGCGGCTACGCAGCGAGCAGTTCCCCAGCAAGGTGGGCGGCCGGCCGGCGTGGCTGAGTGCGGCCGGGCTGCCCGGGCCGCCGGAGCTGGCCTGCCCGCTGTGTGGCCGCCCGATGGCCTTCCTGCTGCAGGTGTACGCGCCGCTGCCGGGCCGCGCCGACGCCTTCCACCGCTGTCTCTTCCTCTTCTGCTGCCGGACGCCGCCGTGCTGCTGCGGCCTGCGCGGTGAGCGGCCGCGGCCTCTGCTCCGGGTCGGGCCCCGGAAGCCGCCCGGCCTCCCCCGTACCCCGCCGGCCTCTCCCACTCGGAACCCCGCCGGCTTCTCCCCTCAGGAAGCCGCCCGGCCTCCTCCGTACCCCGCCGGCCTCTCCCCCCCCCCCGGAACCCCGCGAGCACTTGCGGGGGTGGGGGCGTCCCGCGTGCTCGCTCACTCCTAGCCGCCAGCCTTCTGGTTAGTTAGTAGGTAGCGGGTGTGCTAGGGTACTTTCAGGTAATGGAAGTTGTCTCTTTTTGGAAAGGTGGATCCCAACAGGTTTTTCGTGTTTCTGTAGTCTGACTTTACCTATTAGTCTTGTTAATTTGAATAAACTGTAAGAGCGCACTTAGTTGTGTGAACTGTAGAAGTTTCTCGTTCTTTTCTCCGTTTCCAAAAAATAAGCTCTTTGCACGGGAAAACTGTCTTCAGTTTTTCTTTTTAAAAAATGAATGTCTTTTTCAGTCCAGTGTGAAGGCTCAAATACTTGAATTGCTGTATTGTTTTATTTAAATCATTCATTAACAGTTCTCCTTCCCTCCCCTTAGTTTTCAGAAATCAGCTGCCCAGGCGAAATGACTTCTACTGCTATGAGCCACCTTCTGAGGATCCTCCGTCAGAGACAGGAGAGTCTGTGTGTCTCCAGCTCAAGTCTGGTGCACATCTCTGCAGAGTTTGTGGCTGTTCAGGCCCCAAAAGATGCTCCAGGTGTCACAAGGCACATTACTGCAGCAAGGAGCATCAGAGTCTGGACTGGAGATTAGGACATAAGCAGGCTTGTGCACAGACAGGTCAGTCAATTCTTTTTTAATTCTTAAATATCAGCTCAGTTTCCTTGTGTCTATAGGCCAAATCTTTCATTTTGAGGATAAAGGTTAACATTAGAAAAGGTAATAATTTTCAGAGTTTTGGTTAACTAGTGAGATAAACACCTTTATGAAGAAGGAGCTGTGAGTTCTCACCCATTCACATCCCAACCAGCTACATATGTTAGTTTCTAAGGAATACTGTTTATGACATGGAATACATTTCAGAAAAAGGAAGTTATTTCATTTTCAAAACTAAATGATCACTAATGATGCTAGTTACCTTTTTGTTTCAGATAATTTGGACAATACAGTTCCAGATCACAACTTCCTTTTTCCAGAATTTGAAATTGTAATAGAAACAGAAGATGAGATTATGCCTGAGGATGTGGAAAGAGATGATGAATCAGAGATTATAGGAACCACGGGTAAGGAATCTGTTTCAAAACTCATTCATTAAGTGAGTGAATATAATAGTTGAAAAAAAGGGCTCAATATGCCAAGAAGAGAAGCGCTGAGCAGCTCACTTGGGAGGCTTCAACCTGTACTTTTCAAATACTGCCTCATTTGAAGATACCCTTTCTGTACTTCCCTCCGTGGCATATATAACGTATATTTTGATTCCTGTGAAGTGTCGCAGGGTGTATCCAGGTGGTCAGTTGGGTGGGGCTGCACAAGATGCTGGAAACTTGGAAAGTTTATCTGGTTCCAAGATTTGTTTCTCAAATTGAGATGGTGTACATGAGAGTGCCTTGAAGTGTTTAGTGGGTGGCAGGCGCCCTCTTATCTGGCAAGTTTGAGATCCATGATTCTGTCAGTTACTTCACGGCGGTCACGTGCTAGAGCAGTGCCTGTGCTGAGACTGAGTAGGAGCCAGCATCTCTCCAACACGCACCCTGGTGTACAGCACATACATGGGCCTTCTGTGCGTGATCTCACTGAGATTTTCGCATCAGAACAATAAGTTGAAAACAGTACCTCATTTTGCAGTGAGGAGTTTCTGGTTCTGGGTATAACTTGTTTGGGCATATAACTGACCAAAGTTAAGTTTCAAAACTGGAGTTTGAGCTCACATCTACTGACTTGAGAACTTGATCTCTTAACCACCTCAGAATGTAGATTTTTAGAATCTAAATTAAATTTTACATTAGCGTGTCAGCTTAATGGCTTATAGTTCACATTCAGGGTAGCTGGGATTCCAGAGGTGAGAGTGAAAGTGTGAACTGACAGGTCCAGTGAGCCTGTGATGACTGAATGAGTGTACCAGCTGGGAAAGGAGAGATGGGGCAGAAAGAAACTGGAAATAAGAGTTCAGAAAAGTGAAGGACAGTAGGAATTAGAAGGGCTCATGATTTGAGAGTATCCTTTTCAGTCCTGAGTACAGCAGTCCTGAGCCTGGGACTTGGGGTCTATTCTTAATTTGGAGGTTTAAGGAGAAGCTCTTTAAAGAAACAGCAGAATAATGCTTCTTCATGGAGTACCTGGAAAGTCAGGTAGTCTTAAAGCACAGATGTTAATGAACCAAAACAGGGAAAGCCTGTGAAAACATGAGGCCTTCGCTATCTGATTTAACACTAAGTTGGTTGTTTAAAAACTGGCTCCTCTGCATGTGTTTATTGTTAAGACGTGCATTGTTCCTGTTGCCATGACAGTAATGTTGGTGATTTCTCAGGTGAAGCACATGAGGAAGAATTGGAATCCATGGCAAAACATGAATCTAGGGAAGATAGAATTTTCCAGAAGTTCAAAACTAAAATATCCCTTGAACCAGAACAGGTAAAATGGAACTCATGTAGCTCCTTCTGCTGTTCTTTTCAAGTGGGGTAGGGTTGTGAATCTTGAGTTGGGAATTCCCTGGTGGTCCAGTGGTTAGGACTCTGCACTCCCACTATTGGGGGCCCAGGTTCGATCCCTGGTGGGGGGACTAAGATCCCAAAAACTACGGTGTGTGCCAACCCCAACCCCACCCCCGCCCCCTGCCCCGCACCTGAAAAAAAAAAAAAAAAACCACACGTGTAGAAGTAACTCTTTCTAATAAAGTTAGTCTCTTGTCTGTAGGGTTCCTTCACACAGGTGGCCCATATGGAAAGCTGTTTGTAGTGCTGATCCTTTTAATGATTATGGAAAGACTCAAGGTTACATTGCGTATCATATAGTCATTTTCTAAAACCATCAGCAGAGATAAACATCTTTTGTTGCCTATAATACATGGAGTTTAGACACTAAAGGCAAGACAGAAAGGAGGTTTTGGCCCATTTTTCCAACAGGGACCTTTGACTTATAAGAATTAACTTGACACAATAGTAGAGAAGTCACTGGCTTTGTGAAAAGAAGAAAGGGCTTTGGTGTTGTGAGGATTCCTGGCTCCTTGAGTTATATTTTGACCTTCTGATCTACAGTGTAGGGAGAAGAAAAAAGTGGTTTTGAGGGTTAAGGCAGATGATAGACTCACATTACGTGCTCAGCAAATGTTTCCCTTTGCCTGTTTTCTTCCATTAACTTCATCCCCTTAATTTCCCTCACCTTAAATATAAACCACTAAAAGCTTTGCAGAATTCCCATAAGTCAGTCATTAGAGCAAATAAATACTCAGGGGCTTATAGGAAGAATAGATCTAGGTCCTGAATACTGAGAAGGTGGTTTTTAGCAATGTGTATTTCTTTTTTAACAAGAAACATCTAGGAAAATCACTCAGTTGTTACATAACATTTTAATATAGTGAAATTTACTTCTGTTGTATTTAAAACAGTGTATCTCACTTGGTATTTGTTCGTTTCAAAATTGGCAGCTAAGGTTCCTTATCTGTGTGAAGGTCAGCAGAGACACTGGGCTGTATTTTATATTCACAACCTGGTAAGGGGGAAATAGAATTACTGATAGTCTCTTCACAAAATAGCCATAGAATTCAGAGCCTAACCATATTGTCATCTGAGAAAAACACTTGTGGTAACCTGGATCAGATGAGCTGAAAGCATTACTTGGACGATACTGAGGCAGGCATTCAGGGTGCTGTGTGTATGTGCCAGGGAGAGGGGGAGAGGCAGACAGGAAACTCATTTTCCAATGAGCGTTTCATCAGCTTTCAGAGTATGTACCAAGTTTCTCAAGATGATCCTCAGGTCACATGAGATGTTGGTGATTTAAACTGATCCTAACTGATTTTAGATTCTCAGATACGGCAGAGGGATTGCCCCGCTCTGGATCTCCGGTGAAAATATCCCTCAAGAAAAGGATATTCCAGATTGCCCCTGTGGTGCTAAGAGATTATTTGAATTCCAGGTAGGATCTTGAAAAGGAATATTTTAGTATATATAAACCCTATTAAATATTAAAAAACTTGGCCAAAGTAATCTATGTGCAAGCGTTCCTATGGGTACTATGTATGGAAGGCAGTCTTGAAGGACAGTTTCTGCCCCACTTTAGAGTATGTTGCAAGGAGGGAATTATCCTTTACTGGTTAATCTGGAAGTTATTTCTGCCTCTAATTTGCTTGCTTTTTCTGAGATTTATCAATTGACTAGTTTTTAGACATTACCTATTGACTGGCTTCTGCAGTAGTGAGGATTTGAATGTCACTTATGCCTCCTGGACCATCCCCTGCTTCCCAGTGTGGGCATGTCGTTATTTTTAGTGCCTCTGTTGTTACTTTTATAATTTAAAATAATACAGGTTTAATCTTTGTGAGAGGAATGTTTTAAAACCCTTGTTTAGTCTTGGTTTGTGGATTTGTTAGAACAAATGAATGTAACGATTAAGATAAAATTTTTCTTGCCGAAAAGAGTATTAGCATCAGGGTCCATTTGGGTTGGGTGTAAACAACTGTTGAACTGTCGATTCACTAACATTATAAAGTCATAGTTATTTCTTAATGGTTGGAAGGGTAATTTGAGGACTGACCCAAAACGGACTGGTTCTTGATGCCTGACACCCATGATGAGTCGTGTACAGCAGTCTGATAGCATTGGTGGCAGTGCTGCCTTGGACTCATTCCCAGGAGACCACGGACTCCTCAGACCCCTTTCTAGTCTAAACAAACACGTCAATTGATTGTCTTTTTGTATTCTACTACGATAGTGTTTCTTCAGAGTCATAGTAACGGCATCTGCTATTCAGATTGTAAATAACACAAAATAAAAGTTGCCCAAATAGAAGCCTCTGCCCTATTTTTGTGCCATTATTATTAATAAAAAATAATTAGGTTAACAGCCAGGTTAAAAAGATCAGCCAATCTTATACTTGGGAACTTCTTTCTCAGATAAAAGGACACCAGATATAAAGAGGTGCTTTAAAGAAACAGAGTTGCAAAGTATTTTTAGATTGTTAGTAAGTTACCAGTGTAACCTCCTCTGCTGCTGCTGCTGCGTTGCTGTGCAACCAACCCCATAGATGGCAGCCCACCAGGCTCCCCCGTCCCTGGGATTCTCCAGGCAAGAACCCTGGAGTGGGTTGCCATTTCCTTCTCCAATCAATGCATGAAAGTGAAAAGTGAAAGTGAAGTCGCTCAGCCATGTCCAAGTCTTAGTGACCCCTTGGACTGCAGCCTACCAGGGTCCTCCGTCCCTGGGATTTTCCAGGCGAGAGTACTGGAGTGGGGTGCCATCGCCTTCTCCGCAACCTTGCTGTAAAATGTGGAGACAGAGCTGAGAGATCAGGATCCTTACAGTAGCCCTGGCAGGGAAGGTCTGGTCTGTTGAAAACTGTGTGTGCTCCTCACCTTCAAGGAGAGCTCTGACTGTGCCATCCTTTTCTCAGGTCATGCCTCAGCTGCTCAACTACCTGAAGGCTGACAGACTGGGCAGGAGTGTCGACTGGGGTGTCCTGGCCATCTTCACCTGTGCTGAAAGCTGTGAACTGGGCATTGGCTACACAGAGGAATTTGTTTGGAAGCAAGATGTAATGGATGCAGCCTGAAGACCATGGGTGTGAAGCCTTAAAATAGTCACAGTCTCTTCTACCTTGCAGTTCCATTTCTAGAACTTTATCCTAAGGAAACAGTTGTACCAGAGATACACAAAGAGGTTGTTTCAGGTGTTGTTTACATTTAGAGGTTGTTTAGGTGTTGTCTGAATGTTAGACAAAAATGTCCAGTGGCAGGGAATTCAATAAATTCTGGTGTATCTATCTAGCAGGAGGCTACCGTCTTAATGATACAGACCTATATGCAGATCAAGTAAAATAGACAAAACCATCCATAGACCACCTGTATACCACCTGTATACCATCCATAGACCGCCTGTATACCACCCATAGACCATCTCATCTATAGACCACCCCATCTATAAGACCATTATAGATGGTGATGTGTATCAAAAAATCAGAAAGATACTAGATGTGAACTCAGCAGTGGAACCAAGAACTTTTTACTTACGTTTAAAATGAATTTTTTACTTTTGACTTATATTTAAAAAGAACTAAGATCTCTTTACTTATATTTTTTTCCAATAAAAATGGATTATGTGCCTAACCAAGTCAAACTATCACTGAGAGCATTTTCCCCCTAAAATTTGCAAAATTCAAGAGAAAAATATTTGGGTAAAACCCCAAGAGACATGTATAATAATCAGGTGGTTGTCACAGGCTCCAGTTTACATGGAAGCCCAGAATGTGAGAAAATTCTGAACCCCATCCACTAACTGGCCTTCCCTGGTGGCTCAGACAGTAAAGCGTCTGCCTACAATGTGGAAGACCTGGGTTTGATCCCTGGGTCGGAAAGATCCCCTGGAGAAGGAAATGGCAACCCACTCCAGTACTCTTGCCTGGAAAATCATTTACTAATCACTAATCATTGACTAATTAGTACAGTGAATGGGATACCCACTAATTCTGAAGGCAACAGTTAGCAGGATCAGAAAATCAGTAGATTTGTGATCAGAAGACTGACTTGGAAAACCTCTACCTCAAAACTGACCTTAGCCAGTGGCACTGCTTACAGACCACAGACAGAAAGGCAAGAGTGATGGTTTTCTCTTTCCATCTGCCTGTCTCAGCACTGCCCAGGGAGCAGGTAAACCCGAGGAATGATTTGGAATCAGCCACTGGAATTCCTCTGGGTTGGGCCCCAGGGACTGTTGGACCTAAGAGAGGACCTGAAGAGGCTTTCAAATGAGGGATATTCTGTTCACACAAGTGGTTCCTAAATCAGTGTTAAGGCTCCTTTCCACCCCAAGCAATATACACTTACAGATACACTTGAGATAATTCCCAGTTCTCTTAGCAGCAGTGAAGCCTGCCCAGCACTAAGGCAAACCTGAAGAGACATCGCTGTTGATCACTGCTTAAGGACCAACAGCTAATTCTGGTTAATGGCGCTGCTAACCTTGAAGTGCGCTGACTGCTGCCATAAACACATACATCACTTGCTGACGCCACTGACTTGATGCTTCGTTGTACTTTGGTAGCGGGAAGTCCTAGCCTCCTGTTCGGTATCGTGTGGGCAGCAGTGTTACTGCTGTGGTGGCGCTAGTCGTTCAGTCGTGTCCGGCTGCAACCCCGTGTACTGCAGCCCGCCAGGCTCCTCTGTTCATGAAATTCTCCAGGGAAGAATATCGGAGTGGGTGGCCATCCCCTTCTCCAGGGGAGAATATCGGAGTGGGTGGCCATCCCCTTCTCCAGGGAAGAATATCGGAGTGGGTGGCCATCCCCTTCTCCAGGGAAGAATATCGGAGTGGGTGGCCATCCCCTTCTCCAGGGGAGAATATCGGAGTGGGTGGCCATCCCCTTCTCCAGGGGAGATTATCGGAGTGGGTGGCCATCCCCTTCTCCAGGGGAGAATATCGGCGTGGGTGGCCATCCCCTTCTCCAGGGGATCTTCCCAACCCTAGGATCAGACCCAGGTCTCCCGCATTGCTGGGGGATTCCTCACCATCTTGAGCCACCAGGTGTGTGTGTGTGTGTAAGTCATACAAAGATGTGTATATAAAATAGTTACACATAGCAATTTATGCGAAACTGCAGCATGGAGTCCCATGGCGAGACTGGAATACAACTTTCAGAGGGAGAGAATGGCGTTACAGTCCTGAAGCCAGGAGTGCTAAGTCGGCGAGAATCAGCCATAACTAAGGGGACACGGCCTGTGGGAACGGAGAGACAATACGGCAAGAGTCGCACACTTGGCAGGAAGCTCGCTGGAGAACTGATCTACTGGGACCGTCACAGTCCAAACAGTCAGATGCACGTCTGCCCAAACAGGGCAGCACCCTGACTGCTAAGGATTTTTTAAGTGAATTCACTGTGGTCTATTTGGAGACATCCCTGGATGTCTACATAGACAGGCTTGCAGGCGTGTGGTAATCAGCCAAGCTACTTCAGGTACATATTCCTGCCATGGTCTGGAGATGACAGTGACTTCACAGGGCATTTCCACTTGGACAGACATCCAAATCACAGCACTGACTTGGCAGCCATGTCCAAAAAAAGCAGCTAGTTGAAATAACTAAAAAATTTAAAACTTAGATAAAAAAGGTAACTCAGTCGTCCCTAGAAATGTGAAGACACGTTTACAAACCTTCACGATGACCATGAAATGACTGCTGCGAGACCCAGCAGCTGCTCCTGCAGAGGGCATCAAACTGCCGAACCACATGCTCCACCATCGCCCCCAGCCTGGGCTTGGCCTGGACACCGGCAGACCAGGCAGCTTACCCTACTGCAGAGAGCAGTGCATCCGCCCCCTCATTTCAGAGGCTGATGCCAGTCTCATCCTTCAACAGTTCAGAGATTACAGTGAAGAAAAAACGTTTCAGTGCTTTTGATAATCGTATTGGTGGTAGTACTCTGTTATGCTAACTCATCATCCCATGTGTCTTTAAAAATTAAGGGGTCTAAGCATAAAATACATTAATACAGAGCTGATGGGGGGACACGTCTACCTGTGGCGGACTCACGCTGATGTATGGCAAAAGCCATTATAACGGTGAAGTTGTTATCCTCCAATTATAATAAATTTTAAAAAATACAGAGCTGACTAAAAGCCCTGTAGTCTGGATTGGATGTATTAATATGAACTCAATGAGGCATTTTTATCTTGAGAAATTTTAAAGGGAAAATAAGCAGTTATCCTGCTATGTGAAGTATATCACTATAAATAAAGTTTTCCAACAAATAATGAAAAAGTGATTAAAACTTCATCTTTTACAACCTAATGAATTAATGGATCAATGAGAAGGAGATAATCAGACATTCAATTTCTAATACCACTACTTAAGAGTCTCTATAAAGGGATCAAGCCTTCAGATGCAGCCACCCACCTGGCAGGAACCGAACAGGGCGTGCTGACTGCACCGTCTGGACTTTGGCAACAGCAAGATAGACTAAGAAACCACTAGTTAAACAAGCATGTAAATTTCCTTAAGTGAGATGGTGGGGAACTTCAGGAATAAAACAGACAGAAAAAAATACTGATTTATTAAAATGGAAGACTAATCGAGATTGGTGTTTGGTAATTACTATGAAAGGATAATGGTTATGGGGGTGTGTGTCTGCACGGGACCATGAGAAGGAGCTCCTGGGATGGCTCGCAAGGTTCTGGCTGGTGGCTGCCGGGGTGTCTGCCTCTGAATAATACGTTACGTGAAACGTGTGTGGGGTTTCTGTGTGTGCAAGTTCAGTCAAGGGATTGGAAATACATAAATACATCAACGATAATTTTAAAGTATCCTGAAAAATACCATTAACAAGAAACTATAAAATACTTAGGAATTAACTTCTATGAAATGTAAAAGCCCTAAATAAAACACTATGACACTTTACTGAAGAACCTAAGAGAAGACCTACATGTGAGGAGACAATTCTTGGATAGAAGGAGATACTATTGGAATGATGTCTTTAGGATGAATTCATACGTTACTGACATCACTAATGACTTCTTCTGGACTATAATCTGGTATGGATCTATTAAAACCTAGGATGTATAACTTCTTTAATACAGTGACTCCTAGGAGTGTTGTTACAGAATCACCTGTACTCCCCACAAGTACACAAAAGGACGTTCCCTGCTGCACTGTTTATAACAGTGAACCACCGCAGATAATGTAAGTGACTGTAATTCAGGAGATGATTAAATACATTAGGTATGTAAGAGATGATATGACACCACTGAGTTCCACGTCACGGAAGTACGTCTGTCATGCGGATACGTGTAAGATATAGTGACCACAAAAAGGAGGCTATAGAACCAAACGTGTGCTTTACCGTATTCTCCAAATATGGAGAAAAGCAGCCCCAAGGGAAAGAATCTGAACAGAAGAGAGCTGAGCAAACACCAGTCTGTAGTTAACCAGGGAAAACCGAAGAGGAAGAAACTTACCTTTCTGATTATATACCTCTGAGCTGTCTGAAAAACAATTTTTACAATTAAAAAGAAAATCACACACATCACATATGATGAAACCTCAAAACTTATACACGTTAACCTGATATTCATGAGCACAACAGACACCCATCTGTGAGTCTGTTGGGACTACCCCAGTTCTAACCATGAAGGCCTTTGGCTTAGAACCCATGTTTGCCACTTACCTGCTCTGTAACCTGGGGCAGATCCTCAGGTGGGACCTAGCTTGCCTGCCTTGTGTCAGAGCAACAAAACCTGATTACAGGTTTTGTGAGAATTAAGGTATGTGGGAAATAGAAAGTGCTCAATATAAGGGATGTAATAAACACGTTTTGTGAGCAACTGTAAATTTCCACAATTCTGCCACTTTCATTGCAACAATGAAATGTTGATTGAAGCACGCAAGGAAACACTAAAATGGTTTCACACATTATATCTAAAATACAATTTTTTTAACAGAATGATCACATGAATCTTACAAAGTTTCATTTACAACATCAATCTAACACTTTTATAAACAGCATTTATTGTACAGAGTACTCTGAAGGAAAAAAATATGTACAGCCATTTGTTTTCATTAATACATTTCTATTCTGTCCTGCAATACTGAAAAGGCGGAATGTGTCTGGCACAAAAATAACCCTCAGGAGTTACAAATTAGAAAACAACACTTTTAAAAAAGAGTTTTACTTTTCTGGTAGAAATATAAAAACTGTGGTTTATGGGGAAGAAATTAAACAAAATAAAGTCCAATCAATTGTTGAGGTGGCTTTAACACTTAGTTTTGTCCCTTAAACCAACTTGTCAACAGCAGTAAGTGTTTAAAATCTAAGTATAAATAACAGGCGGCACTGCCCATATAGCAGCACAGTTGAGCCACTTACAGGGACGCTCCAGCGTTCTCTGTGCAGAATCAACACCCCTCCGGCACCCCATGGGGGTACACGTGCAAGAGAGCTTCACCTGGTGCTGCACCCTACAACCAGACGTCCATCCTCTACCACATGGAGCCATCCACACCACCATTGAGTGTACCAAAACCGATTGGTTTAAAAAAAAAAAAACAAGTGGGTAGGGGAGGCAGGAGAACACAGCAGCCATTACGTCGTCTTCCTGAAACCCTTCAGAATAGGGTAGATGTTCTCAAAGGCTTCATAAATTTCCGCTCTGACTTTAGCACCTACGAAGACAAATGGAGTACAGGAGTCTGAAATGGCATTTCTTAACAAAACCACAAAAGCACAATTCTCTCCATATCCAGTAAGACAGATGCAGGCATTAAAACATTAACAAGGGAATCCCTTGTCACAATCATATTTTTGTTTTTAAAGTGGCATTTTCTTAATTTGGCTTTTTGAAAGAAAAATTACCAAAGCAACAAGACAGATAACTCCAGCTCCCACGCCTACAGGCTGCCCACGTGACAGCTGCTGTCTCTGCACCAGGGCAGCGCCCAGCAGGGCAGCAGTTGAGAGTGACAGAGTTTTATTCTCTCAATTGCCGCTTTCAACCAAGCTTTTTTGAATCTTCTTTTGTTGAGGCAAAATGATAATGCTGCGGAAAACCAAAGTTTTAGACAATGGTACCCAACTTAAAACACCATCTATTATGCACTGTAATGCCCACCTCCACCCCTCCCCACCAAGGTGATGCTTCAGTCAGCAAGGCTGTGATCTGACTTTCCTCAGCTCACCGCCTTCGGTGGATGTTTCCCATCAGTGTTGGGGAAGAGAGAAAAGGGGCAAAGCTTCTCTGCAAGTCACTAGTTAACTGTCCCAACACTGTGATGTTACTTCTAAGTACTGAGAAAATGCCATTCTCGACACTTTCAAAACTTCAACCACTACTTTCTGTTACAACTTACCTGTTAATACAACTTTTCCAGAAACAAAAATAAGAAGAACAATTCTCGGTTTGATCATTCTGTAGATTAAACCAGGAAATAACTCTGGCTCATAACTAGAAGGAAAATAGCAACAACAGTTTAAATTAACAGCTGCTCATGCCTTTAGAAAAAATGAGGACCTGAACAAGGGAAAGCACTGGGTTAACCACAAACTAATGAGGGGGTGAAGCCCAATTCTGCAAGCAGTATTTAGCCAGTGAGGCTGACCTGTCACTAGCACTTGAAGACCAACTAATTCTGTTTCTAATGAATCTGGATTTCCTGACATAAGAACAAGAGTTTTATAAATATGTTCTGTAGTCTCTGATCTTTATCAAGTTTCATTCTGGAGAAGTTTATATCAACTTAAAAGAGCCCAGTAATTATCCTTCTATAAGATCTTCCAGTCACACAGTTTATTTTCCAGTCATTCACATCTCATCTCCTTAAAGTGAAATATCTTCTAGCTGCTACGTTTGCTCACACAATTTAACCAAAGTGACAGAAAAGACACTGGTTGGAGACTGAACCTTGCCCTGTGTTATCTGACTAAATGCACTATTGGTATAGTTTTGTTCTAATCCTAGTAATTTCACTTTGTTAGATTGAAAACAGGATGTATGACCGTGTTTAACTTACTGGAAAATTCAAGGCAGGCTTCTCTGAGGAAGGGAGATGCTGGGATGGATACATGAAATGCCAGTGGGAGTTTCTTAGGTAAAAAGTGACAGAAGAGTGTGCCAGGGATAACAGTGGGATGTGCAAGGGTCCTGGTGCCAGAGGGGCATGATAAGCGATGGGGCTGCTGTGAGCAGAAAGGCTGTGAGAGGCGATCAAGGACCACCTGCCTTTGAAGTCTTCTTCAGGAAGGAGAACAAAAGACTCAAACAACTGGGGGAAAAATTGATACAAGAGGTTGTGGGTTTTATTTATTCATTTAAAATGTATTTATTGAGCAATAAAATGATGAAACATACAGAAGGCAATCAATTTCATGCCAGTAAAGGGGAGTTCTGGGTGTCACTGAGTTACAAGATAGAGAAGCAGAAGGCTGGTGAGAATAGTAGGTATTACCAAAGAAATCAGGAAGACACTTCAACAATAAATGTACCTATCAGTGTATCATTTGTTCTTACTAATTATTCAATGGAAAAGACTCTGATGCTGGGAGGGATTGGGGGCAGGAGAAGGGGACGACAGAGGATGAGATGGCTGGATGGCATCACCGACTCGATGGACGTGAGTCTGAGTGGACTCCGGGAGTTGGACAGGGAGGCCTGGCGTGCTGCAATTCGCAAAGAGTTGGACATGACTGAGCGACTGAACTGAACTGACCTAATTATTCTGCTTAAGTTTTATCATAAACAATGTTTAAATAGATCATAAATTAAAATTGTTGACAAAACCAACCACCCCATGTATTTTAGACTTACCTACTGAACTGTTGGTGGGTTAGCACAAGGCCTTCTAACCTTATAGGGAACTTCACATCACAGCTCCCCACCATGTTCTGAATCTTGAAGTCCAAGAACTTAGCTGGAAAACCCAATTTCTGTACAACTCTGGCATATTTTCTTGCTGCTAGTCTAGATTGTTCTTCACTAGGAAAGAAAAAGTGAGCTATTCATACTCAAAGACAGCTAAGACAATTATTTAGATGAGAGAAACTTTCCCACGTCCTTGACAGAAAACTGTAGGCCTACCAAAACAAATACCTTTCAATTCACCAAATTATTGATAGCCCCAGATTTCATGGATATCAAGTATAATACCAGCATCACCATTATCATTGCTGTATTTAAGCCCACAAATTTCTACTGAGATAAAAACCAACAAGCGTCATTTTGATAGGAAAATACTGATGAGATTTATACTCAAAGAATGTGTACATTAATTCCTCTTTTATGTCATGTCTTTCTTTATCTATTCCTAGAACTGACTTGTTGGATAAAATATGACTTAGCAGTGCAGGGCTTATGTAACAAAGGTAAGGTAAGGTGAAGTCGCTCAGTCTGTCCGACTCTTTGCGACCCCCTGGGCTGAGGCCTACCGGGCTCCTCTGTCCATGGGATTTTCCAGGCAATAGTACTGGAGTGGATTGCCATTTCCTTCTCCAGGGGATCTTCCCGACCCAGGGATCGAACCCGGGTCTCCCACATTGTAGACAGACGCTTAACCGTCTGAGAAAAAGCAGAATGAAAGCAGTAGCATCACTGTTGACAAAAGGCTCTCAAGTGCAGAGTCACGAATGGCAAAAGTCTGGCACGCACACATGCTGAGTTACACAGAAATAAGGTTGGAACACACATCCTAAACTAATGCCTGTTTTTAAGCAAATGAAGCCGCCACTGTCTAAGGTGATGAGAATCAACTACTTTAACACGAAAGCAACAATAACACTGTATTTGCATTAAAGTAGTAGCCTAACACCTAGATGCCACGACACAGCATCTCTCTGTAACATGCGGACCAGGGCAAGGAGCTCCTTTAACCCACCTCTTGGCTCCCGTGCACACCATCTTCCCAGAGCTGAATATCAGTGCAGTGGTGCGGGGCTCTCTTATTCTCATGATGACAGCTGCAAAACGCTAGAACAGCCAGAGACAACAGTTAATGAGGTCAGACTGCTGACTTCCATCAGGAGAACTACACAACAGGAGCATCCCAAACAACGAGAGGGACCAGGCACTGAGCCAGTTACGACAGCTGTCACGTGCTTCCTGACAGGACTCCCTTCCATCGCCACGTGGCATACATGCTTTTGCACGGGAAACAAACACGCCAACTGTGACGACAGAGGCAGCTGGACCGAGAGTTTTGTTTTCTGTCATGCACATCCCAACAACTGAAGATAAATAATATTTGCAAAACTTTAACTGTAAGTTTTCTGTTTTATTAATAATTTTTTAGGCAAATCAACTTACAAACCTTTCCACCTCCAGAAGGAATATATCAGATTACAAGCATATCAACACACAGTGAAGTGAGCTCCCCGTTCCCATAGACTTTTAGAAACTGCACTGATATATTGGCATTTATATAAATGCAATGGCCTCTCTAAAAATGTAATATCTGCTACCTAATTACACACAAAAAAATTCATATATTTCTAATGAAGATGACTCTGACAAGTTAGATAGCTTTAACAATTTTATTTTAAAAACTATGGTCTGTCTTCCTTCTAACTTTACCACCATGTAAAAATGCTAGCATTATATTCTAGTTTATACAAGTCCCAGGAAACGTCTAATTATTTAGCATTTCCTAAATTCCTTCTATAGTTTTTTACATTTCCTAAATTCCTTTAACCAATTTTACTGGTTGGATAACTACTATCATTTCATTAGGAAAAAAATATGTAAAATTATGTATTCAACTTAATAAAATTAAAACAGACAAAAGGTTAATTCTTATACTGCTATACTCATACAGATTTGCCATACGCATTAGGCTGCTATCTTAAAATCTGAAAATTTGTAGGTATTTTCTTCTTAATCTTATTATAAAAAAAAAAACTTGGCAGTTATACAAAGGTAGAAAAATGTATTAAACTTCCTTGTACTTATTATCCAACTTTAACAATTACTAGTTTTTGGCTAATCTTGTCTCATTCATATCCCCCTTTCCCAATTCTCCAATTGCATTATTTTGAAGTAAATTCCAAGCAGCCTGGCATCTATTCTATATAGTTTTCACAACGCGAATGGGACCACACTACATACTTTGTTCAGTAACTGGGCATGATCCCCTCACAGCATGTATATGAGACTTTACCCTGTGGACTGCTATATTCCTACAGTCTCTTACTTGGCAGTTATTCAACAAAAACGCTACATATTTTGCTTTAAACTCTTGTTTTGTTGGTGTCAACAAACTTAAACAAAACATATTCTTTTTAATCGAAAGACCTTAGGAAGAAAATTCTGTTATCACTGTGGTTTGATACAATTGTTCTGACCTTGGGATTATACTCAGCATTTCGGGCACGAAGTGCAATGGTCTTTAGGTCAAGTTTACAACCAAGATTCACTGTGGATACAATATTTCTGTAAAAAATTTGAAAAGAAAACATGATTATTTACTGTTATCTAAAAATCACAATCTTTCCTAATTTTTTAATTAAACAAAATTTTTAATTGCTGACATTAAGTGTTTAAACAAGTACCAAACACCATGCCAACATAATACATAGATTACCTGACTACTTACAATACACTATGAAGTAAAAACTATTAATACTGCCATCTTCAGATGAAGAAACTGCTCTGTATATACATGGCTCCTAAGTGAGGTATGACTGTCTCACTTCTTTCAAAATAAGTATCTTGGACAAGCAAAAATTAAATTATCTCTGACAAAGGAAGGAAACCTTTTTCTTCCAATTAACTCTCAGTAGATCAAGAAAACCAGACATTGATATTTATTACATAGGTCCAATGAACTTTTTTAACTCTCTTTCTCTTCTCCTCCCTTTGAGGGCCCCCCACCCTGCCCTCTGCTCCCCCTGATGTCAGGGGGCAACTGGTATTCCAGAGCAGCACCTCCATAACTGTGCTGAGGCGCCTGAGCCTCACAGCGTCGCAGGCGGGAGACAAAACCTCCCTTTTCATTTTTAATATTCTTATACATCTGTTTTCTTCTAATCAATTTTATATACACAAGTTCACATAACTTTATCTATTTACTTCATAGAATCGGTAGCAACATCCCTACTGTCCTTTCTGAGTACTCTGAGTCTTCACTTTTTGTTAGTCTAACTACATGTTGATTTTTTTCAAAGAACCAATCTTTGGTTTCATTGATTTTCTCTAGTGTTCTCTTTCCTCTATTGCATCTATCTCTGCTCTAATCATCATTTCCTTCCTTCTTACAGCTGTTGGTTTAGCTTGCTCTTTTTCTAGTTGTAATGTTATTGCTTTGAAATATTTCTTTTTTTTAATGTGATCATTTGCAGCTATAAATCTCACCCTTAGCACCATATTTGCTGCATCCCAAATATGTTTTGTGCTCCATCAGGCTTCCGGTAAGTCTATCAGGCTTCTCTGCCCATGGAATTTTCCAAGCAAGAATACTGGAGTGGGTTGCATTTCTTACTCCAGAGGATCTTCCTGACCCAGGGATCCAACCACATCTCTTGTGCCTCCTGCATTGGCAGGCAATTCTTTATACTGCTAGCACCACTTGGGAAGCCCTATACAGTATTTTCATTTTTATTTGTCTTAACTATTTTCTAACTGCCCCTGTGATCTCTGATCCATTGGTTGTTTAAAAGTGTGTTATTTAATTTCCACAATTCTGTGAATTTTGGGGGATGCTTTGTGGAATACCAGAAATATTAAGGTGCTGGCAAGAAATAAACACCCATCTGAACTGGGTATAAATTACAATTTAAACCAAAGGTGCAAACTTAAATGGGCACAGGAGCCAGGTAACTGTGCAAGACAACAGCATATGGTATTTTCAAAGGTGAACTAATAAGGGCTTATCTTTCTAAAATCATTAACATTATTTTGTTTTTTTAAATTGTTTCAGATCAAACACACACCCAGGGCAAGATTTAGGTCTCTGAGTAACAGTCATGATCCATGATTAAACATTACTTAGTTCTAAAAATGATTAGGAATGACTGGCATGAAAACTGGGTGATGTATTATTACAAATAACCCTTCATGTGGTTATAAGCTTCCTAATGGCAAAAGCTATATAATTCTTACTGACAGATATGAGGATAACTTTTTCAGGGAGGCGAAATTTTCCCTACCTGTCCCCCTACCCTTTTTCTGTTACATACAGGACCCACTTCACATAGGTAGAAAAATCCATTTAGGGCAAGAACAGCCATCCTCAGCTTGTGGGAAGGACACAACTCTCAAAGATTTATATGCAGCCCTTATAACAAACAATGAAGAAAAACAGGGACCACTATGAACGATGATGATTCTGTGACTTTGCAATTAATCTTTCCAAAGACTTATAATACCACAAGGGAGGGAGACTATGTAAGGCTCAATCTGGTTAATCAGCTACAGCGGAATATCAACAGCAATAATGCAATCCAAACTGGACTTCACCGGCCCAAGCATAAAAGCACAGCCACCAAACTCCTGAAGATGTTAGAAGAGACCTTTACTGGGGCACTGACTCACTAAGACAGCTTTCCTTCCCTTTCTCAAGTAAGATAAAGCAAGTTTTGATGCATGATCACCATTAATACCACACAAATAAATCAATCCATCTGAGAACAAAGAACAGCAGCGCAGTTGCAGGGGGGGTCCCTCCAGGGCAGGGACAGGACACGCAAGGAGAACTCACTGCAGCTGCGGCACGATCCCGGAGCTCTCTGAGGCTGGCGTGGCAGGAGTGATGGGGGTCATGGGGGTCATGGGGGAGGGGTACAAGGGAGTGGTGCCCGGCAAGGGTGCAGTCGTAAGAGTCTGCGAGTGGAAGAGCTGTGGTGTCTGGCCCGAGGGCCCCTGGGTTGCCTGCTGGGACGTCGACTGCTGGACGGCTGCCGCTGCCGCCTGCTGCTGCTGCTGCTGCTGCTGCTGCTGCTGCTGCTGCTGCTGTTGCTGCTGCTGCTGCTGCCGTTGCTGCTCCTCCAAAATAGACAGACTGTTGGTGTTCTGAATAGGCTGTGGAGTCAGTCCTGTGCCGTAAGGCATCATTGGACTAAAGATAGGGATTCCAGGAGTCATGGCACCCTGTGGGCAGTTAGAGAACACTGGGTTAGACTGGCTGGTGTCAAGTGTCTGCAGAACTCGGCTGGTAGAACTGCAGGTGAGATGTGCAAAGACAGGCACCATTCGAGAACAAATGGCGCTATTAAGCCATCATCTCACACACACCACTTTCTTCTTCACCGCAGCATAGTAGCATTGAGCTAGTACCTAAGAGCTTAGGATGTGGAAGTAGACCGAGGTGTGAAATTCAACGAACAACACGTGAGAATTTAGGAAGATGCTTAACCCTTCAGGCTCTAGAGGATAACAAAGGTCTAAGACTGTGAAAAAATTGAGAATTTCCATTCTCTGAAAGATAACATTAAGAAAATTACAAATTAAGCCACAGATTAGGAGAAAACATCTACCATACATACGTCTGAGAAAGAACATGTATCCAGAATAAACAACAATCAAAATGCAATAAAAGATGAACAAACAGACCAATAAAAAATGGGCAAAAGATGTGAAGGACATTTTACAAATGAAGATACAGAAACAGTTAATAAGCAGTTGACAAAATGCTCAAGATCGTAAGTCAACAGGAAAACACTTTTACTTTTAGACTCAAGTGAAAACAGACGTGCTGGTGAGGGTGTGCAGCAACGAGAATGCTCACATGCTGCGGGCAGGACGTGAGACCAGGCAGGGCACTTTCTTACAGAGTTAGACACACACTTACACAACGACCCAGCAATCGCATTCCTAAGCATCTACCCGAGAGAAATAAAAACATAGCAGACACGAAGAATAGACACAGTTTTTCACAATTTATTCACAATTGCTTCAACCTAGAAACAGCCCTAAGGTCAGCAACTGGAAAACAAACTGGGGTACATCCACACAAGAGGGCCACCTGGCAATAAAAAGGAATTCGCTGATATATGCAAACATTATGCTGGGCTAAGATGACAGACCCACAAAAAGCACATACTGACTGGTATGACGCCATCTGCACAATATTCTGGCATAGACAGAACTGTCTCTACGTCTGGAAAGGGGATCAGCTGTTGCCTGGGGCTAGGGAGTAACTGTAAAGGGGCAGAGAGGGATTTTTAGGCTGAACGCCATGTTTCAGAACTTTCAAAGGGGCACACACTCATCAAAACACACACTCAACATGGGTATTATTTAACAGAAGTTATTTAAAAATTTTAAAAGCAGACATGTTATTTGGAACTTTAAACATAAAAAGGAAAAGATGAAGCTAGAAAATAATTAGGTTACTTACGAAATCAAACACTCTGTAATCACTCGGACCACTTTCATAGGTGTTTATCAAAAGATTAAGTCTTATAGACAAATATATATTTTAGCTTCCAAACTTCCCAAATTAAACATTATCATGCCTATTAAAAATCTAAAGGAAACTCTCAATGAAATAAAGAAGACTTAAAAAAAAATGTAAGTCCATTTCCAACAACAGATGGCTTAATTCCCTTCCTTCCCTTTTACAATATCTCTAACAATGCAGATTCTGTCCTATAGGCACCCTCCCTCCAGCTGCATTACCTGAGGGGAGGCCAGGCCCTGGGCATAAGGTGGGAGGCTGTTGTTCTGATCCATGACGTTCACCTTCTCGGCAAATAAAAAACCTTTGGACTGGAAATTGCCTCAGCATTCAGTCTTTTCCTAGAGCATCCCCAGCACACTATTCTTGGCGACTTCCTCAGCTCTGTGGGTTATCTTCCTGCACGCCAAGAAAGAGTGGTGCTGCTTTGAAAAGATTTGAAGTTTAATGTAAGAATACAGGTAAGCTATACAGCCTTATAAATCAGTTTCATGGTTATACAAAAACAAACTTAAAAACCCAATCAAGCTACCCTGGAATCCATTTCCTTTTACCTTACAAAGCTGAAATCTTATTCCTTCCATGTTTTTCATGACTGCATGCAAAATAGTCAATAGGACAAAAATTGTTTTTTTATGTGTTCAATTTATAGTCTTATAATGTTAAATGTTAAGGTACATAACCAGCATTCAAAACTTTTGGGGAAAAATATCCAAGGTAAATAAATTCCTAAGGAAACTGTCATATCTGAGTAGAGATATTTATTATGCACTGTATACATGGTACTATTAGGCTGAATTTAAGTTTTTAAATATTTTGTTCAGTTTTCTATCCTCTATAATGTCTTGGGCATTAAGTTTAATACATTTTGAATTGTATCCAATACACTTTGGCATGATCATTTATTGAGAAACTACCTTAAATAAATAACATTCTGTGATAGAAGCTGTACCGACATAAAAATAAGACATGATGTTTTATATATGTAATACCTTTACCTCTTCGGAGCACACAAATAGCAATATGCTTGTACCTGGCTTTCCTTAAATCATCTCTTTACTGGCTACACATTTGAAATTCCTTTTAGGTTAAAGAACTGAGTGACTAATGAAAGACCTTTTATTCAGTTTAGTTCATATGGACTCCTACTGTGCACAAGGTTGCTGTGAGAACTGACTGATTCAAACAGGACTGATTAATACCTTAAGAACAGCATCCAGTTCTAACACAGTAAGCACAGGATAAATGTCAGCTATTACTACTAGGTTTCAGTTTAGATGTTACCGATCTAGTAAGGTTTTCTCACACAGAACAAATAGGTCTTAAAGTCACAAATCATGTGTCACAGACACGCATGTGCCTCAAGCACGTACTTGCATAAAGAGGCACTCAGAATCTGAAAAGAGGCAGTGACTCTGAAAAGACAAAGGACGCAAAAGACTACATATCCTACAAACTCATCAGTGGAAAGCAGACCAAACACAGAGAAAGCTGCTTCTGAAAACAGACATATAAGAAAATTATGCTCTTTTGGACACTGTTACTCTATTACAACAACAGAGTACAGCAAATATAAAAATTAAGAGGATATACATACATAGTCTCTGGCATCAAAGAGTTCAATTTGTATAGGATATGCAAATAATCACTGCAAAACTTAAGTGCTATAATAGCAGACACACACTATGCTAAGCCCCTGGAGTGCAGAAACCAGGAATGTTTCTGTAATCTCTATACTTAGTGCAGTGTCCGACATATGATATGCTGCTGATGAATGAGCGCATGCCTCCGTTTAGTAGCTAGGGCACGTCCGGCTCTTTTGCAACCACATGGACTATACAGTCCACCAGGCTCCTCTGTCCCTGGGAGCTTCCAGGCAAGAACACTGCACTGGGCTGCCACTTCCTTCTCCAGAGGATCTTCCCAACCCAGGGATCGAACTGGTGTCTCCTGCAACTGCAGGTGGATTTCTTACTACTGAACCACCCGGGAGGCCCCAAATGAATGCATACATGCTAGAGAAAAGAAGGCAATGTTGACTGCCAAGTGTTCAGAAGAGTGTGTTTATAAAGCAAGGACCATCTAACTTGGGTCTAGCAAGGTGAGCAGGAATTTACATTCAGCATTTCAGGCAGAAGAAAGGTTAAGCACAAAGAGACAAAATTGAAAGAGCATGCAAGCCACAAACCAAGCATGACTGTGTGGACTGTTCCTGCAGGGGTGAGGCAGCAAATGTAAGTGGGGTCACGTTGCGTTAGGTAAGCAACACAAGCAGTGACCAGGTTCTGAAGTGCACGGTAGATCTACTGTAGAAACGTATGAATGGGCTCTAAGAGACAAAGCTGGAGCCTGGAAGTTGGGTTTAAGAGTCACTGCTATGGTTGAGGCAAGAGATAATGAGGGCAGGATCGAAAGCACTCACTTATACAAACAGATTGATCCAGAAACTGGTGGCTCCTGACCCCGTTCTGCAAACTAAGTCTAGAGAAAAAAATCTGAGGAAGTAGTTGAGGCCTAATGTTACCATTGTTTAGAGCTCATCTATAATTCGCAGTGATGGTACTGACCATCTTTCCTCCGTGTCCTTAAAGCCGCACAGTTACTAGTGCACTAACTTATCCTCAGAAAAGAGTTGTTTGCAGCATCGCCTTATCTTTTGGTAACCGACGCGTCAAATTTGATATTTTGGGGAGATAATCACTGATAAGGGAAAAGAATCAATAAATTATTTATAGTCTCCTCGTGTCTGCGTAACTCAATCAAGAATAATCTTTTCTGAGACGCCTACCTAGAGTATTACATGCGAAAACCACACTGCCCAGGGCCTAGACAAGGACACCTTTGTATCTGTGTATTACGCTCCAACGCGCCTGAAGTCTCCGGCCTCTGACAAAACGTTAAAAAGTCTCAAGCGCAACTTTATTATAAAACTACCCCTGTTGGTATCAAGACAGGTGGGCACAGGCCAGGGTGAATATGCCTTTCAATAAAGAGAATTAAGGGATGGCAGGGTCCCGGATGAGCGGGACTGTGCTGCCTCAGGCCCCACCAGCACCCGGCGCCAGCGCTCGAACAGGGAAGCCGCTCTCGAACCACCGCAGAGGGCGCCGGGCGGGAGCCACGGCCGGGACAGGCCGAAGGGGCGGCCGCACCAGCCAGAGGGACGGCCCCGCGGTCTCCGGCTCCATTCCGCGCCTCTGCGCTCCACCACCCCCAGGGAGTCGTTGCAGGGACCGCTCTGCAGTAATTCTCAGAGAGAGGCTGACGGGGTGGTTACCTGGAGTCACTGCACAGACGACCACCGGTCGGAGGAAACGAAGTTCAGCACCCAGCGGCCCAGGCGCCCGCCACGGCGACCCTTCCCGATCCCACAGGACTCCGGGCGCGCGTTGATAACGTCACTTCCGCCAGTTTCTCCCTCGGCTTTAGCCGGCTGCCCGCGAGGGGCGCCGGCCGTGAAGTGTGACTTCCTCTGACGCCCCTGGATACTCGCCTTTAGAGAAACAAGAGGCGGGGCGGAGTGCTTCTGGCTTCCGGGGGAGGCCACCCTGCCAGAATATGTTGATTGGTCGCTGCTGGAGGTAGACAAGATATTGATTTTCAAATATTGACTGTTTAAACCAGCTAGCGGTGTGACATTGAGCAAGTTACTAGACCGCTCCACCTCAGTTTCTTCATGTATAGGATGGAATGGTAATGCCGCTTGTCCTCTAAGAACAATGTGAGAAGAATTAAGGAAATGCATGAACAGTGCCTGGCGCGCGGTAGGCAGTGTTAGCTATTCTCAAACATGTGGAATGATTAAAAAAAAAACAAAAACAAAAACCAGATAGCCTGCTGCCATCTTATGAAGTCTTTTCACATTTGTCACAAGAACTATAGGTAAATTTGGACCCCAGAGGACCTCGTCTATGGTTCAATTCAGTTCAGTCGTTCAGTCGTGTTGGATTCTTTGTGACCCCATGGACTGCAGCACGCCAGGCTTTCCTGTCCATCACCAACTCCCAGAGCTTGCTCAAACTCATGTCCATCGAGTCGGTGATGCCATCCAACCATCTCATTCTCTATCTTCCAGCACTCCTGCCTTCAATCTTTCCAGCATCAGGGGCTTTTCCAGTGAGTCACTTTGTCCCATCAAGTGGCCAAAGGATTGGAGCTAGAGCATCAGTCTTTCCAATGACTATTCAGGACTGATTTCCTTTAGGATGGACTGGGTTGATCTCCTTATATTCCAAGGGACTCTCAAGAGTTTTCTCCAACACCACAGTTCAAAAGCATCAATTCTTCAGTGCTCAGTTTTCTTTATAGTCCAACTCTCACATCCATACATGACTACTGGATAAACCATAGCTTTGACTAGACAGACCTTTGTTGGCAAAGTAATGTCTCTGCTTTTTAATACACTGCCTAGGTTAGTCATAGCTTTTCTTCCAAGGAGCAAACGTCTTATAATTTCATGGCTGCAGACACCATGTGCAGTGATTTTGGAGTCCAAGAAAATAGTCTGTCACTGGTTCCATTGTTTCCCCATCTATTTGCCATGAAGTGATGGGACCGGATGCCATTATCTGAAGTTTTTTGAATGTTGAGTTTTAAGCCAGCTTTTTCACTCTCCTCTTTCACTTCCATCAAGAGGCTCTTCAGTTCCTCTGCACTTTCTGCCATAAGGGTGGTGTTATCTGTATATCTGAAGCTACCGATATTTCTCCCAACAATCTTGATTCCAGCTTGTGCTTCATCCAGCTCGGCATTTCACATGATGTACTCTGCACATAAGTTAAATAAGCAGGGTGACAACATACAATCCTGACATACTCCTTTCTCTATTTGGAACCAGTTTGTTGTTCCATGTCCCGTTCTAACTGTTGCTTCTTGGCCTGCATACAGATTTCTCAGGAGGCAGGTAAGTTGGTCTGCTATTCTTATCTCTTTAAGAATTTTCCACAGTTTGTTGTGATCCACACAGTCAAAGGCTTTGGCATAGTCAATAAAGTAGAAATAGATGTTTTTCTGGAACTTTCTTGCTTTTTCAATGATCCAGTGGATGTTGGGAATTTGATCTCTGGTTCCTTTGCCTTTTCTAAATCTAGCTTGGACATCTGGAAGTTCTCAGTTTAAGTACTGTTGAAGCCTGGCTTGGAGAATTTTGAGCATTACTTTGCTAGCATGTGAGATGAGTGCAATTGTGCAGTAGTTTGGACACTCTTTGGCATTGCCTTTCTTTGCGATTGGAATGAACACTGACCTTTCCCAGTCCTGTGGCCACTGCTGAGTTTCCCAGATTTGCTGGTATATTGAGTGCAGTGCTTTCACAGCAGCATATTTTAGGACTTGAAACAGCTCAGCTGGAATTCCATCACCTCCACTAGCTTTGTCCGTAGTGTCGCTTCCTAAGACCCAGTTGACTTTGAATTCCAGGATGTCTGGCTCTAGGTGAGTGATCACACCATTGTGGTTATCTGGGTCATAAAGAGCTTTTTTTGTATAGTTCTTATGTGTATTCTTGCCACCTTTTCTTAATATCTTCTGCTTCTGTTAGGTCCATAGCATTTCTGTCCTTTATTATGCCCATCTTTGCATGAAATGTTCCTTTGATATCTCTAATATCCTGTGGTTCATTTAGGCATAATTGCAGGTTGTAATGCTTGTTAGCTTGCTTCCTTTGTGCTTCACATAATCAATGAGGTTGTGTGCTCTTTAAGGATAGGAAAGATTTTACAGAATTTTTGTATCCAAGACATTACCTAAATAAATACAATACTTCTCTGTCCATAACCATCAAAGAAAACCCTTTCTTTTATGCTTTGTTTACAGTAAAGTATAGGAAAGGTGTTAATTAAAGAAAGTACTTTTCAAAAATTTTTTTTCTGCTTCCAGAATTTCATGTGTATATCAGGCAGTCCATTCTATATTAGTCAAAGGCTTGCTTGCTTTTTTTATTAACATTTTTAAATTGTAAAATATGATATTCATATAAAGAAGTATGTAAACATGTGTACAGATTAATAGATGGTATTAAATCAAGTAAGGGCAGTACATAAACCAAGAACTTCCAGATGTACAAGCTGGATTTAGAAAAGGCAGAGGTACCAGAAATCAAATTGCCATCATCCACTGGATCATAGAGAAAGCAAGGGAATTCCAGGAAAACATCTACTTCTGATTCATTGACTTCACTAAAGCCTTTGACTGTGTGGATCACAACAAACAATGGAAAATTCTGACAGAGATGGGAATACCAGACCAGTTTATCTATCACCTGAGAAACTTGTATGCAGGTCAAGAAGCAACAGAACCAGACATGGAACAATGGACGGGTTCAAAACTGGGAAAGGAGTACATCAAGGCCGTACACTGTCACCCTGCTTATTTAACTTATATGCAGAGTACATCATGCAAAATGTGTGGCTGGATGAACCTCAAGCTGGAATCAAGATTTCCTGGAGAAATATCAGCAACCTCATATATGCAGATGATACCACTCTAATGGCAGAAAGCGAAAAGGAACTAAAGAGCCTCTTGATGAGGATGAAAGAGGAGAGTGAAAAAGCTGGCTTAAAATTCAACATTCAGAAAATGAAGATCATGGCATCGGGTCCCATCACTTCATGGCAAATAGATGGGGAAACAGTGGAGACAGTGACAGATTTGATCTTGGGCTCCTAAATCATTGCAGTGACTGCAGCCATGAAATTCAAAGACGCTTGCTCCTTGGAAGGAAAGCTATGACCAACCGAGACAGTGTATTAAAAAGCAGAGACATCACTTTGCTGGTAAAGTCTGTATAGGCAAAGCTGTGATTTTTCCAGAGTCATGTACAGATGTGAGAGTTGGACCATAAAGAAGGCTGAGTGCCAAAGAATTGAACTGTGGTGTTGGAGGGACTCTTGAGAGGCCCCTTGGACAGCAAGGAGATCAAACCAGTCAATCTTAAAGGAAATCAACCCTAAATATTAATTGGAAAGACTGAAGCTGAAGCTCCAATACTTTGGCCACTTGATGCAAAGAGCTGATTCATTAGAAAAGACCCTGACGCTAGAAAAGAATGAGGGCAGGAGAAGGAAGTCTGGAGGAGGGGGCTGAGGGGCAACAGAAGATGGGATGGGTTGGATGTGATCAACACAATGGACAGGGGTTTGAGCAAATTCTAGGAGATAGGGAAGGACAGGGAAACTTATCGGGCTGCAGTTTATGGGGCTGCAAAGAGTTAGACACGACTTAGTGACTGAACAACAGCAACCAGGAGCTCCCCTGGTGGCTCATTGGTCAAGAACCTGCCTGCCAATACAAGAGACACGAGAGATGGGTGTTCGATCCCTGGGGGAGGAAGATCCCTTGGAGGAAATGTCAACCTGCTCCAATATTCTTGCCTGTAAATACCCCATGGACAGAGGAGCCTGGTGGGCATAGTCCTAGTGGTCGCAGAGTCAGACACGCCTGATCTACTGAGCAGCAAACATTAAATCAAGTAAAGAAACCCAGTATTGCTAGCACTACAGCCTCCAACCCATCCCTAGCCAAGCAGGACCTTTCCCTCTAGCCAAAGTCAGTTAATTTTCTTGCTTTTGCACATCCACATCCCTCAGTTGCTTTATCCATTCTGCAGTTTATGGATATTTAGCTCATTTCCAGTTTGGGGCCATTAAGAACATTTTTATGAACATTCTTGCACGTCTTCTGGCCAGGGTACATACCTCGGTGTGAAACTGCTGGGTCATGATGTGTGTGTATTTTCAACTATGTCAAGTAATGCCAGTCCCTTTCTGAAATAGGGCTGTATTAATTTACACTCCAATAGACTCTTCGAGTTTCCGTTGCTCCATAGTTTTTCCAATGTCTTTGTAAGCTCTGACTTTAAATTTTCTATCCACCACGAGTGATTTCGAATGTTTGCCTGGAAAAGAAAGCCTGTACCTTACTGCCAGGTCTCTCCGAAGAGCAGGCAATAGCTACCGACTGGAAAGGGAGGGCTCTGGCCTCCAGGAGCAACGACTGGCGAGAGATAGAGCGGCCGGAGGCAGCGCCGCGGAAACCGGAAACGGCACAATTTCCGGTCGAGGCAGCCATCTTGCCGTGAGACAGCAGGAGCGGAGCCACGGAATGCTGTCCTCCGTTGCCTCGTACTCGGGCGTGGGCCGAGACCTGGCCATGGAACCTCACAACTCCGTGGGCCCTTTGCAGCTGCGCTTTTCGCCCTACGCTTTCAACGGAGGGTAAAACCCGCAGAGCCGCCGCTTTCTCTTTCTTCCTCCATATCCCTGCTTAAGTCTTGTCTGCCCGGCGCTGCCCTTCCAGTCTCAGGCCTCCCTCTCCGAGGTTGCTCGGCTAGCTCTTGTTCTTCAGGGCTTCGCTTTATAGGCGGGTCACTGGATCTCGATGTGGATGGCCAGCTTTACGTAGACAGCAGATAGAAATTGACACCTGACCTCCGCTCTGAAGAGCTTTAAAAATGGACCTATCTGTCTGAATGTGTTTCTCGAGCCAGCAGGCACGGGGCAGGTTGAGCTTCTGAGATTAAAGTTAGGGTTGATTGGCCATGTGATTAAATATAGTTGTCTAGCTAAAGTGAAAGTGAAGTGGCTCAGTCGTGTCCGATTCTGCGACCCCATGGACTGTAGCCCACTAGGTTCCTCCGTCCATGGGATTCTCCAGGCAAGAATACTGGAGTGGGTTGCCATTTCCTTCTCCAGGGGAATCTTCCCGACCCAGGGATCGAACCCAGGTCTCCCGATTGCGGGCAGACGCTTTAACTTCTGAGCCATCAGGGAAGCCCTGTCTAGCTAATAGATCTAATCACATCACCATTTTGAGTTGTTTTAAAAGTTCAGGGAAAAAATACTCAGAAGGCGGACCTTTGAATATGTGTATTCTTGCATGTTGTATGTAAGTTTTTCTTTCTTTCTTTCTTTTTTAACTTACCGGCTTTATCTTAATACTTTTCCTTGATAGTGCACTAAAAGAACTGGGGCTGTGGAAAGACACTCTCTTCAGGACTCTTCACTGCGAAGAGCTGTGTATTTAAGCATCGTTTATAGTTTGCCAGCCAAATTTTGTACTTTGAAACGTACACACCCAATTAATCTGGTAATCTTTAAGGACCATCCAAAGACCAGATTAATTACTCAGGTCCTTATGGGTTTGGAATTTTAATGTAGATTTTTAGGGTATTTGCAAAGAAGGTGGAAGTGTGATTTTAGCCTTGTCTCTGACACTAAAGAGCAGTGTGGTGTTTGGTCCCTACCTCCCAGCTTCTTGAACCCAGATTTCCTTATCTTCCTTAGCTACTCATAGTTTGAGAGAAGAATCCAAAGAGAAGCACTTTGTAGAGTGAAAGCAGGTATCTTTTTAATCCTCATGATGACTGACTGTTAGATGATATATACCTCAATTTTACAAATGAACTTGGGCTCTTAGAAGTTAAATTTTGTTAGTCATAGCGCTGGTGTGAAGTTGAACCCCAGGACTTGAATCTGTATCTGTGTTGCTGTGAAGTTTATGAATGCTTTTATCGTTGACTTTTAAATATTTCCTGTGACAACTAATGAAGTGGTGGGATCAGAAACTGAGTCACTAGACCCGTTTCATGAGACAGTTGCAGATTCTGCTTGAGACTGTAAGGTACTCAATGTTTGTTGCTGTCTGACCTTTGTGATCCAGTCACTGCTCTACAGTTGGTGCTTATGGCTTTCTGATACTGAATTACCTTTTCTTAGTCTGTGTCCTTTTCCTTTAACGTTTATTGCTGGCTCTTGGGCAGCCTTTGCTTCTACAAAATAAGACTTGGTCCTGTGTCCTTCTAGTCTGACTGAATGTGGTTAGACTCCAGGTGATTGGCCTGTGCACTTGTCACTGACTACTTTAAGATTACGCCATTTGACTCAGTCAGCCTTTAACAGAGGAACTGCTGATATCATCAACTTGATGATTTGTCCAAGGTCACAGAGCTGTTAAGTCGCACGGACAGGTTTTGGGTAACTTCAGAGTCCAGGTTCTCGGTGATCATACTTATGCCAGGGGGATCATAGCTAACACTTAACTGGAGGACCAGTTTCAGGCACTGGTATAAGGCTTAACAATTTAGTCCATTTAATGCTTGTAACACCTAACTTAAGTAGCTATTGTTGTGACCCCTGATACGTGTTTTGAGGACAGCAAGGCCTTGAGAAGTTAAGCAGTTGACTATCTCATATTTTCTAAGCAAGAGAACCAGACTTCGAACCCACACAGTCTGCTTTTAGAGCTCATCCTCTCGGCCTCCACTGAACAGAGCCACAGAGGGGAAAGGTGGTTCTTTGTTGGTCCATTTTCCAACAGATGCTTGGGTGTCTCCTGAGTGCAAGACAATTTTAGAAGGACTTGGATATAAAGAAATTAAACACATTAAGCCCCGGGACTCCCCTTGTGGTCCAGTGGTTAAGACTGCCCTTCCAAAGCATGAGACACGGGTTTGATCCGTGGTGGGGAAACAGATTTCACATGCTGTGTGGCATGATCAAAAAATAAAACCTGAAAACCACATTAAGCCCCTCTTTCTCGATCTCAGATACCTTGTGTTGTATCCCTACCTACACCTCCCCCAGCAGGCAAGGCCATGGCCTTTGGCCATTTTATAGTATCAGTAATTGTTTAATGAGACATATTAATAATGTTTAGTTTTTTGATGATGGTGATAATTTAGTGATGTTTGTGCTTAGTCGCTCAGTCGTGTCCAACTCTTTAGCGATCCCTTAGACTGTGGCCCATCAGGCTCTGTCCATGGGGATTCTCCAGCAAGAATACTGGACTGGGTTGCCATGCCCTCCTCCAGGGGATCTTCCCAACCCAGGGATCGAACCTAGGTCTCCCGCATTGCAGGTGGATTCTTTACCAGCTGAGCCACAAGGGAAGCCAGATGTTTCTGTAATCTTCTGCTAAGGAACGTTTGGTCTGATTTGACTTGTGTTTTTAAGGGAATTCTTAAATTTTTTTTTTCCCCAGGTGACTTGTAGCCAGGGATCCTTTCCCCTGATCTTTTCCTCTTCCATCTGAATCCTGCACTTGATTATATCTAGTAGATTTTATCTCAGTATGTGCTATGGATCATTCTCATATTGGGATAGGTGTTATTAATGTCCAAAATAATTCATTAATTTTGTTTTTCCTTCTTTTCCCCTCAGTACTGTATTGGCAATTGCTGGAGAAGATTTTTCAATTGTTGCTTCTGACACTAGATTAAGTGAAGGGTTTTCAATTCACACACGGGACAGCCCCAAATGTTACAAATTGTAAGTAAATATTTCTAAGGACATGTTTTTGGCACCTTGTGATGATTTAATGCTGTGAGAGATTCAGGTTTTAAATGATGTGTTTCATGAATTTTTAGATTGCCTGTTTGGAGCTTAGCTTGTATTTTTGTTGGAAAATTATTTTCTAGTAATTCAGTATGTAGTCTTCATAATATTTGCTATATCTAGGTACCAACAGTGTTTTTGGTAACTTAAATATTTTTTACTCAACATCTTATAAAAAATTTCAAATATACAGCAAAGGTAGGATAATTCTGTAGTCAATGCTCATATACTATCATGTAGATCTTATCAGCATTTTATTACTACTTTATCATATGTATTTTAATTTTTCTTTAATATATTGGGTCCTTTAATATATTGGATTCTTTTTCAATCTGCACCTTTAAAAAAATAACCTAAAACATTGTTTACCCATATCTTAAGCAGTTATATCCATGGCTCACAGTGCTAGTGGGTGGCTATGCTTTTTTCTGAAACATAAGAAAATAAAGTCATGGGTACTGGGGGTAGGGGGAGTCTGCATAAATTACTAACTAAAGGCACCTTACATGTTAACAGCGGTTTGTATTTAACATTTCTGGACACAGTTGGAAATGGTTACTCTTAGGTTACTACACAAACAGTTCTTAATCCTGCATTCTAGCAGGAGTGAACTGATGAGGTTCAGGTCCTTTGGGTGGGCCTTGTGGTGCTGCAGGGCGTGGCCCAGCCTACACCACAACCTAAGGAACAGTAAGCTTGTCTTCATCTTCCCAGTTCCCTTTCTGTCCACTTCCAACTTTTGATATCCTTTTCTCTTCTCTGATTTGTAGCATGGTGGTGATTTAGTTGTTAAGTCGTGTCTGACTCTTGCGACCCCATGGACTGTAGCCTGCCTGGCTTGTCTGTCCATGGGATTCTCTAGGCAAGAATACTGGAGTGGGTTGCCATTTCCTTCTCCAGGGGGGTCTTCCTGACCCAGGAATCAAACCCTGGTTTCCTGCTCTGCAGGCAGATGAATTACCTACTGAGCTGTCAAGGAAGCCCTTGTAGTATACCCATGCAACAATTTTTGTCTTTTAAGATGTAACTTTTATAAAGTGAAAGTAGTAAATATCATAAATAAAACTTAAATACATACTGTGATAGATACTGTCCTTGTACAAGATTCTGCTCATCTTGGTAACATTCTATTTTAGCTTGTATGCCTCCTGAATGAGTACTCTCTCTCTTTTTTTTTCCTGATGAAACACTTCAGGTATATATAGAGAGAACAGTATTACTTCTGTGTTCCTGCCATGCATTACAGGCACTGGGTCACACGTGAATTGCTTGCATGCTCCTGATCCCATGCCCTTTGGGGCTGACCTAGAGTCTAGCTCACCTCTTCCCCTACTTGTTTGAAACTTATATTTACTCTTTATTCTTTGCAGAAAAACTCTTCTTCATTTAGGTACCTGGATATTTGACGAAAGCATTTTGAAGCTCAGATTTTGTTTTACCCTCCTGGTACTGTCAGCCATTCTTGGTAGTACAGGCAGTGAAGCCTTATGGTATATTGGGGTTTGGCTCAGTGCAGTGAGGTTGGTTATAGAGAGATCAAGAAATGCTGGTGATGACCCTGGAAGTGTCGGTGGTCTCCCCAGTTGGACAGGTATGTTTTGTGTGAATCATTCTTTCATTTCTGAAAGAAACGGCCTCTGCTGATCATTTCTTGATGAGATGGGTTTAGGTTTCCTTATAAATATCAAGACTTAGGAATTAACTTTTGAGGTGTCAGTTCCGTTGCTCAGTCGTGTCCGACTCTTTGCGACCCCATGGACTGCAGCATGTCAGGTCTCTCTGTCCATCACCAACTCCCAGAGCTTGCCCAAACCAATGTCCATCGAGTCGGTGATGCCATCCAACCATCTCATCCTCGGTCGTCCCCTTCTCTTCCTGCCTTCAATCTTTCCCAGCATCAGGATCTTTTTCACTGAGTCAGTTCTTCACATCAGGTGGCTAAAGTAACAGAGCTTCAGCATCAGTCCTTCCAATGAATATTTAGGAATGATTTTCTTTAGGATTGACTAGTTGGATCTCCTTGCAGTCCAAGGGACTCTCAAGAGTCTTATCCAACACCACAGTTCAAAAGTATCAGTTCTTTGGCATTCAGCTTTCTTTATGGTCCAACTCACATCTGTACATGACTACTGGAAAAACCATAGCTTTGACTAGACAGACCTTTGTCAGCAAAGATACACAAAAATTTTATTAAGTACCCTCTGGTGGGCATTTGGGTTGTATTTGTTTTGCTTTGGAGAGTCATTAAAATAATACGTACACTTATACGTGAACCTAGAGCTTATCTTCACGAACTTGCATGAGTATATTTGTAGCAGTGGAATTTGGAGTGAAAGTGACGTGCATTTAAGTTTTTAATAGATGCTGTCAAACAGCCTTTCCAAAGAATTGGATCAGTGTACATTCTTTCCCAGTTTCTGAGAGTACCTGATTTTCAAAACCTCACTAGCATTAAGCATTATTGTTCTACTAGGCTGAAATCGTCTCTTTTTTAGATTTTAATTTATGAGTGGCGTCGAGGCTCTTTTATATGTTTATGGTGACTTGTGTCTCTTTTTATATGACTTTCATATAATTTAGGGGCTTCCCTAGTGGCTCAAATGGCACCCCACTCCAGTACTCTTGCCTGGCAAATCCCACGGATGGAGGAGCCTGGTGGGCTGCAGTCCATGGGGTCACTAGGAGTCGGACACGACTGAGCGACTTCACTTTCACTTTTCACTTTCATGTATTGGAGAAGGAAATGGCAACCCACTCCAGTGTTCTTCCTGGAGAATCCCAGGAACGAGGTAGCCTGGTGGGCGGCCGTCTCTGGGGTCGCACAGAGTCGGACACAACTGAAGTGACTTAGCAGCAGCAGCAGCTAGTGGCTCAGATGGTAAAGAATTTGTAGGAGACTGGGTTTGATCCCAGGGTCGGGAAGATTTCCCTGGAGAAGGGAATGGCCACCCACTCTAGTATTCTTGCCCGGAGAATTCTATGGACAGAGGAGCCTGGTGGGCGAGTCTGTGGGTTTGCAAAGAGTCGAACATGACTGAGCCCTGAAAGTTTCCCCTTCATGTCGCTTCCCTGTCTCTCCTTTGTTTTTTGTATTGAGGCATAATTGACACCTGGGGGCTTCCCAGGCGGTGCAGCAGTAAAGAATGCACCTGCCAGTGCAGGCTTGACCCCCGGGTCAGGAAGGGCCCCTGGAGTAGGGAACGGCAGCCCGCCCACTTCTCTGGGTTGGAAAATTTCGTGGACAGAGGAACCTGGCAGGCTGCAGTCCGTGGGGTTGCAAAGAGTTGGACATGACTAAGCAGCTGAGCACACGCATACATAATTGACGTATAGCATTTCAACACTTTCAGGTATATAGCTTAATGGTCCCATATTTGTATATATTGCAGAACGATCACAGTCTGGTTAATATCTGTCACCACACAAGTTATAACATTTTTTTTCTTGTGATGAGAACTTCTAGGCTCTACTCTCAGCAACTTCTAAGTATACAATATGATGTTATTAACTGTGCACATTATCCCCAAGAGCCATTATACTGTTAATACATTTCATATTTTTAGGAACTGTTTGTAGAATAAGGAAATTAAAAGTAGACTTTGGTCTGGTCGTGTATTTTTTTTTTTAATTCACCGTATTTTTATAGACGTTTTCATTTTTTATGCAGTCAAATCTATGAAACTTTCTGTGTGGGCATTGGGTTATATTATATGTAAATTGGCTGCCCTCAACCTAACCTTATTAAAAACATTCAATCATATTATTTTTAGTGTATTCATACTTGCATTTATTCTCGTAAGTCTTTATCCACCTGTAATTCATTTGGTATAAGGGGTGAGACTTCCGGATACAGTAATTCCCACCTCCATGTGCCTACATGTCTTGAGTAATTTTAAATTTATTCACCAAATGGGAATGAGACTGGGAGTTTGTGAGTTTTAAATTTAAAATTACTCAAGACGTGTTTTGCTATACTGTCAAACCAACTGTTTCCTGAAATGTGGTTTTTGTTTTTTTTTTTTACAGAACAGACAAAACAGTCATTGGATGTAGTGGTTTTCATGGAGATTGTCTTACCCTGACCAAAATTATTGAAGCAAGACTAAAGGTAGATGCTTTTGTACATATCTGCACTGTTGAAACTTAATGACAGAAGTTCTTTAGATTATTTTAAGATTATTTCCCTGGGTTGGGAAGATCCCCTGGAGAAGGAAATGGCACCCACTCCAGTATCCTTGCCCGGAGCATCTCATGGACAGTGGAGCCTGGTGGGCTGCAGTCCATGGGGTCACAAAGAGTCGAGTATGACTGAGCGACTCATGCTAAGTATACATCATGCCTATTGCTAGCTGAAAAAGAACTAGCAGGTGAAACTTTAACCTACACTACAAATGACACGATCTTGTTAATACAGCCATCATCAGAGTAGCATAGTGTAAAATGACAGCAAGTTCCTTTTTGTTAAAGTACACATACAATATGAAGTGAAGGATTATCTCTTCTTTTTAAGGTAGACTGGAAGGGGTTTCTTCTGAAGATACTCTTCTCAGAAATGAAACAAATCAGTTTCTGCAGAGGAGGCAGGCTTTTAGACCAGAGCTTGATTTGAAGCACCATCAGCCAACACATCCCGCTCTCTTGACAGCAGGGTACTCTTAGCATAAGCAGAAAGATGAGCCAGCTGTTTGGACTAGAGGCACAGTCATTATCACCTGGCCCCTGCCAGTCTTTAGTTGACAGCCAGCTGAGAAAGGAGATCTGACACAGGGTGGATGGAAGTGGAAGAGAGCGGGTAGGGTGAGGGAGGAGGAAGAGAATGAGATAACTAACCTGCAGTGCAGCCTTCAGAGGGGCTGACGCTGCCCCACCTGCGTGTCCCTGGGAGCGGGGGTGTTGACAGAAGCAGAGGCAGGTCTAGATGTTGATTCTGGCCTGTGTGTATTAGCAGCGTTTGCTTCAGATCATCTCAGGGAGAATAGGATAGGAGTAATTTGGGCTGCAGTCATATAGATTTTTCAGTAATGACTCTCTTCTTAGTTTGTAAAGTACAGGGTTAGGGTAGGATTCTCAGTCACCATATGTCATTACTCAGAAGTGAAGCTCTGTTTCTTAGATACATAGCTCGGTGACGTTTTAAATTTCTATTGATGATACTTACAGTATCAGTATTGTATCACCTTAGTTTTCATATTTCATTTTCTAGGCTATATATTGTAATATTTAGTAGTTGGTAAGTTCAGCTGGTACATGAAAAGGTTAGCAGGGTGGATGTTCTGTTTTGCCTGCTTGTGGATAGCCCTTAAGATTACAAGTAAGGTTACTGGAGTCATGTAATGAATTTAACTGACACTTACCTGTTTAAATGTGTAGAAATGATTTCATTGAGTATTTACCAATGGTTAACATTTGTTTAAAATCTATTGATATTGAAACTGTAGTGACTTATGTATTGACATTTATATGATTCCTAATACATATTTTGCAAATGGCATTTTTGCTACTGCTAAGTCACTTCAGTCGTGTCCAACTCTGTGCGACCCCGTGGACGGCAGCCCACCAGGCTCCCCCATCCCTGGGATTCTCCAGGCAAGAACACGGGAGTGGGTTGTCCTTTCCTTCTCCAGTGCATGATCGCGAAAGGTGAAAGGGAAGTCGCTCAGTCGCGTCCGACTCAGCGACGCCGTGGACTGCAGCCTCCCGGGCTCCTCCGTCCGTGGGATTTTCCCGGCAGGAGGACTGGAGTGGGCGCCCCTGCCTAGGAGACGAAATAAACCTGACATGCAAAGTAGCGTTTTGTTAATAAAATTTCAGAAACGTGCAGTGAGTTCAACTCAATGCTCAGTATTTGACAATTTTCTTTCACATATTGTTATGTAAATGGTGGGCTGAATAAATATGTTGGTGCTTGGTTTTCAAATGAAATGAAGAGTTTTCTTTGTAATCTTGTCATTGTTAGATTTTTTAGCTCTTTAGAGATATTCGCTGTGGCTGACACATGGGTGAGCTTAGATTTATTAGTTAGGATAATTTAGGGTTGCCAAGGATGTAGTGAATCTTGGGTCAGAAATCACTGTCTCAGGAGCCGTTATGGGTACTTCTGTTCTTCGTGGTAGATGCTCTAAGGATTAAGACCCTGCCCTCTGCTGGGTTCATACAAAGTAGAGCTGCCCCTGTCTCTCACACATACCCTCTCTGAAAAGACAGAGGCTTGTCTGAGTCTAATCAGGATTCAGCCATTTGGTTTCTGTGGCAACTGTTTAATCTGCCCTAAACCAGGACTGGAAAACGTCAGTATTCATTCCAATCCCAAAGAAAGGCAATGCCAAAGAATGCTCACACTACCACACAGTTGCACTCATCTCGCACGCTAGTAAAGTAATGCTCAAAATTCTCCAAGCCAGGCTTCAGTGAGGTTCAAGCTGGTTTTACAAAACGCAAAGGAACCAGAGATCAAATTGCCAACATCTGCTGGATCATCAAAAACGCCAGAAAGTTCCAGAAAAACATCTATTTCTGCTTTATTGACTATGCCAAAGCTTTTGAGTTCCAATATATGCTTTTTGCATATATTCTATGCAGCCAAAGATGGAGAAGCTCTATACAGTCAACAAAAACAAGACGAGGAATTGACTGTGGCTCAGATCATGAACTCCTTATTACCAAATTCAGACTTAAATTGAAGAAAGTAGGGAAAACCGCTAGACCATTCAGGTATGACCTAAATCAAATCCCTTATGATTATACAGTGGAAGTGAGAAATAGATTCAAGGGCCTAGATCTGATAGATAGAGTGCCTGATGAACTATGGACTGAGGTTCGTGACATTGTACAGGAGACAGGGATCAAGACCATCCCCATGGAAAAGAAATGCAAAAAAGCAAAATGACTGTCTGGGGAGGCCTTACAAATAGCTGTGAACAGAAGAGAAGTGAAAAGCAAAGGAGAAAAGGAAAGATATAAGCATCTGAATGAAGAGTTCCAAAGAATAGCAAGAAGAGATAAGAAAGCCTTCTTCAGCGATCAGTGCAAAGAAATAGAGGAAGACAACAGAATGGGAAAGACTAGAGATCTCTTGAAGAAAATTAGAGATACCAAGGGAACATTTCATGCAAAGATGGGCTCGATAAAGGACAGAAATGGTATGGACCTAACAGAAGCAGAAGATATTAAGGAGAGGTGGCACGAATACACGGAAGAACTGTACAAAAAAGATCTTCACGACCCAGATAATCATGATGATGTGATCACTCATCTAGAGCCAGACATCTTGGAATGTGAAGTCAAGTGGGCCTTAGAAGGCATCACTACGAACAAAGCTAGTGGAGGTGATGGAATTCCAGTTGAGCTGTTTCAAATCCTGGAAGATGATGCTGTGAAAGTGCTGCACTCAATGTGCCAGCAAATTTGGAAAACTCAGCAGTGGCCACAGGACTGGAAAAGGTCAGTTTTCATTCCAGTCCCAAAGAAAGGCAATGCCAAAGAATGCTCAAACTACCGCACAATTGCACTCATCTCACATGCTAGTAAAGTAATGCTCAAAATTCTCCAAGCCAGGCTTCAGCAATACGTGTACCGTGAATTTCCTGATGTTCAAGCTGGTTTTAGAAAAGGCAGAGGAACCAGAGATCAAATTGCCAACATCCGGTGGATCATGGAAAAAGCAAGAGAGTTCCAGAAAAACATCTATTTCTGCTTTATTGACTATGCCAAAGCCTTTGACTGTGTGGATCACAATAAACTGTGGAAAATTCTGAAAGAGATGGGAATACCAGACCACCTGACCTGCCTCTTGAGAAATCTGTATGCAGGTCAGGAAGCAACAGTTAGAACTGGACATGGAACAACAGACTGGTTCCAAATAGGAAAAGGAGTACGGCAAGGCTGTATATTGTCACCCTGCTTATTTAACTTCTATGCAGAGTACATGAGAAACGCTGGGCTGAAAGAAGCACAAGCTAGAGTCAAGATTGCCAGGAGAAATATCAATAAGCTCAGATATGCAGATGACACCACCCTTATGGCAGAAAGTGAAGAGGAACTAAAAAGCCTCTGGATGAAAGTGAAAGAGGAGAGTGAAAAAGTTGGCTTAAAGCTCAACATTCAGAAAACGAAGATCATGGCATCTGGTCCCATCACTTCATGGCAAATAGATGGGAAAATAGTGGCTGACTTTTATTTTTTTGAACTCCAAAATCACTGCAGATGGTGATTGCAGCCATGAGATTAAAAGACACTTACTCCTTGGAAGGAAAGTTATAATCAACCTAGACAGCTTATTGAAAAGCAGAGACATTACTTTGTCAACGAAGGTCTGTCTAGTCAAGGCTATGGTTTTTCCAGTAGTCACATGTGGGTGTGAGAGTTGGACTGTGAAGAAGGCTGACCGCCAAAGAATTGATGCTTTTGAACTGTGGTGTTGGAGATCCAACCAGTCCATTCTAAAGATCAGTCCTGGGTGTTCATTGAAAGGACTGATATTGAAGCTGAACTTCAATACTTTGGCCACCTGATGCAAAGAGCTGACTCATTGGAAAAGACCTTCATGCTGGGAAAGATTGAGGGCAGGAGGAGAAGGGAACGACAGAGGATGAGATGGTTGGATGGCATCACTGACTCAATGAACATGGGTTTGGGTGGACTCCGGGAATTGGTGATGGACAGGGAGGCCTGGCGTGCTGGAGTTCATGGGGTTGCAAAGAGTTGGACACAACTGAGCGACTGAACTGAACTGTGCAAAAACACACTAACAATATCTCATGAATGAACAAGACTGTGTTCCAGTGAAACTTCACGGAGACAAGTGGTGGGCTGGATTTGGCCCATGGGCTGTATTTTCCTGACCACTGTCAGTTTGCAGAGTGGAGAGCTGAGTTTGGAATATCCTCTCCAGGTTGCCTCATGTGATCTGTTTGTGTGTTATTTGCTGTTGAGTTAAGAGGGCCTGAGATGAGGCTGGCATGGAAAGGAGCTTCCAAACTGGAGAGCTGAGGGCAACTTGCCATTCTCTTCCTGAGAAATGTCTGTAGCCCCCACAACGATAGGACCTAATAAAATACTATTTTGTTTTTGTATTATTGTGTTTAATCATGAAAGGAACAGGTGTCCTTTCCCATTTCACCAGGAAAGGCTTTCATTCTTTTCAATTTGCTGTTCGTTGTTCCAGTCTTTGTATATTCTGCCTCTACACGCCTGTTGGTTTTGCTAATAATTGCAGATGTACAAGCATTCCAATAACAAGGCCATGACGACCGGGGCGATCGCTGCGATGCTGTCTACAATCCTGTACTCCAGGCGCTTCTTTCCCTACTATGTGTACAACATCATCGGGGGGCTTGATGAAGAAGGTAGGATGTTTCCTTTGTGAGTGATGGAACGGGTAGCATTTCTTACGTGTGTTTCCATCCAGGGCTGATAAAAACTGGGTACCATCTTGCCCAGCAACTTTATTTTATCATAATTAAGGCAGTGAAGAAACTGAAGTTAAAAGGGAAGTAAAGGATTATCCAGCGAGACACAGCAGGTCGTGTGTTAAATGAATGTTGGGCATTCGGTTCTTTTACAGGTATTTCTCAAGATCTTGCATGAGTTCAGTAGTAGATATTTAGCATTTTAATCTCAGAGAAAGAAACTTGACTTGGAAAAGCTTGACCTAAATATGATTTTAAGTAATGACACTTCAGTAATGAGCATATTTGATTTCAAAAAGTTGATTTGAAAGTAATGTGTAAAAGAAATGCTTTTCCACCAGTGCTCTTGGATCCTTTTTGAAACACCTCTTTGATTCTTTGTCAGGGTTGGACCAGGAGGGCCAGGGAGAACCAGCGCTGCTCCTTGACATTCCCATGCTCGTCTTGATCTAAAGCTGTGTTACCCAGAAAAGGCAGCAGTGTTTTTCAGCAGATCTGATTTGAGTGAACTGTTAGTTGCTTCTGAAAATCAAATACAGTCTCCCAGGACAGATCTGTGTCCTGGGAGTAGTTTAGAGTAGTCCACTGTAAAAAGAGGGCTTTCCTGGTGGTTCAGATGGTAAAGAATCCGCCTACTGTGTGGGAGACCTAGATTCGATCCCTGGGTTGGGGAGATCCCCTGGAGGAGGGCATGGCAACCCACTCCGGTATTCTTGCCTGGAGAATCCCGTGGACAGA